>NC_142603.1:35942403-36265238 GCF_041222555.1 Hakea prostrata
GTTAGAATACTACTGATGTAGTCTACCCCTTGATTAGTACCCTTTTGAACCACCAAATTCGGATTTCATATCTTAAAACTCGATTTTATAGGTTATCGTCGCATTGGTCGACCGATTGGTCGACTGGACCACTCGACCAATCCACTCGACCAATGAGTACAAAGAACTCCAGCATTGGTCTCGTGTTGGATGTTTTGGTATCTTTTCTGTTAGGGATCTTTCCTAATATGTTGTATATACTTGTTTAGGACCTTCTTCTCAAGTTTGCCAAGATCTTACTTGATTTCTTAGGATTCCTTTGCGAGTTATAAAAGGTAAGGATGGTTATTTCCTTAATTACATAGATAGCATGAATCTAGTTTCTATATTTGAATATCATTGATATGTTTCCTAAATTAGATTCTTACAATGATATACTACTGTTGCATAACTTTGATTACAGTAGCATTACTTATTCATATTAAATTGATTCATGTATGATTTACTTACCAATGTTATACAAGTGATTGTAATTATCGATTTCTTTCCATATATGAAGTTACCATATATGTGATGATATGAATTGATGCATGTGTATGCTTAAGTATGGTTTGGAAAGGAGAGGTGTCCTTTCGACACTTCTGTCCTTGGACTACTACGGGAATATTATGGGATGTTTCCGGAGATGCCCTCTGGACACCTTCCTAAACTGTTGGATGACATATCTAGGATTGTCTAGTAGTGTTTGGCTAGGATGTCCTGTTATGTCAGACCCTAATCGGAGGGGTATTGAGACCGAACGACCCATGGTAGCAATGGGGATTCATGGGCGCTCAAGACCGGTAACCAACCCGTGAGAGGACAGGAATCACATTGTGGGGGCCATTTATTGGTAGGGTTGCATATGGTTAGACTTGGGCTCACGGGTGCTTAAGACCGGTAACCAACCCGTGAGAGGACGTGAGAGCTTCCCGTTTACCATATGTGGATGATCAATAGGGTTGATGAGTCCGTAGTCCGAGTTGGTCGGTGCCATAGGATACGCCGACTCTAGTGTGAAGGATACCGGAAAGGATCGTCGGGGACGAGGAATGGAAGTATCTGGATCCGACTTGATGTAACTAAGTAGAAGACTTGCATTTGGCTAGGTTTTACCCCGACATGCGCCAGTACTTATACCAAATGGTTGTGAGAGAGTGTGTTGACTTACCCCCTGCCAAGGTTTGTCCTGAGGGATGAAGGACCCATTACCAAACGGCTGCTCAAGACCGGTGAAATGATCCCTGAGAGAATCCAAGATATCTTAAATGGTTGAGGATGTGAGTGGACTTTCTTAAAGAAGTACGGTGCTATGACTTAAAGCATGTCTGCCAATAGAGACCAGCATACATAGAGTTAGATTCATTCATTCATTGTTTGTCTCATATCATATTGCATTTATGTTTGTTCGGAATCCCGCCATTTATGTTATTATGGATTTTAATCGCCTTACCGAGTTTCTTTGAAACTCATTCCTTTATTGTACAATGTTGTTAGACTATCCTGCAGGTACTGAGTGTTATGACGGTTCCTATGAAGAAGCGCAAGGCGAAGAGGCATATCTCCAGGAAGGTGATTGCGGTTACCACAATTACTCTGAAGATCCCGCGAGTGGTTATGCTCCGTACATTGCTTAGTCCGACCATTGAGTGGAAGCGTCCTTGTGCTATTTATGAGATTTACACTTACAAGGATGTTGTCTATAAAGTGGAGAACAATTTAGTTACCCAATGTACTTGTTACTGGGAATAGATTTTTGTCTAGTTTATTCTTTTAGAGCTACTTTTTCCGCTGGTTGTAAAGTGGGATTTTTGCCTCGCTTTACTTATCTGTTTGATACTCTGATTATATCTATTATTCTGATTCATTTATGATTCATTCTTCTTTATTGGATCTATGATTTATCTTCCGCACTCTTGTTATGATTGTTCATGATTATGTTATTGTTTATGTGGGAGGTTGATCACTCGATACCTGATCTTCGGGCTGTGGATCACACTCTCGGGTATGCCAGATAGGGTACCGGATGGGAGGGCGTGACAATATCTCCATGGACTTTGTGACTAGCTTGCCTCGGACAAGTAAAGGCAATGACACTGTGTGGGTGATTGTTGATAGGTTGACCAAATCAGCCCACTTCATTCCTATGAAGATCACTCATACTCTGGATAAGCTAGCAAGGCTTTATGTGGATAATGTGGTTCGTCTGCATGGTGTGCCATTGAGTATTGTTTCGGATCGTGATCCTAGGTTCACCTCAAGGTTTTGGAATAGTTTGCAGAAGGCCTTGGGAACCCAATTGAACTTGAGTACAGCTCATCATCCACAATCCGATGGACAATCCGAGCGGACAATTCGGACATTGGAAGACATGCTCGGATCTTGTGTGGTGGATATGGGTGGTAATTGGGATGAACACCTAGCTTTGGTTGAGTTTGCCTACAACAACAGTTATCAAGCAACAATAGGCATGGCTCCATTCAAGGCTTTGTATGGCAGTACTTGTAGGACACCTTTGTACTGGACTGAGACAGGTGAAAGAAAAGTCTTAGGTCCCGAAATGATTGAAGCTACGAGTGCTATGGTAGATATGATAAGAGAAAGGATTAAGTCTGCCCACTCAAGACAGAAATCTTATGCTGATAAGAGAAGGACCGATTTGGAATTTCAAGTAGGAGAGGAAGTTTTTCTGAAAGTTTCACCAATGAAGGGTGTGATGAGATTCAATGTTAAGGGAAAGCTTAGCCCTCGTTACATTGGACCTTTCGAGATTTTGGAAAAGGTCGGACCTGTTGCGTATCGATTAGCATTACCTCCGCCTCTTGCTGGTGTGCACAATGTGTTTCATATTTCGATGCTCCGAAAATACATAGAGAATCCGGAACACATTTTGCAGCAAGCACATGAAGGACTTAGTGCTGATTTGACCTACGATGAAGAACCGGCCGAAATCTTGGATAGGAAGGACAAGCAGCTGCGGAATCGCGCCATCCCTTTGGTGAAGATTCGGTGGAAGAACCATACCCCTGAAGAAGCTTCTTGGGAGAAGGAAGAAGACATGAAGGAGAAGTTTCCCTACCTCTTTGGAAGCACAGGTACACTTTCAATTTCGAGGATGAAATTTCTTTAAGGGGGGAGAATGTAAAACCCAACCCTAACCTTCACCCGGAAACCTTGTAAATTGTAGGTCCGATGACCCGGAGTAAAGTAAGAAGTCAGCTTTGGGCCATCCCAGTGGAGGACTTGGTGTCTGGCTTTGAATCCATGAAAGTTGATGATGAAGTTCTATTTATGGAAACTGAATCTTGATGAAGATCGGATTAGTTGATGGACTTGGAGTGCTCTCTATCTTGGTTTGAAGGCATTTCTACCTATTAGGTAAGTCACTTGACTTGTGTGCAAAACCCCTTTAGGATTGGATTTGATCTGGGCCTTCAATTCCCTGTTTTGGATTTGCTGTCGGCATTGGTCGACCGGGGCCGGTCGACCAATCCAATCCACTCGACCAATGAGTGCTTGTCTTTGGCAATTAGGTTTTTCTTGCTCTATTTAAGTCCAATCTCGAGTCCACTTCGTATTTGCTGCCTCCAAACTCTCTGGAACGAACCAAAGACCTCTGCAAGTCATCTCCCTTGCATCCTTGGTGTTTTCTTGACGGATCTTCGTCGAAACTCTTCCTTTTTGCATCAAAAGGTATGTATACTCTCTCTTCTTCTCCTCCATCTTTGTTTTTCTTTCCTTTTTGAGTTGAGACAGAGAAGAGATGCTGCATTCTCTCGTTGCAAACATCTCTCGAACATGTTCTCATGATCATCCTAAGGATTTGAGGCTAGAACAATGATCTTAACCATGATCATTGCAAGCTTTTGAAGGAATCATGATCAAACCATGATCTAATCTTGTTAAAACTTCTGATTTGAATTCTGATCTCTTTGGATCTTCAATATTGATCATGTTAGTAGTTAATTACTGTGTTTTCTTTCCATGATCCATAATCTATCAATCTCTAATTGTTCTCTTCTACCATATTATGTGTTCTTCATGAAGCATGGTAGTTACATATATGGTAGGTTTTATTTCCTTATTTAGATTTATGCTTCTAAGCCTTTTCCTTGAAGATCTAAGTTTGTTTTCATGATACCTTTACCTGAAGCAATGATCCATCCTCCTATTGTTCTTGTCTTTGATTTCTATTTCGAATTCATCAAGATCCATGGTTGATCTAATTATGGTAACTTTTTGTTTCCTAATTTGGATCTTGATGTCTTGATTTGATTGGTGTTTTGAAGTCCCCTATATGTTAGAATACTACTGATGTAGTTTACCCCTTGATTAGTACCCTTTTGAACCACCAAATTCGGATTTCATATCTTAAAACTCTGTTTTTTTTAGGCTATCATTCGCATTGGTCGACTGGACCAGTCGACCAATCCACTCGACCAATGAGTACAACAACTCCAGAATTGGTCTGTGTTGGATGTTTTGGTATCTTTTCTTTTAGGGATGTTTCCTAATATGTTGTATATACTTGTTTAGGACCTTCTTCTCAAGTTTGCCAAGATCTTACTTGATTTCTTAGGATTCCTTTGCGAGTTATAAAAGGTAAGGATGGTTATTTCCTTAATTACATAGATAGCATGAATCTAGTTTCTATATTTGAATATCATTGATATGTTTCCTAAATTAGATTCTTACAATGATATACTACTGTTGCATAACCTTGATTACAGTAGCATTGCTTAAATTGATTCATGTATGATTTACTTATCAATTATATACAAGTTGATTGTAGTTATTGATTTCTTTCCATATATGAAGTTACCATATATGTGATGATATGAATTGATGCATGTGTATGCTTAAGTATGGTTTGGAAAGGAGAGGTGTCCTTTTGACACTTCTGTCCTTGGACTACTACGGGAATATTATGGGATGTTTCCGGAGATGCCCTCTGGACACCTTCCTAAACTGTTGGATGACATATCTAGGATTGTCTAGTAGTGTTTGGCTAGGATGTCCTGTTATGTTAGACCCTAATCGGAGGGGTATTGAGACCGAACGACCCGTGGTAGCAATGGGGATTCATGGGCGCTCAAGACCGGTAACCAACCCGTGAGAGGACAGGAATCACATTGTGGGGGCCATTTATTGGTAGGGTTGCATATGGTTAGACTTGGGCTCACGGGCGCTTAAGACCGGTAACCAACCCGTGAGAGGACGTGAGAGCTTCCCGTTTACCATATGTGGATAACCAATAGGGTTGATGAGTCCGTAGTCGGGGACTATGAGGACTCTAGTGTGAAGGATACCGGAAAGGATCGTCGGGGACGAGGAATGGACGTATCTCGGATCTGACTTGATGTAACTAAGTAGAAGACTTGCATTTGGCTAGGTTTTACCCCGACATGCGCCAAGACTTATACCAAATGGTTGTGAGAGAGTGTGTTGACTTAACCCCCGCCATGGTTTGTCCCGAGGGATGAAGGACCCATTACCAATCGGCTGCTCAAGACCGGTGAAATGATCCGTGAGAGAATCCAAGATATCTTAAATGGTTGAGGATGTGAGCGGACCTTCCTAAAGAAGTACGGTGCTATGACTTAAAGCATGTCTCGCCAATAGAGACCAGCATACATAGAGTTAGATTCATTCATTCATTGCTTGTCTCATATCATATTGCATTTATGTTTGTTCGGAATCCTCGCCATTTATGTTATTATGGATTTTAATCGCGCTTACCGAGTTTCTTTGAAACTCATTCCTTTATTGTACAATGTTTGTTAGACTATCCTGCAGTACTTGAATACTATGACGGTCCCTATGAAGAAGCGCAAGGCGAAGAGGCATATCTCCAGGAAGGTGATTGCGGTTACCACAATTACACTGAAGATCCCGCGAGTGGTTATGCTCCGTACGATGCTTAGTCCGACCATTGAGTGGAAGCGTCCTTGTGCCATTTATGAGATTTACACTTATAAGGATGTTGTCTATAAAGTGGAGAACAATTTAGTTACCCAATGTACTTGCTACTGGGATTAGATTTTGTCTAGTTTATTCTTTTAGAGCTACTTTTCCGCTGGTTGTAGAGTGGGATTTTTGCCTCACTTTACTTATCTGTTTGACACTCTGATTATATCTATCATTCTGATTCATTTATGATTCATTCTTTCTTTATTGGATCTATGGTTTATCTTCCGCACTTTTATTATGATTGTTCATGATTATGTTATTGTTTATGTGGGAGGTTGATCACTCGATACCTGATCTTCGGGCTGTGGATCACACTCTCGGGTATGCCAGATAGGGTGCCGGCTGGGAGGACGTGACACCTATGACTAAGTTGACCAGGAAAGAAGAGAAGTTTGTTTGGTCTAATGCCTGTGAGAAGAATTTCCAAGAGTTGAAGGATAGATTGACAAGTGCCCCGGTTTTGACTATACCTAATAGTTTTGGGGTTATGACAGTCTATACTGATGCGTCGAAGATTGGTTTGGGTTGTGTACTGATGCAACATGGTAAGGTCGTAGCCTAGGCTTCTCAGCAATTGAAAGATTATGAGCGGAATTACCCCACTCATGATCTAGAACTTGCCGCTGTTGTCTTCGCTTTGAAGATTTGGAGACATTACCTCTACGGTGAGAAGATTGTCATTTTCACGGATCATAAGGGTTTGAAATAGTTCTTTACCCAAAAGGAGTTGAATATGAGGCAAAGAAGATGGTTGGAAGTAGTCTCTGATTATGATTGTGATATTCAGTATCACCCTGGAAAGGCAAACGTTGTTGCTGATGCTCTTAGTAGGAAGAATCAGAAGAAGACTTTGGATTTGAATGCTTTGAGTCTACCATTGTTGTCTTCTATTGAGAGTTTTGATTTGGAAGTTGTTCCTGAGAATTCTGATTTTGTTCTTTCTGCCATGACGGCAAGATCTAGCCTCAGAGATAAGATTGTTGCCCCGCAGAGTTCTGATCAAGAACTTAAGGACAAAGTTGAGAAGATTTCTTCAAATTCTGAGTTGGATCTCGACTTCGGTATATCCATGGATGGTGCTTTATTGTTTAGAGGTAGACTGTGTGTGCCAACAAATGAAGAAATTAAGAAGGAAATATTGAAGGAAGCACACCATTCAGTCTTTACAGTACACCCTGGAAGCACCAAGATGTACAAGGACTTGAAGGAACATTTTTGGTGGATTGGTTTGAAGGCTGATGTTGATAATTTTGTTGCCAAGTGTGAGACTTGCCAGCGTGTGAAAGCCGTTCATCAACCCCCATCTGGATTACTTCAACCCCTTCCTATACCTAGTTGGAAGTGGGAGGATATCTCTATGGACTTCGTGACTAGCTTACCTCGAACAAGTAAAGGCAATGACACTGTGTGGGTGATTGTTGATAGGTTGACCAAATCAGCCCATTTCATTCCTATGAAGATCACTCATACTCTGGATAAGCTAGCTAGGCTTTATGTGGACAATGTGGTTCGTCTGCACGGAGTGCCAATGAGTATTGTCTCTAATCGTGATTCTAGGTTTACCTCAAGGTTTTGGAACAGTTTGCAGAAGGCCTTGGGAACCCAGTTGAATTTGAGTACAGCTCATCACCCACAGTCGGATGGCAATCTGAGCGAACAATTTAGACCTTGGAAGACATGCTCAGGTCTTGTGTGGTGGATATGGGTGGAAATTGGGACGAACACTTAGCTTTGGTTGAGTTTGTCTATAACAACAGTTATCAAGCAACAATAGGTATGGCTCCATTCAAGGCTTTGTATGGTAATACTTGTAGGACACCATTGTATTGGACTGAGACGGGTGAAAGAAAGGTCTTAGGTCCTAAGATGATTGAAGCTACGAGTGCAATGGTTGATATGATCAGAGAAAGGATTAAGTCTGCCTCAAGACAGAAATCTTATGCTGATAAGAGAAGGACTGATCTAGAATTTCAAGTTGGAGAGAAAGTTTTCTTGAAGGTTTCACCAATGAAGGGTGTGATGAGATTCAATGTTAAGGGAAAGCTTAGCCCTCGTTTCATTGGACCTTTTGAGATTTTGGAGAAGGTTGGACCTGTTGCTTATCAATTGGCATTACCTCCGCCTCTTGCTGGAGTTCATAATGTGTTTCATATTTCGATGCTTCGGAAATACATAGAGAACCCTGGACACATTTTGCAGCAAGCACCTGAAGGACTTAGTGCTGATCTTACCTATGATGAAGAACCAGCCGAAATCATGGATAAGAAGGACAAGCAGCTATGGAATCACACCATTCCCTTGGTGAAGATTCGGTGGAAGAACCATACCCCTGAAGAAGCTTCTTGGGAGAAGGAAGAAGATATGAAGGAGAAGTTTCCTCACCTCTTTGGAAGCACATGTATGCTTTCAATTTCAGGGGCAAAATTTCTTTAAGGGGGGGAGAATGTGAAACCCAGCCCTAACCTTGACTCGGAAACCCTGTTGTTTGTAGGTCCGACAACCCGAAGTAAAGCAAGAAGTCAGCTTTGGGCCATTTCAGTTGAAGACTTCGTGACTGGCTTAGAATCCACGAGTGTTGATGTCAGTGTTCCATTTATGGAAACTACATCCTGATGAAGATTGAATTAGTTGATAGGCTTGGAGTGCTCTCTGTCTTGGTTCGAAGGCATTTCTACCTACTAGGTAAGTCACTTGGTGTGTGTGCAAAACCCCTTTATGTTTGGATTTGATCTGAGCCTTCATTTCCTTGTTTTGGACTTGCTGTTCTGATTGGTCGACTCATTGGTCAACTGGACCAATCGACCAATGGGTTCTGTTTTGCTAATTAGGTCATTGCTTGCTCTATTTAAGTCCAATCTCGAGTCTACTTCGTATTTTCTGCCTCCAAACTCTTTGGAACATACCAGAGCCCTCTGCAAGTCATCTCCCTTGAGTCCTTGGTGATTATCTTGACGGATCTTCGTCAAAACACGTGCTTTTACACAAAAAGGTATGTGATCATCCTGTTGTCACATCCACCCAGCCGGTACCCTATCTGGCATACCCAGGAATGTGATCCACAATCCAAGGATCAAGAATCGAGGGACCATGCCTCCCACATATGCGATAACACAATCATGAACAATAATAATCAAGGTAAAAGAAACTAATAATAGATATCATGAATAAGATAAGATTCAATAAAAAGAGTGCGGAAACTGGATAATGTCAATATGTAAGTGCAATTATAAATATGAGAGAATAAGTGAAAATCATTCTCTCGAAGCAGCAGAAAAGAAGTATAATCAAGTTAATTACAATCCCATGTTTCAAAAGATAATTCATAGGAAGTTAATTACATAACCAATTGTTCCATAATAAACCAGGGAAATGGGGCACTAGACTAGGGTTTCTTCTATCCTAATGATCATCTCCTCATAGGTATGGACGAAGAAAGCCCAGCTCTGCCACTCCCGCACTATCGTGGGGCTAACCCTGGTACGAAGAATAATCCTCTTCGGCACCAAAACTTTGATCTTCACTGAAGCTACCACCCAGAGGGTAGTATGCGGGATCAAAGTCCGTCTCGAAGGAGGCGCCATCAAGAATCTTCGGTACCGTAGGATAGTCTAAAAACATTGTACAAAAGGAATGAGTTCGAAGAACTTAGCAAGGTAGTTATTCCATAATTTGAAATCATACATATACAAGACATAACATAAATGCAGTGTGATATGAAGCATATGATGCAAATATGATTCTAACTCTATGAATGCCAGTCTATATGGTAGACATGCTTTAAGTCATAGCACCGTACTTCTTTGGGTTGTCAGTCACTCTCCCTCAACCTATTCCGTATCTTGGGAATGCCATGGTAATTGGGTAAAGTCATCTTAAATCATGGTAGGGGAATCGGTCACCACTCTCTCACATCACCATTTGGTATAAGTACTGGTGCATGTCACAATAAAGCCTAGCCCAATGCAAGTCATCTACTCAGTTGTATCAAGTCAGATCCAGATACGTCCATTCCTTGCCCCTGGCAATCCTTTCCGGTATCCTTCACACTAGAGTCAGCGTAATCCAGATTACGGACTCATCAACCCTATTGGTCATCCACAAATAGTAAACGGGAAGCTCTCACGTCCTCTCACGGATTGGTTACCGGTCTTGAGCGCCCGTGAGCCCAAGTCTAGCTATTTGCAACCCTACCAATAAATGGCCCCTTTCGGGTATCCGTAGCATGGTTTATGTCCCCTACCGGATTGGTTACCGGCCTAGAGCGCCCATCAAACCATACACTACCACGGGTCGTTCGGTCTCAATGCCCTTCCGATTCGGGTCTGACACGACAAGGACAATCCTAGCCACACAACTAGACAATCCTGTGTATGTCATCCAATAACCCGGGAAAGTGTCGATAGGCACCTTCGGAGAACATCCCATACTATTCCCTCCGATGCCCAAGGACAGAAGTGTCAATAGGACACTCCCCAATCCCAAGTTATATGTAGGCAATCACATATTCAAGTTCATCATTTCTCACGCATTCAATACATCTCATGATAAAAGTAAATTCATGATATTGAAATGATTCATCATAAACACAAGTAATCAAGAATAATAAATTAATATGACAAGAGTATATGAATCGCAATACTACTGTCCTAACACATGTATAACAATCTTATAATAAATAAAAGGAATCAAGAGACTATGTTCTTTAAGTATAAGCACAAATCATAAGTTTATGGCCTATATGTTTATGGAGATAACCATCCTTACCTTAGATTGAGTTGATGATGAATTGAGAATTACCAAGAAATGGTCCAAAAGAAATGTTAAGACCCTAAACAAACATCAATAATAAGTTAGAGAAGAAATCGGGAAGATCGGATGTTAAATAGGTCAAAACTGGCTAAGGTTGCTGTCAGCAACAACTTTGGTCGATGTCATTGACCAAAGAGGATCGACCAAAACTTCTTCGGGACTGAATAGTGGATTTTGGGGGTTTTGATCCGAAATTGGTTTTTCGGGGTTCGGATCGATCCGGAACTTGGAGGAATGCTTAATAACAGTATGAGGACACTACAAAATAAGAAATTAACATAATCCAATGGTCTAAATAGAAAGCCCCAAATTGAGCTATCAAGTTCAAGAGACAAGCATCATAGCATGATTTGGAATTGATTGCATTGGCATTGAAAAGGCATGCATTAGCTAGGGGAATTTATAGATTTTCGATTAGAATCATATGCTAGTGATAAACATGTACATAGCATACCATACAACTCAATTTTGTACAAAATGGCATGATGTTAAGAGGAAAATCAAAGAATACATATACTAGGCTTGAGATGGGGGCATAGCATCAATAGATAGCTAAGAGGATCATAGGTTAAGCAAGAGTGGACACTTGGAGTGATGGTTGCAAGGTTGCAGCACCATCTCCAAGGTCTCAACAGCAAAAGAGGGAAAGAAAAGAATAGAAAAAGGTAGAGTAGAGAGTGGAATGATGAATCATACCTTGTAGTTGTAGATGGAGACAAGAAACAATGATTAACAATGAGTTTTGGTGGAGTATCTTTCACATATGCCTAGGAGTTGCTTTGGGAAGCTCCCCCCACGTTCTCAGGAATGAAAATGATTGCAATAGGGCTCAAAACACGAGGCTTGTGAAACCCAGCCCTAACCTTGACCCGGAAACCTTGTTATTTGTAGGTCCGATGACTCGAAGTAAAGTAAGAAGTCAGCTTTGGGCCATCCCAGTAGAGGACTTGGTGTCTGGCTTTGAATCCATGAAAGTTGATGATGAGGTTCTATTTATGGAAACGGAATCCTGAGGAAGATCTAATTAGTTGATGGACTTGGAGTGCTCTCTATCTTGGTTTGAAGGCATTTCTACCTACTAGGTAAGTCACTTGACTTGTGTGCAAAACCCCTTTAGGTTTGGATTTGATCTGGGCCTTCAATTCCCTGTTTTGGCCTTGCTGTTAGCATTGGTCGACTGATTGGTCGATCGGGCACCGACCAATCCACTCGACCAATGAGTGCTGTCTTTGGCAATTAGGTTGATTCTTGCTCTATTTAAGTCCAACCTCGAGTCCACTTCGTATTTGCTGCCTCCAAACCCTCTGGAACGAACCAAAGACCTCTGCAAGTCATCTCTCTTGCATCCTTGGAGTTTTCTTGACGGATCTTCGTCGGAACTCTTCTTTTTGCATCAAAAGGTATGTCTACTCTCTCTTCTTCTCCTCCATCTTTGTTTTTCTTTCCTTTTTGAGTTGAGACAGTAGAAGAGATGCTGCATTCTCTGTTGCAAACATCTCTGAACATGTTCTCATGATCATCCTAAGGATTTAAGGCTAGAACAATGATCTTAACCATGATCATTGCAAGCTTTTGAAGGATTCATGATCAAACCATGATTTAATCTCTCGTTAATCTTCTAATCTGAATTCCGATCTCTTTGGATCTTCTTTCATAGATCATGTTAGTGGTTAATGGTTGTGTTTTCTTTCCATGATCCATAATCCATAGAATTCTAGTTGTTCTCTTCTACCTTACTATGTGATCTTCATGATGCATGATAGTTACATATATGGTAGGTTTTATTTCCTTATTTAGATTTATGCTTCTAAGCCTTATTCCATGAAGACCTATGCATGTTTTCATGTTTTCATTACCAAAAGCAATGATCCATCCTCCTATAGTTCTTGTCTTTGTTTTCTATTTCAAATTCATCAAGATCCATGTTTGAGTTAATTATGGTAACTTTTTGTTTCCTAATTTGGATCTTGATACCTTGATTTGATTAGTGTTTTGAGGTCCCCTATATGTTAGAATACTACTGATGTAGTCTACCCCTTGATTAGTACCCTTTTGAACCACCAAATTCGGATTTCATATCTTAAAAACTCTGATTTTATAAGCTATCGTCCGCATTGGTCGATCGATTGGTCGATCGGACCACTCGACCAATCCACTCGACCAATGAGTACAAAGAACTCCAATTGGTCTGCTTTGGATATTTTGATATATTTTCTGTTAGGGATCTTTCCTAATATGTTGTATATACTTGTTTAGGACCTTCTTCTCAAGTTTGCCAAGATCTTACTTGATTTCTTAGGATTCTTTGCGAGTTATAAAAGGTAAGGATGGTTATTTCCTTAATTACATAGATAGCATGAATCTAGTTTCTATATTTGAACATCATTAATATGTTTCCTAAATTAGATTTTTACAATGATATACTACTGTTGCATAACTTTGATTACGAGTAGCATTACTTATTCATATTGAATTGATTCATGTATGATTTACTTACCAATGTTATACAAGTGATTGTAATTATTGATTTCTTTCCATATATGTAGTTACCATATATGTGATGATATGAATTGATGCATGTGTATGCTTACGTATGGTTTGGAAAGGAGAGGTGTCCTTTCGACACTTCTGTCCTTGGACTACTACGGGAATATTATGGGATGTTTCCGGAGATGCCCTCTGGGACACCTTCCTAAACTGTTGGATGACATATCTAGGATTGTCTAGTAGTGTTTGGCTAGGATGTCCTGTTATGTCGACCCTAATCGGAGGGGTATTGAGACCGAACGACCCGTGGTAGCAATGGGGATTCATGGGCGCTCAAGACCGGTAACCAACCCGTGAGAGGACAGGAATCACATTGTGGGGGCCATTTATTGGTAGGGTTGCATATGGTTAGACTTGGGCTCACGGGCGCTTAAGACCGGTAACCAACCCGTGAGAGGACGTGAGAGCTTCCCGTTTACCATATGTGGATAACCAATAGGGTTGATGAGTCCGTAGTCCGAGTTGGTCGGTGCCATAGGATACGCCGACTCTAGTGTGAAGGATACCGGAAAGGATCGTCGGGACGAGGAATGGAAGTATCTGGATCTGACTTGATGTAACCAAGTAGAAGACTTGCATTTGGCTAGGTTTTACCCCGACATGCGCCAAGACTTATACCAAATGGTTGTGAGAGAGTGTGTTGACTTAACCCCCGCCAAGGTTTGTCCCGAGGGATGAAGGACCCATTACCAATCGGCTGCTCAAGACCGGTGAAATGATCCGTGAGAGAATCCAAGATATCTTAAATGGTTGAGGATGAGAGTGGACTTTCCTAAAGAAGTACGGTGCTATGACTTAAAGCATGTCTCGCCAATAGAGACCAGCATACATAGAGTTAGAATCATTCATTCATTGTTTGTCTCATATCATATTGCATTTATGATTGTTCTGGAATCCCGCCATTTATGTTATTATGGATTTTAATCGCCTTACCGAGTTTCTTTGAAACTCATTCCTTTATTGTACAATGTTGTTAGACTATCCCGCAGTGTACCGAGTACTATGACGGTCCCTATGAAGAAGCGCAAGGCGAAGAGGCATATCTCCGGGGAAGGTGATTGCGGTTACCACAATTACTCGAAGATCCCGCGAGTGGTTATGCTCCGTACGATGCTTAGTCCGACCATTGAGTGGAAGCGTCCTTGTGCTATTTATGAGATCTACACCTACAAGGATGTCGTCTACAAAGTGGAGAATAATTTAGTTACCCAATGTACTTGCTACTGGGATTAGATTTTGTCTAGTTTATTCTTTCGAGCTACTGTTCCGCTGGATGTAAAGTGGGATTTTTGCTTCACTTTACTTATCTGTTTGATACTCTGATTATATCTATTATTCCGATTCGGTTATGATTCATTCTTTCATTATTGGATCTATGATTTATCTTCCGCACTCATGTTATGATTGTTCATGATTATGTTATTGTTTATGTGGGAGGTTGATCACTCGATACCTGATCTTCGGGCTGTGGATCACACTCTCGGGTATGCCAGATAGGGTACCGGCTGGGAGGGCGTGACAAGGCTAGTATAAATAGATTAGGGAATATTCCAAAGAATCATTAACTTGGCTGACTGGGAAACTTTGGTCGATGGTCCTTGGTCGATGGCATCGACCAAAGAGGATCGACCAAAATATTTCTCAGCAGAAAAACAGGTATAGTTCATCAACTTCAAGCAGGGATTTGGAAAGCTATACAAGGTCAAATTGAATGGGGTTTTCTTCTACAATTCAATCAAGAAGTCTAGTTTCGGGGAATACCTTTGGATTGTGTACGGGAGGTCATTAGGTACTTCAACTAAATCAATCTTCTCTGATGCGCAGACTTTCATGAAACACCGATAATGTACTCAAGCAAGGGGTATCATCGTCAATGTCCATGGGCTCGGTCTCCGACTCATAGTTATCAATCAAAAGGGTCCATAAGTCTCTTCTACCACCGCTTCGGGTCTTCGGACCTAAAAACAATAGTGGATCCGGGTTAGGGTCAGGGTTAGAATAGGACTGGATATTACACCTCTACTGTGTTTCATCTTTGATTCTTCGTTGTTTTCTTTCCTTTTCTGATTGAGGACAGTAGAGAAGATGTTGTATCTATGTTGCAACTATCTCTTTACTCATTCTTTCTTTTCCTAAGGATCTAAAGCTTGGTGGATGATCTTCATCAAGATCATCACTCGCTTTTGAAGGAAAACTTGTATTCATTCACTTTCCTTATTTAGATTGTTGTTCTTTAATCTTAGATCTAATTTTCTTGAAGATCTATGCATGTTATTCATGATTCCTTTGTCACAATCAGTTATCCATCATCCTATTGTTCTTGTCCATGATTTTTACTATGAATTCTTCAAGAACCATGATTGATCTAATTATGGTAACTTTTTGTTTCCTAATTTGTAACTTGAAGACTTGATTTGATTAGTGTTTTGGAGTCCTCTATATACTAGTATGCTGCCATTGTAGTTTCCCCCTTGTTTAGTACCCTTTTGAACCACCAAATTCGGTTTCATATTCTAAAAACTCTGATTTTTGAAGGCCACTGTCTCTGTTGGTTGACTCATTGGTCAACTGAGGCAGTAGACCAAGTCAATCGACCAATGAGTACAATAACTTCATATTTGGTCTGTTTTGGATGTTTTGATATCTTTCCTTCTAGGTATCTTTCCTAATATGTTGTATACACTTGTTTAGGACTTTCTTCCCAAGTTTAGTCAAGGTCTTACTTGATTCCCTAAGATTCCTTTGCGAGTTATATAAGGTAAGGATGGTTATTTCCTTAACTACATAGATTGCATGTTCTAGTTTCTATATTTGAATCTTGTTAGTTTATTCCCTTAATTAGATGCTTACACTGATATACTACTCATGCATTACCTTGATTACAGTAGCATTACTTGTTTATACTAGATTGATTCATGTGTGATTTACTTACCAAATATATGCAAGTTGGATGTTATTATTGATTTCTTTCCATATAAGAAGTTGCCATATATGTGATGCTATGGAATTATGCTTGTGTATGTTTAAGTATGGTTTGGAAAGGAGAGGTGTCCTTTTGACATTGTCCTTGGACTACTACGGGAATATTATGGGATGTTTCCGGAGATGCCCCCTGGACACCTTCCTAAACTGTTGGATGACATATTGAGGACAGTTTAGTAGTGTTTGGCTAGGATGTCCCGTTATGTAAGACCCTGATCAGAGGGGTATTGAGACCGAACGACCCGTGGTAGAAATGGGGATTCGTGGGCGCTCAAGACCGGTAACCAATCCGTGAGGGGACAGGAATCACATTGTGGGGACCATTTATCGGTAGGGTTGCATATGGATAGACTTGGGCTCATGGGCGCTCAAGACCGGTAACCAACCCGTGAGAGGACGTGAGAGCTTCCCGTTTACCATATGTGGATGACCTATAGGGTTGATGAGTCCGTAGTTAGGGACTATGAGGACTCTAGTGTGAAGGATGCCGGAAAGGATCGCCAGGGGCAAGGAATGGACGTATCTGGATCTGACTTGATGTAACTAAGTAGGAGACTTGCATTTGGCTAGGCTTTGACCTTGACATGCGCTAGTACTTAGACCAATGGTGATGTGAGAGAGTGGTGACTTAACCCCCAGCCATAGAATGTCCCGAGGGATGCCGGACCCACTACCTAATGGCGTTGTGTGATGAGACCTTCCTAAAGAAGTACTGATAAGCATGCATTTATCATTATTTATTTGATTTAATTCCCCATACTTATTTAATTAAAGAGATCTAATTGAGTATTTTTGTGTATTTTTCAGGAATAAAGAGAATTTGGATATTAGAGATAATATGGAGTAAAGTTGGCAAATATATTAGATATTGGTGGATTTTAAATCATGGTATTCAATCTTGTTGCTCAAGAAATCATGAAAAGTGAGATCTTAGCCAAATTGGAAATAGGTGGAGGTCTAAGGAACAAAATTGGTAATAAATCTGAAAATCGGGTAAACAGACCTACCTTCATTATTTTGGGCATATCTCTCTCGTATGAGCTTGTATTTCGATGATTCAAGATTTTATGAAACGATATTGAAAATATCTACAACTTTCCAGTTTTGAGTTTTCCCAAATTTCGAAAGAATAAAGGTCGAACCTACGGGTAAAGAGAAGGGATTCATTGTGTACGGGAGACATAAAAGAGAAGCCAATCACAAAAGAAGACGGCGAATGCGGTTCTCATCTCTCTCATTGCTGAAGAAGAAAACCACATCTCTCTCTCTCTCCCTATGTTTCATCTTTATTTTTCTTATGAACTTTATGATAATGAGTAGCTAGTTCTTTTCTTTGGGATGTAGATGAACCATGCTTATTTCATTAATTTGATTGTTCTATCTCTTCTAGTTGATTGTGTTTGAGTTTGGCCAAAGATGTTTTATAACTCAACGAACTAAGCGTGCCAAGCTTCTGCGAAGGACGATAGTCTTGCGAAGATAAGGCATACCTAGGAAGACCATCCCTAATTTGCTTTGAAGTGTAGAGTTATATCGGTTAAAGAAAAGCATTGGGGATTCGAAATCCCAAAGATCTTCACATATTCATAGTTTAAGTTTTTGCATTAATTAATAGATTTAGTTTAAATTTAGTTTTGTTAAATTCAATCTTAGTAACTTAGCCTTTTAGTTCCCCATAGTTCGACCCCATACTTTCTGCTTGCTAGATTAGTATAGGATTTTATTTTTGATTGGTTAGCGACACGATCAAATTTTGGCGCCGTTGCCGGGGAACCAAAGCACAGTTGCTAGGATTGATTTTTGTCAATTAGGCATAATTTTTAGAGTAATTTTAGTGTTTTTAATTTTTAATTTTTCTTTGCTTATTTAACTAATCTCTTTTTCTTTTATTTTGTAGGTAACTGCAAAAGTAGCGATTTGATAAGTAGTTTAGGTTGTTATCTTTTCTTTCTTAGATATAATTGTATTTAAGACTTTTCAATTGTAATATTTGCATTAGATTGGGTTGTTTAGGTTAATTTTTAAAAATCCCCATCCCTCAGATCCCACATGTATAACTTTTGTTCGAAAGATCACGTGGATTGCGCTTCAGGTACGTCCTAAACTCTCCCTTTTGCTATAGTTATTTTATTTTAATTTTCCTTATTTAGCTTATTCTTTTTTTTATTCTTCTGTGTGCATGCATGGTCGTCGGTCCCTAAACCCTGAGTTGACTCCACTTGACTTAGAGTTAGAAGAGACTTTGGCCAACCTTAGAAGGCAAAGAACCATGGCAAACTATGAGCATCCAATGAGGCCCTTGAGTGAGCATTTCATTCCTACGATATATACTCCGGTTTCTTGTATTAAGTTGCCTAACATAGAGGCAGCTCAATATGAGATCAAATCTAGTGTGATTCAAATGCTACCATCTTTTTATGGACATGCCAATGAAGAGCCTTATAAGCACTTAGATGAGTTTTTAGAGGTGTCTTCCACGGTTAAAATTCAAAACCTCTCAGTTGATGCTTTAAGGTTACTTCTTTTCCCATTCTCCCTTAAAGATAAAACTAAGCATTGGCTTTAGTTTTTGGACAATGTTAAAATTTCTACTTGGGCAGAAATGCAACAGGAGTTCCTTAAAAAGTTCTTCCCCATTGGCCGTACCAATAGCATTAGGAGAGCGATAACGAGTTTCTCCCAACAAGAAGGAGAACAATTTCATGAGGCTTGGGAAAGACTAAAAGAATTACCTAGAACGTGCCCCCACCATGCTATTCCTAAATGGCAATTGGTTCAATGCTTTTATGATGGCCTTAAAGACTGACATAGGCAAATGGTTGATTCTCCTTGTGGTGGGACTTTCATGCACAAGAATGAGAATGAGGCATGAGAACTTTTTGAGACCCTTAGTGAAAACTCCCAACACCATGCTTCAACAGCTAGGAATGAGATTCCATCCATTAGGCAACCAAAGAGGAGCGGTCTCTATGAGATCAATCCTACCATTGAGATGAGCACTAAGGTTGACTTGCTATCAAAGAAATTGGACCATCTCTTGTCATTAGGACAACAAACCCCATCTCCACTTCCTACAAGTTTCTCTCCACCTAATCAGATTGAAGCATGTGCTTTATGTTCTAGCCTATCGCATCATGTCACTGATTGCTATTTGGCTACACAATACCCTGAGTTTGTTAAGGAGCATACACATCTGGCCCAAGGAGTCTCTAAATTTTGCAATGATCCATATTCCAATACCTATAACCCAGGATGGCGAAACCACCCTAATTTTTCATGGCGAAACTCAATGCCCAATCCCTCTAATCAAATACCTTATAGGCCACCTCCATTTAATATGCACCAAAATGCCTATATGAATGAGCAACCATCATCTTCACAACCCTCACATATTTCATCATTTGAGGATAAGGTACTAAAAGCACTTAGTGGATTAGAGCAAAACACTCAATTGTTGCATTCCCATTCTCAATCCATTAACAAATTGGAAATCCAAATTGGTCAACTAGCTGATGCCATCAGTAGGAGGGAGGTTGGTCAGTTACCTAGTCAACCAATAGGTAACCCTAATCATCAAATTGGGTCTAGGAAAGAACAAGTCCAAGCAATCTCTGTTGTGACATGCAGTGGGAAGGAACATTATGCACCTTTTCCTACTCCTAAGCCATTGCCCATTGATCTTGAGAGTTTAGAAGGTGTTGATTTGACCCATGAGACTGGCAATGATGCACACAAGCCTAGTAAAGAAACACCACCTGTGAGTATTTTCCATCAATTTCCTTGTAAGGGGTTGCACATTCCGATTGTAGAGGGTCCTACTCCGAAATCTTACACTCCCAAAGCCCCCTTCCCTGAAGCTCTTGAGTCCTCAATTCCAGATTCTAGAAAGAATGAATCATTAAGCCCAAATAGGGGTGAAGAGTGCTTTGCAATTAACTTTATTAATGAGGTAGTGGTTGATTATATTCCAAACATGCTTATTGATGATCCCCTACAACATTACTTGCCATTTGGGGAATCTAACCTAAATATTGAGGAAGTCAACACATTGTTGGACTCTTCCACTTCTTTGGAGCAGTCACCATTCACATTTAGATTTGAGCTTCCACCTCCATTGGCTGCTTCTTACTGAGTCTGGCTGAAGACTCTAAACTTAGCGCTTTATGGGAGGCAAGCCATATGTTTAGATATTATTTCTTGTTTTTTTTCCTTTATTTTCTTTGTTTGTTGTTAGGTTTTACTGTTGCGTGCTCTATCATGAGTTCAAACATCGGGTACACTCTTTCCTCTATTTGCTTCTATAGGTCATTGCATAATTTAAGTGTTGGGGGGGGGGGGTGTCAACTCAAGTAAGACTTGTTGATAGTTGGTAGAGCATTGTCACAAAGATAAAAAGTGCCCAATTTTTTCTGGCTTTGGTAAGATAAATGTTTTAATTCCTTGCTTAGATACAAAATGAGTGTTTAAGTGTTTTAGAAATCCCATCTGATGTAATGAACACCCTCTTGAGAGAATAGTAATGGGTTTTACATTTTGAGACCGAGGTTGAATCGGAAAATAGGAATTCCAGGTAGTCCAAAAGGTTTGACCATCTAGTTATCTTGTATTGCCTTGTGCTTATGGTGACAAGTTGAGATTGATTTTAGACTATTAAATGTGAAGTAAATTGAAGTATAATGTGAAAAAAAGAAAAAGAAAAAAAATGCTGAAGTTTAAAGGTTAGACCTCCTTCTTAGTAACCGGGTCTTGGTGTCACCAACATCGTGCTTCGCGTCAAACAGTTGGGGTGTCTTTGGTCTAGTCTTGGCCTGTAGCCTAGTTGGCTTGAGTAAGTAAGTTCGAGGGGTATTCTACACGTAGTCCCTTAAAGCCATCTGACTTGAGAGCGGCTGACCCAACACTCGTTACATAGGCCATGTAGAAAGCTTAAAAGGCAAGACATTGCACGGACTAGAACTGTGATAATTAAAGAAAGAAGTGAATTAATGTGCTTATAAAGGTGAAATGTCTAAGAAGGTCAATATTGCTTAGATCTTGAGTTCTTGGTATTATTTGGTATATAGTTTAGTCTTATCTGAGGGTGAACTGGTAGACTGAAGATAAGAAGAGACTTCTCGATTGAATTGTTTGCCTAGAGCTAGACTCAAGAGAGGGTGTAAGAGCTTAAGTGTGGGGGTGCCTATATTCCCTTTAATCTTTAGTGGAATGTCTTTGTCTTGGAATCTATCTTTCTACTCTTACTACTGCCAAAATAATTAGAAGAGCACTTAAGAATTTTGTGTGTATATTCTCTGCAAACACTCACGAGACACAACTCGTCCACTAGGGTAACCTAGGGGTTTAAAGGCTTGTTGCACATGCTAAGTGCAACCGTGATTCCTACGAAAGTGAGTTAGGTTTTTCTTTATTTATTTTCTGTATTAGTTTTTTTTTTTTGCTCGAGGACTAGCAAACACTCAAGTGTGGGGATATTTGATAAGCATGCATTTACCATTATTTATTTGATTTAATTCCCCATACTTATTTAATTAAAGAGATCTAATTGAGTATTTTTGTGTATTTTTCAGGAATAAAGAGATTTTGGATATTAGAGATAATATGGAGTAAAGTTGGCAAATATATTAGATATTGGTGGATTTTAAATCATGGTATTCAATCTTGTTGCTCAAGAAATCATGAAAAGTGAGATCTTAGCCAAATTGGAAATAGGTGGAGGTCTAAGGAACAAAATTGGTAATAAATCTGAAAATCGGGTAAACAGACCTACCTTCATTATTTTGGGCATATCTCTCTCGTATGAGCTTGTATTTCGATGATTCAAGATTTTATGAAACGATATTGAAAATATCTACAACTTTCCAGTTTTGAGTTTTCCCAAATTTCGAAAGAATAAAGGTCGAACCTACGGGTAAAGAGAAGGGATTCATTGTGTACGGGAGACATAAAAGAGAAGCCAATCACAAAAGAAGACGGCGAATGCGGCTCTCATCTCTCTCATTGCTGAAGAAGAAAACCACATCTCTCTCTCTCTCCCTATGTTTCATCTTTATTTTTCTTATGAACTTTATGATAATGAGTAGCTAGTTCTTTTCTTTGGGATGTAGATGAACCATGCTTATTTCATTAATTTGATTGTTCTATCTCTTCTAGTTGATTGTGTTTGAGTTTGGCCAAAGATGTTTTATAACTCAACGAACTAAGCGTGCCAAGCTTCTGCGAAGGACGATAGTCTTGCGAAGATAAGGCATACCTAGGAAGACCATCCCTAATTTGCTTTGAAGTGTAGAGTTATATCGGTTAAAGAAAAGCATTGGGGATTCGAAATCCCAAAGATCTTCACATATTCATAGTTTAAGTTTTTGCATTAATTAATAGATTTAGTTTAAATTTAGTTTTGTTAAATTCAATCTTAGTAACTTAGCCTTTTAGTTCCCCATAGTTCGACCCCATACTTTCTGCTTGCTAGATTAGTATAGGATTTTATTTTTGATTGGTTAGCGACACGATCAAGTACGGTGCTATGACTTAAAGCATGTCTGCCAATAGAGACCAGCATATATAGAGTTAGAATCATATTGCATCATGTGTTTCATATCATATAGCATTTTACTTTGCTTTGAAATCCTGCCATTTGTGTTGTTATGGAATAACTGCCTTACTAAGTTTCTTTGAAACTCATTCCTTTTGTACAATGTTTTGTTAGATTACTCTACAGGTACTGATGACTATGAAAGTCAATATGAGGAAGCACAAACTGAAGAGGCGTACTTCATACAAGGTGCTGGCAACCATGAAGATTACATTGAGGATTCCTCAAGTGGTTTTGCTTGTTACCAGGATTAGCCCTACTGTGGAGTGGGAACGTCTGAGCGTCGTTGATGAAGTCTATGTTTATGAAGACGTTCTTTATAAGATAGAATAGACTTTAGTTTAGTTCGTTATTTCTTTCTTATCTTAGAAACAATTGTAATCTTTCTTTTGATTTGTGATCTACTTTCCGCTGGTTGTAGAGTGGGATTCTGCCTCACTTTACTTTTTGATTTAGACATTCTGGTTGTCTTTCATACTCTGATGATATATGATTTAATCTTTCCTTATTTGGATCTTTTGTTTATCTTTCGCACATTGATTATTATTGTTCATGATTATGTTATTGTCTATGTGGGAGGTTGATTACCTCAATACTTGATCTTCAGGGCTGTGGATCACACACTCGGGTATGCCAAGTAGGGTACCGGATGGGTGGATGTGACAGATGAAATCCACTATTTTGAAGATGTCATCTATAGGATAGAAAACTCTTAAGTTTAGTTTGTCTTTCTCATTCTCTTTTGTTTCAGTTGTTATTCCTTTTAGACTTACATACTACGTTCCACTGTATCTGTGGAGTGAGTTTCCGCCTCTCTCTACTCTATTTTGATATCTTCGGATATCTGGTATCATTTTCCGCACTCTGATTATATTAATTATTCATTTCTTGATTTTAAATATTTTGTTTATAATATTTAAAACCTTGATTATTCCTGTTTATGATTATGTTATTGTACATGTGGGAGGATGATTTCCTAGATACTTGATCTTCGGGGCTGTGGATCACACTCCCGGGTATGCCAATTAGGGTACCGGCTGGGTGGATGTGACATCAACACAACCAGCAATGCTTATATGATGGGAATGATATGCAATAATATGAATGCTACTAGGATCTAACTATGCAAGTCTCTAGATAGTTGACATGCTTTAAGATATAACACCAGCCCTCCTCTGGGTAGGTCTAGTCACTCTGATCCCTCACGGACTGGTTACCTCTGTTGGGATCCTGAGTAAAGGGGTAAAGTCCACACTAGGTAATCCATGGTTGGGGATTAATTCAACACTCTATTACCACGACCATTGGCAATGAGTACTGGTGCATGTCGGGGTTTCTAATCCAATGCAAGTCATACTGGTAACATACTACATGAAGTCCAGATACTTCCCCTATGGCACCAACCAACTCGGTTCCATATCCTTCACAACTTAGGAATGAGAACCCTCATGGACTGGCTACCGTTGTTAGACTCTATTCCCTAACCCTATGGTCATTCACATATTATTGGGGCGGATGCTCTCATGACTTCTCACGACACCCGGTCCGCTCCTTGGAAGTCTATGAGGCCAACCCTAACATATGCAACCCTACCATCGCATGAACAATAGTGGACCACTGAATCCTTGCACGGACTGGTTACCGTTGTAGGATGAAACAGTCACATTACCATTGTCACGGGTCATCTGGCTCCAATTCCCCTACCGAAAGGGTAGTAGTATGTGGGGTACCTAGCCATGCAATTCTAGACTCCCTAGGTATGTCATCTAGTAGTCATGATAGTACTGGAGGCATCAGTGAGCATGTATCCCATACCACAACCCTCTAATATCTCAAGCTAAGATATCCCAATGGAACCCTTTCGATCACAACTACACTACATCATTCACCATCATACCACAACCAGTTGTTCAATATCATAAATGATAAAGTACATAAAAGAACATCACAAACAGAAAGTATACAATAGGATCAACACACTTTATACAGTTACATCAAGATACATGATTAAATAATCGTAAAGAAAGCAGCGGATTCATCATGTATATGTAATTGCGTAAGATAATAATGTATGTCCTTACCTGTAATTAAGTAAAAGCTTACTAAAGTGCAATCCAATCACAATTATAGGGCCTTCAGTAGACTCAAAGAACACCTAAATATAGGTTTACAAAAATACACAAGAGTCATGAGTCGAATCAGAGCAACAAACAACTTCACACAGCTACTATGAACCAGCCGGTTGCTTGGGTCAAGCGACCTCAACAAGCGACCGCCCTTGTTACAGATAGTTTTCCAACTCCGAAATTCAGACTTTTGATCATCTGATTTCAATCCGTTTTGGGATGATCTATGTTCGAATTTCATTCTTAATTAATCTATAACAAAGGTGCAAATCAACAACCTAAAATTGATACAGATACATAACCCAAATCATCTCCCTTGATTAGATCCATCCTTTATTCGAATGTAGGGATTCATTTTTGGAAAGGATCTTCTCAAACACATTGATTAGGGTAACCAGCCAATCATAATTAGGTCACTCGAACATGATGGAAATGAATCCAACACCAATCCAAATTTGAAAGAAGGGAAAGGAGTGAAGGCGATTCACTTACCATAACCAGATTTGCAAACAGACAAGGGAAATAGATCCAAATAGCAATCCACGCTTTCCTTACCTTCCAACACATGTTCTTTGCATCCAAGATGTCCATAGCAGCAATCCTGAATATAATAATGAGTTAAAAACACGGGATTTTCTATTTATAGAGGACAGGGGGCAAATTAGGGCAAAATCCCGCAAGCAGACCATGGCTGTTGCTTGGGGCGGTTGATTGGGCCAATCAACCACCTTAAGCAACCGCCCCCTAGTACATTATTGTACTTGGGTGCTTTGCTCAAGGGGTTGACTCCCAGCCTCAACCTAACCCTAATCAACGCATGGAAGAGGTCTTACCTTCATTCCGGACATCTCCAATTACCACTTTCCTTCTACCAGAGATCCCACTTCCCAGTAAGGCAGGTTCTTCAACAAGAGAATCCAGATCCATAGGTTATGGGTATGGATCATAGACTTCTATTCGGACACTCCACAACTTAACCCGGTTTGACCTTCGAGTTATCAGACCTGCAATACGGATTTCGGGTTAGAAATACGGGGGTTGTTACAATAGGTTTGGTAAAAGGGTCAGCTACCATTTGACTAGTAGATATGTGCTTAAGTACAACTTTCTTCATTGATATAATGTCTCTAATAAAATGATATCTTAACTATATATATTTGGTCTTTCTATGATACTTGGGGTCCTTGACATAGCTAAGAGCTGCCGTACTATCACAGTAGACAAGGGGAACCTCTTTGGATGTAATCACAAATCCAGTATGTTGTAGGAATCTCCTCAACCAAATAGCCTCTTGAACTGCAGTTGAGCAATGCCACATACTCTGCTTCCATGGTCGAGAGTGTAATACAAAGTTTGCTTCTTGCTACACCATGAAATGTCCCCGCCATTCAGCAAGAAACCATATCCAAAGGTCAATTTGCACTCATCAATGACTCCAGCCCAGTCAGCATCGCTATAGCCAATTACTGCAAATCCAATCCTTGGTAACACAACATGTAGTTACTCATTCCTCTGAAATATCTCAATATCTTCTTGACCACTTTCCAGTGCTCTATGTCTGGGTTTGATTGGTACCGACTAACCAAACCCATTGCATAACAAATATCTGGCCTAGTACACATCATAGCGTACATAAAGCTACCCACTGCACTGGAATATGGAACTCTTTCCATCTTGGTTTTCTCCTCTGGAGTCTTAGGACCCATATCAAGGCTCAAATGCAAACCCTTCTCCACTGGAGTATCAATTGGTTTGCAATTGTGCATTTGGTATCTAGTCAAGACATTGTCAATATAGGTCTCTTGAGATAAACCCAGTAATCTCTTTTGCCTATTTCTAACAATCTTGACACCAAGACATAGCTTGCTTCACCCATGTCCTTCATATCAAATACGGAGGACAACCATTTCTTAATGGTTTCCAATAGCTCCTTGCTATTGCTGGCCATGAGTATGTCATCCACGTACAGTGTCAGAATGACATAATTACCATTAGATCTCTTGGTGCAAACACAATGGTCTTCCTCAAGAAAGGAAAACCCATTTTCCATCATAGCTTGGTGGAAGCGTATATTCCACTGTCTAGATGCTTGCTTTAAGCCATATATAGACTTCTTGAGCGTGCACACTTTGCGCTCAAGTCCATTAGCTTCAAAGCCTGAGGTTCATTCATATAGATCTCTTCCTCAAGTTCTCCATTGAGAAAAGCAGTTTTTACATCCATCTGATAAAGCTCCAAGTCCAATTGAGCAACAATGGCTAGTATAAGGCGAATGGAGGCAAACCTAACCACAGCGGAAAAAGTTCCCTCATAATCAACGCCCTCTCGTTAGGTGTAGCCCTCAGCCACTAAACGAGCCTTGAATCTCTCAATAGTTCCATATGCCTTTCTCTTGATCTTGAGAACCCATTTGTCCCCAATTGCCTTTCGGCCCGACGGTAAGTCAACCAAGCCCCAGACATGATTAACTTTCATCGACTCCAACTCTTCCTTTATCGCTGTCAACCATTCCTTTGAGCTTGTCCCCACAAGAGCTTCTTGCACACTCTTTGGTTCATGCTCATCGATTGGAGTCATCTCATAGTTGGTCTCTTTAGGAGTTACCATCTAGGCTTCATCCTCTATGTCAAAACGTCGACGATGAACTAGCCCGCACCCACTACGACACAAGTGCATGTTAGATTTCTCACCGTCTGAGATAGCTATCACATATGTACTCCCACTCCTACTAGGATCTTCTGGATGAACCTCAGGTTCATTATCCAGAGTCTGAATCCCTGGAGTGACAAAATCACTATCTTGTATCTCAAAGAATTCTGATGATTCTTTGTTAACTCCTGAAAGAGATGGAAAATCATTCTCCAAGAATGTTGCATCCCTAGACTCAAGTTTCGTTCTCCTCTCACTCTCATCTAGTCCAATAAAGACATGGCCCTTTGAGAGTTCAGAATATCTTACAAAGATACACTTTCTTCCTCTGGGTCCAAGCTTCCCATATTGGTGAGAAGTAGAGTGAACATATGCTGCACATCCCCATGCATGCAAGTAACTCAAATCTGGCTTCCTTCCGGTCTACAACTCATATGGTGTGGAAGGAACCGATTTGGTTGGAACTCGATTGAGGGTATAGGCCATCAGCAAAGCATCTCCCCAATAAGAGATGGGTAGGTTTGCTTGCACCATCATGGATCTCACCATGTCTAGCAAGGTTCTATTCTTCCCCTCAGCAACCCCATTTTGCTGTGGAGTCCCTGGAATAGTAAGTTGCCTAGATATCCCCTTTTCATCACCCAACCCTTTGAACATATTGGAGAGATACTCTCTACCTCTATCCGTTTTAAGAGTTTTAATCCTTTTATCTAACTGATTCTCAACTAAGCTCATGAATTTCTTACAACATTCTAGAGCTTTTGACTTATGAGAAATTAGATAACTATGACCATATCGTGTATAGTCATCTATGAATGTGAGGAAATAAGCCTATCCTTTTCTAGTATGCACATTCATGGGTCCACGTACATTTGAATGAATAAGTTATAGAGGAAGAGAGGCTCTCAAAGCCTTTTTGAATGGTTTTCTAGTTGCTTTTTTTTGCTAGACATGACTCCCAGGTTGGCAAATCAAAGAGTGAACCTTGGCCTAAGAGACATTCTCTTGCCAACCTGTTCATCCTATCTAAGCCAATATGTTCTAGTCTAGCATGCCACATATTAGAATCAATACACGAGTATTTTGGCGAAAAAAAAGCATTACTAGAATTAGATAAATTATCAATTATATCCAATACAATAAAACCATTCTAAAGAAAACCATAACCATAAACTGTATCACCTAGATACAAAACCAAAGAATAGTTCTCAAATACAACTCTAAAACCATGTCTCATAAGAAAAATAACAGAAACAAGATTCCGCCGAATTTTTGGAGCATACAACACATCATGGAGTAACAGCGTCCGGCCACCTCGCAAAACTAATTTGCATGTGCCAATGCCATGAACCTTCACACTTGAGCTGTTCCCCCATCCTTATTCTTATGCTTCCTCTTGGAACACGGCGGTATTTCATGAAGCTCGAGCGTTCCCTTGTTATGTGTTCTATCGCACCTGAATCAACAATCCACAAAGGATTTAGTTCAACAAGCATAATAGAACTTGTTACATAACAAGATGAGGTATAACACACAATACATACCTCCTGCTTAGTGCAATCACAAGCAAAATCACCAGGCTTTCAATAGTTGAAGCAAATCAATGACGATTTCTTCTTGCTAACACTAGTCCCCCTTGAACGCTTGGGGCCACTTTTGTTTCTGTTCCCATGTTGGTTACTTTGCTTGGATCGCTGAGGTTGAACTTTCTCCTTCTTGTGCTTAAAGCCTCCACTCTTACTAGTGCTAGCTTCAGCAGCAAGTACTTCAGTGTGAGGAGCATTAGCCAACATCCAATCCTCCTCCAGCTCAAGGTGCTTGGCAGCCTGATCAAAAGTCTTGACCTCATCAGTATGAGTCAAGAAGATCTTCATATGCTCCCAAGTCTTAGGCAATGACCTGATGATTGCAGAGACTTGCTCCTCATCAGTCTTTTGGCGCCCACATGCACTCAACTCACTAATCATGTTGGACATGATGGTTATGCTGCCTCATAGTGTGACCCTGGTGCATCTGACAATCATCAAAAGTGAGTCCGAGCTGGTGGCCTCTTGTGGTGGAAGTCCCTCTATATTGGAACTTCACTACCTCGCACAAAGACTTTGCAGTCCTATGCTTCTCAAAACGAAGATCAGATCATCCCTCATGGAGCTTAGGATAGTAATCTTAACTACCCGGTCTTTCCTTCTTCCAGGAATTGTATAGCTCAAGGTCCCTACGATGTGCAGTGGTACCTTCCTCAGGTGGGGACATGGTCTGGTTTATGGTTTCCAGCATGTCCTGCTCTTCCAGGAGATATTGCACCTTTCGGTGCCAGAGGTCATAATTCCTCTCATTTAGTTTATCTCTTTTCATGACGTTAGCAACTATGCTCTTGGTAGCAGCCATTAAACTAGAGACAATATATACAAGGATGAGTTCAACTATTCTAGCATAAAACACAACACAAACAACAACAAATCACACTAGCATAATCAACCTATGGGATAAGCATTTCAACCAAAAGAGATGCTAACAAACATTCAATCAAATTCTCATGCAAACCCACATAGACTTATACACTAGTTTCATTCTGTGCTAGAAACATGATTAAAGACCCATAATTAAAACAGTTTTAATAAAATAAAACATCCAATCATGTTTATGCTATGAGGTGGTTCACACAGAACGCTTCTACCTCACTAGCTCCTACTAGGCCCCATTAGGCCCTCAATGCCTAAATATCACACAAATTGTCGGGCCACTGGTATCCAGTAAGTTAGAAACACATTCTAAACTGGACAGACCAAGAATCTCATAAAATCCATCTCCCAGATGGATTGCCGTATGGCCCAGACGGACTTCCGTCTCCCAAAAGGAAAATCTGTCTGGTCCACTGTGATCAGACGGACGTCCATCTGGTCCTTAGTGACCAAACGACATCTGCAATTATTCATAAACTACAGAACTGGTAAAAAAGGGGGAAAAAATTGTTTTTCACCAAAAATTTTCCTAAAAATCGCACGAAAAATCCAACAACCACTAAACAAAAATGGATTCTCATAGATTATCAATTCATGCAGTTTTTTACAGAAAGGAAATCACAAGGATCCTCCCACTTGGATTCAAACCCAAAAATTAGGATTTCTTAAAACCCTCTCAATTCTCCCATGGGTTTCCTATTAAACCTTGGATTCTCCACGGGTTTCTTTAAACCCTTGATCCTAAATGGATCCATTCAAGAAAACACAAACAATAGGGAGGAACCGAGAATTGTGGGAACTTGGCTCTGATACTAATGTTGGTAATATTCTATATATCTCTATTCGATAATAGAAGGGGAAAGATATTATTACCTGTATTCACTTTCCTAATAATATAGAATATCTTCAGTGGAAGTAATTTGGATGCACGTCCTCGTTCCTCCACAATCTTGTCACCAGTTTGATTCCACAATCTCTAAGAAAGGGAATAAATTCCACAACCCAAATGCCATGTGGAAGTATGGTATGGAGATCTAAAGCAAAGGAGAAGAAACTATCAAAGAATAACTCCTTCCTGTGTTTTCTTGGAGAGAGAGAGAGAGAGAGAGAGAGAGAGAGAGAGAGAGAGGGAGCTGTCCTTTTCTGCTGAACTCACGTAGTGCAATCACACTCACTTATGCGGTGGTTACCAAAATATATAACCCTATATTTTGTAACTGCTCTAAAAGTGATTCTCAAGTTTTATCCTTGGGCATATAATTATATTAATAATTAATAAACCCTAACAGGCTGAAAAACCATTGAAGGCTACTATACAACATTGGAGTTAGGTAGTTCTTGTTGTCCTCTACCTGATCATATCTCTTGCTTCAAAATCCTACTCGGTAGTGCAAGGGAATCAACCTGCAAAAATGTGCTCGACTGGTTTGATTGGGTAACGCCTCTAACAATTAAGTCAGTGAAACACATAGCTTTAGAATAAGAAAGCAAGTTGAAAATCTCAATGCTAGATGAAGTAACTCTAGAAGGCCTTCTTGTTTATGGTGAACGTATGATTATTTATAGACCCTGATGTGAAACCCCTCACAAACCTAACCCGAAAATCTATGTTGTAGGTCCAAAGACCTGAAGTCAAGGTAGAAGACAACTGTGGACCCCCTCATTTGAACCCATTGAGCCTGACCTAGAACTAATGGAGGTTGATAATGAAGACTCCATTATGGAAACCTTGAATGACTTTGAGAGAATATGTGATGCGTCCAAAATCTGCTCAACCCTTAGATCTCCTTAGAATGACCTGCAAAATGAAAGCGTCAGATGTGGCCCGACCACTGGGGTCTAGAGTCCACCTCCAAAGGCTAAGTCAGTCGATGAACTTAATCACAAACGGCTCTGCTAGAAGCGCAGAGCTAAGGAATGAATAACTGGAATACGATTTAGATCATAAGTGTCACATCCACCCAGCCGATACCCTATCTGGCATACCCGGGATGTGATCCACAACCCCGAAGATCCATAGTCCAGGGACCACATCATCCACATCGACGATAACACAATTATAAACAATTAATATTAAACTAACAATTGATAATAACAGAATTCGGAAGTGAGATACCAAAGATAATCAGAGTGCTGAAGTAAATATCTTATCAGATAAATTAAGAAGGTAGTGGGCGGAATCCACTCCTTCAATCAAGCAGAAAGTGAGGTCAAAACTGGTAAATTACAAATCCCAAGTTATGAAAATAAATTTAAAGTTATTACAATTCCTCCAAGTTTAACTGTCACAAAAGAAGGGGGTGGGCAACTACGCATAAGTCTCCTCCACAATAAATAAATTTTCTTCAAAAGTGAAGACCATAGAGATCCAATATGGCTGCTCCCAAACTATCCAAGGGCTAACCCTGATACGTCGAAGGATCTACTTCGGTACCGTCACCACAGTCTTCATTGTAGCTAGCCTCCGGATAGTAGTATGAGGTATCCGGGTCCGCCTCAAGGAACATACCATCAGAGTAATCACTTGTAGAGTAGTCTAGCAAATATTGCAACAGAAAAGGAATGAGCTCAAAAGAACTTAGCAAGGTAGTTATTCCACAACACATAAGCCACAAGATAATCATAAAATGATGCAGATGATATGAGACATATGATGTGATATGATTCTAACTCTAAGTATGTTGGTCATCTAGGGTAGACATGCTTTAAGCCGTGGCACCATACTTCTTTAGGTAGTGTTGCTTGTATCTCAAGATATCACGCAAGTATATGCATCGCAATCAAGTAATAAATGATAAGTAAAGTATTGATCCCACGGAGAATTATATCCTTAACTTTCAATGTAAAAAATAAAATTGATTTAAATGAAATTAACAAGGTTGATTGGTGTTTGTCTAACTAATTAACCAAATGACAGGTAAAGAAAACTAAGGAACTAAAATGTAGATTTGAGCAATGGAAGAAACTTAATGAGTGACAAGTGTGTTAGGAATCAAGTTTCCCTTCCCCTGAATTTTAAAACACAAATACTAAAGCAATACTACAACCCCAAGATAAATCAAGAACTTGGAATGAATGGCAATATGGTATTTTCCAATACACATAAGCTAGCATCCTAAATCAACATCAGCATATTCCTATGAAGAATTGAATTAAGAATGCAATTTAAAAAAAAAAAAAAAAAAAAAAAAAATATATTATTTTTTTTTTTTTTTTTTTTCTACTCAAAATAAATAAATAAATTTAATTATTTTTTTTTTTAATTAAATAAAAAAAAAAAAAACATTTTTTTTTTTTTTTTTTTTTTTTTTTATTATTTTTTTTTTTTTAAGAAGGGGGGGGGGGGAAAGTTTTTTTTTTTTTTTTTTTTTTTTTTTTTTTTTTTTTATGGGGGGGGGGGTTTAAAATAAAGAGAAGGTTTTTTTTTTGTGGGGGCCCCCCTTCTATTTGGGGGGGCACCCGATCTGTTTTGGGTCAAGTAGGGTTTGTTTAATGTTGACTTTGAAGTTTGACCGTGATTTCAGTTTTACTATCTTTGAAAATGAAGGAAGATGTCTTTGTGGGCCATCTCAGTAGAAGATATGGTGTTTGACCCAAAACCCATGGATATTGATGATGGTGTTTCCTTATGGAAACCTTATTTGATTTGGTGTTGAACTATTTATTTGTGAAGAAGAACTTGGTTGATGGACCTAAAGCTTAGTTGGACCTAGTTTGAAGACTTCCCTCCATACTAGGTAAGTAGTACGATGTATTGAAAGAAGCCCATCCAAAAATATTGAAGTTTGGCCCATTAAATCCTTTGTTTTGAATAAGCTGTCCAGGCAGTGGCATTTTGGTAAATATCTGTTTTGAAGGTTTTCAAAAGCTTTATTTCTTTTAATTTCGTGGTAAACTATTCCCACCATGTTTCTAAACCTCTAGATAGTGTGGGATCGACCTTTGAACTTCCTCTTTGGCAACCAATCAACTACCGGGGTCAGTTTGGTCAGTTTGGTGAAACCCTAGTAACTCTTGAACTCTTTGTGCTATTTAAAAGGGGGAACTCCATGTGTTTCACTCTCAATCTGTTTCTAAGCCTTGGGAGAACGTGGGAAGATCCCTAGAACCTCTCCTTTGAAGCCAAGAAAGATCCTCAAGCATCTATTCAGATTTCTTCATCGGTTCCTTTTCTAAAAGGTTGGTATTCAATTCGCTTCTTCTTTAATTCATTCTTTCTTCTCTACTTCTGATATTCTGATTTTGAGAAGGGTGTTACACTACTGTAATGACCTCTTCTTTAATTCTTTTAACCCTAGAGTGAATCCCCCAATTCACTCTATGATCTTGAAGCCATATGGCGATGATCCTTGATTTTGATTCCACCAAAGCTCTTAATGATACTTTCCCTAATTTCCTACCTATCTTTATTATTGTGGGGAAGGTCTCATATTATTACCATGACCTTCCCTTGTGTCCTCATGATTGAGGAGTTGATCCTTGTTTTTCTTTGGAACAATTGGCAACCCTTTTATTTTCTATTAATTCATTGGACCCTCCCCAAAACCTTTCTTGATTGTAAATTCCTTGCCCTAAGGGTGAATCTTTATTCTCCTTAGTCTTTTCGTGGGATACACGGATTCTTGTTAGTAAATCCCTAATTGTATGATTTGAATTTGTTTCCCTTCACTTTAATTGAGAACCTTATTTTCTCTCATTAGTAGACCATTTCTAATTCCATTCTTTATTTTGAAATACTAATGAGATTTTCCTTTATCTATCTTGGGTTGTTTTTGTGAGAATTAATTATGGGTAACTCTCATGAGAGGTAACCAACTCTTATGAGAGGTAACCATATATGAAACCCTATTGTTCTTTTATTTGTTGGAAACTCCCCAACACCTTTTTCAGATTGTGCATTCTTTGTTTCTCTTTCCCATGGGTGAATCTTGATTCGTTGTTTCTCTTTCCCTTGGGTGATATTTGTGTTAACCTAAACTTGATCACTATATTTTCTTCATGATCCATGTTTAACCTAATTAGGATTTCTAATTATTCTTTCTTCGTTCTTGTTCTTTTTGAGATCAGGAAGAAGATGATGCATTCTTGCAACCATCTATTCCATGATCTCATTCTATTCTTTGAGATCTATGATCATCATCATGATCTTAACCCTAGCCAAATAAATTCCTTGAAACCCTAACCCTTGAATGATCTTTCTGGAAACCTCTTGTAACCTTCCATGTGAGGGAAACCTCATGGGTAATGTTTCTGTTAACATAAACTAGATTTCCTATGATTTCTCGCTATTTTCTTGATAACAATCATTCCCTCTCTTTCCGTGATCATAACCTTTTCATGAGCCATATGTTATGATGAAACCCTAACCTCTTGGTTACAAACCTATTATGATTGATTTTTCGGACTATGATCTCCCCCATGTCTTCATTTGGGTTTGGTTGTACTTGGTCTTCAACCCCATGAGCAAAGCACCCTTGTATGACAAATTTCATGGGGGCGGTTACTAGTGGCGGTCGCTTAACCTAAGCGACCGGCCCAAGCGACCGCCCGGTCTGTTTTCGGGGATTTTGCCCTATTTTGCCCCCCGCACTTCTATAAAAGGCAAACTCCGTCTCTTTAACGATTACTTTATTCGTTATTTCTTATTTGGGAGTTAAGACGGCTGCGGGGAAGATCCGAAAGAGTCTCTGGAGTACTGATAGTGGTTTGGAGGATCAGTTCTCTTCTTCTCTGGCTTTCTGGTGTGAGGTATTGAACTAACCCTTCGTTCTCTACTCTTTTATCTCCGTTAGTTTGGTTTTACCCTTTTTCCTCGTCACTGTGATTACCCCTTGGTTATTCTTTACCCTTTTTTTATCTCGCGTGAGATGGAATAACCATAAACGGAACCCCGCTTCTGTGAGATGGAAAATTCAATAAAGGAGAGGGTTAGGGATAATCCACTGATGATAGGGGATTGCTTTCTCTTACCCTTTTGTCTTTGGGAGTGTTTAATTCGAGACTTAGGATGAGATTACTCGAAAACCGGATTGAAATCGAGTAATCAGAAGCCTGAGTTTCGGATTGAAGCTCATCATTTTAGGGGCGGTCACTAGTGGCGGTCGCTTAACCTAAGCGACCGGCACAAGCGACCGGCTGGTAAACAGTGACCAAATAGATTTCGGTTTTGATTCAATTTGGTTTATGTGACTTATACATTCTTGTAACCCTATGCCTAGGTGTTCTCTGTTTCAAATAAAAGTCTTATAATAGTTTTTGGATTGCAAGTTAGAGGACTTCTACTAAATTACAGGTAAGGACATGCATTCTTATTTATATGCAATTACATATACATGATGATTCTGTTGTTCTATTTACTATTCTTTGATCATGTAACTTGCTGTAATTGTATAAAGCATGTGTTTGTGGTATTCCTTGATGTACTTCATCTTTTATGATATTGCACAACTGTTCATGGTATGATAAAGAGTGTTGTAGTGTGATTGTGATGGAAGGGGTATTCCATTGGGATATCTTGGCTTGGGATATCGAAGGTCTGTGGAATGGGACACATGCCTGCTGATGTCTCCAAAGACTATCATGATTACTTGATGACATACTTAGGGAGTCTAGAATTGCATGGCTAGGTACCCCACATGCTATTACCCTTTCGGCAGGGGAATTGAAGCCGGGTGACCCGTGACAATGGTGACGTGACTATGTTTCATCCAACAGCGGTAACCAGTCCGTGCGGAGACTCAGTGGTCCACTATTGGTCATGTAATGGTAGGGTTGCATATGTTAGGGTTGGGCTCATGGACGTCCAAGGAGCGGACCGGGTGTCGCGAGGAGTCATGAGAGCATCCGCCCCAATAATATGTGGATGACCATAGGGTTAAGGAGTGGAGTCCAACAGAGGTATCCAGTCCGTGAGGATTCTTACTCCTAGGTTGCGAAGGATACTGAACCGAGTTGGTTGGTGCCATAGGGGAAGTATCTGGACTTCATATAGTATGTTACCATTATGACCTTGCATTGGATTAGAAACCCCGACATGCGCCAAGTACTCATTGCCAATGGTCGTGGTGAGAGAGTGTTGACTTAACCCCCAGCCACGGTTTTGAGAGCCGGTGTGGACTTACCCCTTTGCCCAGGATCCCTACAGAGGTAACCAGTCCTTGCCGGATCAGAGTGATGAGACTTACCCAAAGGAGGGCTGGTGTATATCTTAAAGCATGTCAGCCATTTAGAGACTTGCATAGTTAGATCTTAGTAGCATTCATATTTCTGCATATCATCCATATCATTTCATATGTGCATTCGTGGATTGTATTGACATATATATGAGAATTGCTTGTTCCTTACTGAGTTCGTTGGAACTCATTCCTTTCATTGTATGTATTATATAAACTGTACAGATGGTTGCACAACGTCAGAAGTTGGAGATGATTCGTATAAAAGAGCCTTCTTGTTTGAAGCTGATGTGGCACAGACAGCACTATACATGAACTTGCTGAGCATGAAGCCTCCTGAAGATGAAGACTATTTAGTTACTTATTTTGCTTCCGCTGAACTCGATATTACTTTTGATTCTTGATCTTCCTTCTTTGATTATTTCTTGGATATTTATCGGAGTATTTGGACTCATGTAACCTGTTTATTAACTATTGCACTATTCTTGCTCTTGATTATCTGTATTTGTATTTATTATTATTGATAGACTAAAACCATGGATCTTGTGACGGTTCACATCCGCGGGTTGTCGGGCGGTTAACCGGGCCTGGCGGGCGGGGTGTGACAAGTTACATATCAAAATTCAGGTTTAGGTACTACTATCATTCCAACACAGCTAAGATTTAGCCCATAACATAATTCAAATGCATAAAACCAAGTATAGTTCACATGAGACTAGAAAATAAGAAGATAGAGTTATAAAAACAAGAATAAACTAAGGCTTCAATGCTTCCACATGAGCTCCAGCTTTCTTCTTCAGCAAATCAGCAACTCCAGCAGCTCCTTGCTTCCACAAGAGCTCCAGGATTCGTTCTCTACCTCCTTCCTCTCAGCCGAGTCTCTCCTCCACCCCTTGGTCGAATTTCTCCTTTTGTCCTCCTTGCCTCTCTTCTCTTTCTTCCATAAATGTCTTCAATCATTAGGTTAGATTCTGGCCATAGGATTAGAACCTTCCTCCTGAGATCAAGGGCTGAAAACCATCATGTATTTACAAGAATTTAGTCCACTTAAGTTAGCCCTTTTTGGTCAATTCCATTTGAATTGGATCTGAGAATATTCTGCTCCGTTGTTGTAGCAATGCAGCAACAACTCTAAAACAAAGTTAGAGGACATGTTCTTCTATTATGAATCTTCACCTACATGTTCAAGAGAAAGAGAAACAGTCAAATTCATCCATAAAAAGAAGGGAAATTCATGCAATGTGACAAAAATGAACTAAACAAAATGCAACATGTTGAGACTAAATAAAACAACACCTAATGAATACTATCACTAAAACAAAGACAAAATACTCCTAAATCAAGCCATCTCAAGTATAAAAGTTATAAATCTTAACTCTATTTCATAGAGTTATCACACCCCCAAACTTAAGACATTGCTTGACCTCGAGCAATAAAGACAAATGAAAACAACAACTAACTACTAATGAAAGCATGAGGAAATCAAAAGAAAAGAAAAGCAAATAACCTGGCTTAAACATGCAATAGGATGAGTGTTAGACAGAAGTTGCCTCTCAATCTTTTTCTAAATTTTCAGATCCAACACATCTGGCCAATAACACTTAGATGTCATACTTTACTCATCAGGATGCTCTCAAGTGTGTGTGTGAAAGTTAAGGATCTTGCCCCGCATCACCCTAGTATAGCTGAATCATGGTCATCAAGTTTAGTTCATTGATCTAATATGTTGACCAAATGATTACCTCTCCACTAATTAGGAATCCATATCTTTTTACAACCCCAAGAACTTGTTTCATACTCTTTTGAGCATTTGACCCCCAAACTTATTATTTATGAACTTTTTTTTTTTTTTTTTTTTTTTTTTATGTTGTCATCTTGCCTTTTTACGCGAATATCGCTCATTTGTGATGAAGATACCCGGTTACTCAACAAGATCACAAACAAGAGTGCCTTGCATGCTCATATTTCGGGCCACTGTTGACGTCAAAAATACACATGGGTTACATGCATATTCCTGGTTACTAGGTTGCCCAAAACAAATGAACATTATTCTCCTTTTTTTTTTTTTTTTTTTTTTTTTTTTTTTTTTTTATTAATGCTCATATTTCAGGCCACTGTTGACGTAAAAAATACACATGGGTTACATGCATATTCTTGGTTACTAGGCAACCCAAATCAGCGGAGCATTATTCTTTTAGGGAAGGGAAGGGGTCAAACCTCAATCAATATTCACAATGCACAAAGTTCTTGGAAACAACCAAATGGGGATCCCTAATGTGTAAGTCTTGAGGTTCTCATTTAACCAATTCTAAAATCCTAAAAACTTTCACATTGATCCAGCTTTCCCCAGGTTCTCTAGAGCTTGAAACATCACGTGGTGCATCAATAGTATGGCATCACAAACATGAGTAAATGCAGACATCATATCATTATAGCAAAATTGTGCTAAGATTTCCAACAAAACCAAAGTAAGAGGCACTGACATTCACATTACTTAACAATCATCCAAATTTCATGAAAAGCCGATTAATTACACAAAACATCTACCCAAAACAGCTACTCTAAAACTGGACAAGCAACTTTAAACTATACAATCACAAAAAAAAAAAAAACTAAGAAAATTAATCGTTAACTGGGACATCCATATCATGAAGATAACATATGCAATTATTGGAACATTGCCAAACTTACCCCCAAACTAAAGATGAGCAAGTGTCCTCTCAACGAAAGAAAGGAAAAAAAAGTAAGGTAATAAAAGGAAAACACAGTAAAAGAAGAGAGAGAACAGAACTTCCCTGAACAAGCTAGGCCTCATCATCATCATCGAATGAATGGAACTCATCATCAGCAGCAGCTTCAGCTTCATCCTCCTCATCTATATTAGGAATGTAGTTCCCATCTTGGCCCCAAGGATTAGCGAAGAGGTAGTTGGGAAAAGCTGGAAAAGATTGGAACCGGTTGCTATTCATCCTTAAGTTAGACTCAAGGGCGCGATCACGGGCAGCCACATAACGCATATAACCAAGGAAGAGGTCACGAGAGATTTGATGTTCCAACATCATTTGAAATTGGGTGGCTTCTACTTGACTGAGGCGTTGTTCCAATTGAGTGTTACTAGAGGATGGAGCACCAGAGGTAGAAGAAGTGGGAGGAATGGCTGATGCTTTGCAGAGAGGTGGTGCACTGGAAGGGGGAGCTGAACTAGGTGTAAGCATGCGAGTGATACTTGAAGTGTGTAATGGCACCTTTGTTGAGTGTATGGACATCAGAAGCCTGCACATCAACATGGTTAGCCAAACATAAAGCAGTAATTAAACATGGAAAAGCTAAACTACCACCTTGCCTAGCAGCACAAGCACAAATGGCCTCATGAATGCGATGACCCACATTAACCTGACGCCCTTCCAAAATAGAGTGGAGGAGCAAAGCTCTATCCACTAAAACAGTCTGACTATGCGTGGAGGGCATCAAGTGGGTCTGTAAAAAATGGTACCAAATTTTGGCTGCCGGTTGCAAGGTGTGGCGGGCAATAGTTAATGCACCTTGGGTGGAGGAGGACCACTCCGTGCCATGAGAACATAAAGTCTGGATAATGTTATGCATGGCGGTTGGATCTGCTTGAAGCAAGATAGGCATTGTGCTCATCCTCCACATTGTCCAATGCATAATAGGCATTAATGGATGGTCCATCTATAGGTATGTGCATCCCCCTAACATAGACTTGATCCCGAGATGGGGCAAGTGAGATTGGCATAAAATTCGTAGACTAGGGAAGGGATGTAGGCACCAGGATGGGTGCAAAATTGTTCCCAATGATGCCTAGCTATAATGGATGGGATGAATGGAAAGGCTTGTGCTTCATTGGGTTTTAATTTGAACCCCTTCTCCGGAAGAAAGTTCTTGGTGGAGATGGATGTGAAGCGGTTCTCAGCTATGGGAGAGGCAAAATAAGAGGGACTCATTGAAGCACTAGAACTAGGGTCTGTTCTGCTCTTCTTCTTAGGGGCCATTTCGAATGGAGTGCACAAGGTTGGCCCCTAACAACCAATATTGAAGTCAAACAAACACTAAGACAGACCTTAGCTAACAAAAACACTACAACAACTAATCAAACAAATTGTAGAAAATAAAAAAAATAAAAATAACTAATCAAACAAACACTAAAACATACCTTATCTAACAAAAACAGAGACACCATAAAAAGTAGAAAACAAGAACAAACAATTAACAAACAATGAACTATAACTAAGCAAACAAAAACAAACACTAACAAACAAATTCTATGTTGTTTTAGGTGCAAATGGCAAGCACAAAAACAGAGGATATGAGCATAGGGTAACGATGACCCAGAAATGCTGTATTGGTGTGTGCAAGTGATTGTAGCTCCAAAATAACACCTAAACAAATAAGAAAAGTTGTATATACCCTAACGAAAACATACACTAAGACAGCATAAGAACAAACACATAACCCACAAACCACAAATTGAACATTCAACAAAAACACAACGAAATCGGAAAGTTCAAAAATATAGAATGAAAGAAAAGAAATGGGGAGAACACTTAGCTGATGTGGTGTAGGGAAGATGGAAGGTCGAAATACCACAAAAACATGCCCGAAACCCAGTACGGCACCGGTAGTCCTCTGAGAAGTGATTCGAGGATGGAATGGGGGAAAAAGTTAGGGTTTTTGTGAAAGATGGGCTATCGGTGAAGAAGAAGATTGCTTTGGTGGGTGAATGTAGGTAAATGGAGGTGTGAAAATCTTTGAAAAACAGAAAATGGAAGAGAAGAGGAGGATGAGTTGCAGTGGAGGAGACGATGGAGCCGTGAGAGTCGACGAAGTGAGCTGAGTGTTTCGTTGATTTGGGTTTGAAATGAGAGGTTTTATGGGTTTGGGTTGGTATTGGTTTAGAAGGGTTTAAAAAAAATGAAATTGGTTCGAATCAGTATGGGTTCAGCATGGTCTGATAGAAGTTTGAAGTGTATTTTTGATGGGTTGGTTGGGTTTGAGATGAAACCGGGTCGGGTGAGTGGTTTAATCGTTGTTGTAGCTTTGCTGCAGCTTTGCTATAGCAACGAACACGTAATGTAAGTTTCAACAGAGAATGGAATGTGTTAACAGAACATGCAAGACCCGTAGCTGAGGGTCAAAACTTTGTAGTAGCATTGTGGCCACATCGCTACTACAAAGATAGTGAAATTTGCTGGATATTGAAACATGCTCTGTTCAAATGAGTTTGATTTAATGATAAGTTTGGCAAAACACCCAATCACTCTCTTTTTGTTCCCCACACTCCTTGCACATCAAAATATACATGTTAGCAAATTATCTATCATTCATTTTTTTTTTTTTTTTTTTTTTTTTTTTTTTTTTTTTTATTCAACACCTAATGAACTAATAGCACACAATTAAACTAAAAATAATGAAATCTAAGTGACCTCCCTTCTTTTTAAGCCTCTTGAAGGTTGATTGAAGATTTGTCCCGCTCCAATGGTGCTCCCCAATAATGCTTGATTCTCTGCCCATTGACTAGAAATTTCCTGTTAGAGATGCCCTCTTGCAACTCCACTGCTCCATGTGGAAATACTGTCATTATTGTAAAAGGACCCGACCATCTTGATTTCAGCTTTCCTGGAAATAATTTGAGTCTGGAGTTGAACAGCAGAACTTGCTGACCTGGTTCAAATACCCTCTGCAAGATTTTCTTGTCATGCCATTTCTTCACTTTCTCCTTGTAGAGTTTGGCATTTTCATATGCTTGGAGCCTGAATTCATCAAGTTGATGGAGTTGTAGCATTCTCTTCTCACCAGCCAAAGTAGAGTCAAAATTGAATTTCTTAATTGCCCAGTATGCCTTATGCTCTAGTTCCAATGGTAGATGGCAAGCCTTTCCAAACACAAGTTGATATGGTGACATTCCAAAAGGTGTTTTGTAGGCGATCCGGTAGGCCCAAAGGGAGTCATCTAACCTTATGGACCAATCCTTCCTTGTTGGGCATCTTGTTTTCTCCAAAATCAACTTGATTTGTCTATTAGAAACTTCAGCTTGTCCATTTGTTTGGGGGTGATAGCTTGAGGCAACTTTGTGACGAACTCCATATTTAGACAATAGAGCTCCAAGATATTTGTTGCAAAAATGTGAACCTTCATCACTGATTATGGCTCTTGGAGTACCAAATCTAGTGAAGATATTCTTTCTCATGAAGTCAATAACCACCTTTGCATCATTAGTTGAACAAGCAGCAGCCTCCACCCACTTGGATACATAGTCCACTTGCTACTAAAATGTAAAGTTTGCCATATGAAGGAATAAAAGGCCCCATGAAATCAATTCCCCAAACATCAAACAATTCTACTTCCAAGATATTGGTTAAGGGCATTTCATTCCTTTTTGAGATGTTTCCCACTCTTTGACATCTATCACATTTTTGAATGAATTGATAGGCATCCTTGAACATACTTGGCCAATAAAACCCCGATTGCAAGACCTTTGCTGCTGTCCTATCTCCTTGATAATGTCCACCATATGGGGAGTCATGGCATTGCCTCAACACATCCTCTACTTCTACCTCAGGGATACAACGCCTCAATATTTGATCTGCACATAGCTTGAATAAGAATGGTTCATCCCAGAAATACCTTTTAACCTCATGTAAAAATTTCTTCCTTTGTTGAGTGGGCATCATAGGGGGTAGAAGTCCGGCTGGCTAAATAATTAGCAAAATCAGCATACCAAGGTGTTGAGAGGGAAACAACAAAGAGTTGTTCATCGGGGAAGACTTCTTTAATTTCAAATTCAGCTGCTTGGTTTGGATTTTCCAACCTAGACAGGATGGTCAGCCACTTGATTCTCGGTCCCCTTCCTATCTTTTATCTCCAAATTGAACTCTTGAAGCAATAAGATCCATCTAATCAGCCTTGGTTTAGCATCCTTCTTGTGTATCAAATATTTGATGGCTGAATGATCTGTGAACACAATGACCTTTGCCCCCACTAGATAAGCTCTAAATTTGTCAAATGCAAACACAACTGCCAAGAGCTCTTTTTCGGTGACAGTGTAATTCAGTTGTGCTCTCGATAGGGTCCGACTAGCATAATAGATTGAATGGAATACCTTATTCTTACGCTGTCCCAAAACTGCTCCTACAGCCCAATCACTAGCATCACACATGACCTCAAAGGGAATAGACCAATCCGGTGCCACAATGATGGGTGTAGAGATCAGCTGCTTCTTCAACTCTAAAAATGCTGTCATACATGCTTCACTAAAGCTGAACTGACTTTCTTTTTCAAGCAGGCTACACAATGGTTTAGATATTTGTGAAAAATCTTTTATGAACCTTCTATAAAACCCAGCATGTCCAAGAAAGCTTCTAATCCCTTTCACACTTGATGGTGGTGGTAATTTTTCTATAATGGCAACCTTGGCTTTATCCACTTCTAGACCCTGTTTGGAAACCTTGTGTCCAAGAACAATCCCTTCTCTAACCATAAAATGGCATTTTTCCCAGTTGAGGACTAAATTGGTTTCTTCACATCTCTGTAGAACTTTTGCCAAGTGAGTGAGACATTCATCATAAGTTTCTCCAAAAACCGAAAAATCATCCATAAACACCTCTACAAATTGTTCCACCATATCAGTGAAAATGGCCATCATACATCTTTGGAAAGTGGCTGGGGCATTACAAAGACCAAAAGGCATTCTTCTAAAGGCAAAGGTACCATATGGGCAAGTGAAAGTGGTCTTATGTTGATCTTCGGGAGCAATGGCTATTTGATTGTACCACAGAGTATCCATCTAAGAAGCAATAATACTCTTTTCCAGCCAATCTATCAAGCATTTGATCAATGAAGGGTAGAGGGAAATGATCTTTCCTTGTAGCCTTGTTGAGCTTCCTATAGTCCATACATATTCTCCACCCACTCACTATTCTTGTAGGTATCAACTCCTTATTATCATTCTCCACAACTGTCATTCCTCCTTTCTTGGGGACACATTGTACTGGACTCACCCACTTGCTGTCTGAAATTGGATACACCACCCGAGCATCTAACCATTTAATGATTTCCTTTTTGACCACTTCCTTCATAATTGGATTCAGCCTCCTTTGATGCTCCACAGAATTATTACAGCAGTCTTCCAGCAGAATTTTGTGCATGCAAATTGATGGGCTGATTCCCTTGATATCGATATGGTCCATCCTAATGCTTTGCTTTGTATTTCTTCAGCACTTTAATTAACATATCTTCTTGCTCTGCTTTTAGCACTTTGCTGAAATGATAACTGGAAGTGTCTTTCCTTCACCCAAATAGGCATACCTAAGGTGTCCTGGAAGAGGCTTCAATTCTAACACGGAGGCTCTTCAATTGATGGCTTAGGAGATTGAGTTGCATGCTCGAGATAATACAAGAGGATCAAATCCATTCTTTCTTAATGTCTCAGCTGGTCTTGCATCTAACCATTTAATGTAGCTACCTGCTTCATCACCCACTTGTGAAATTTCAGATGTTAATGAAAGCTCTAATGGATCTTTACTACCCTTTGTCTCAACTTCTTCTAAAACCAGCTCCTCTATGATATCTACCATTGAGCATTGCTCTATCTCATCTGGAGATTTCATTGCACGGAGAACATTGAAAGTGACTTGCTCTCCATTTACCCTCATAGTTAATTCTCCTTTATGCACATCAATCAAAGTCTTTCCAATGTGGCCAAGAAGGGTCTTCCAAGAATGATGGGCACATCTCTATCAGCTTCAAAATCAAGAACAATGAAATCAGCGGGAAGATGAACTTATCAACTCTTACCAAGACATCTTCAATTTTTCCTTCGGGATGAGCTAAGGATCTATCGGCCACGGTGAAGTGTTACTTGTAGTTGGCCTTGCTTCTCCCACACCAAGCTTCTTGAAGATTGACATTGGCATAAGGTTAATGCTAGCTCCAAGGTCACAAAGGGCTCTCCCAATATAATTTTCTCCAATAGCACAAGGAATGGTGAAACTCCCGGGATCCTTTAATTTTTGAGGAAGCTTGTTCAGCAAGAAGGCACTACTCTCTTGTGTCATGGCTCTTGTTTCAAACTCTCCAAATCTTTTTTTTTAGAAAGGATGTCTTTCATGAATTTCACATAATTTGGCATTTGTTCAAGTGCTTCTACCAATGGTATATTGATGTGGAGCTCCTTCAAAACATCCAAGAATTTCTTGAACTGATGGTTTTGTTGCTGCCTTTGAAATCTTTGAGGAAAGGGGGTGGTTTATAAGGCACTTTTTCTGGAGAACCCGTTGCAATGGAGCTGTAGCTGGTGGTTCAACACTTTGGTGTTCAAAATCAGATTGGTCTTTTTGAACAGCCCACTTTGGATCTTCCTTTTCCCTTTCTTCTTGGACAGGATTAGTTTCCTTCGGTTGATTGGACTTAACATGAGGTGGCTCTATATATTTCCCACTCCGTAATGAAATAACCTTGCAATGCTCTTTGCCTTCCCGCCTAGGATTTTCAGTATCACTTGGCAGTGATCCTTGAGGTCTGTTGCTTAAAGCATTAGCTAGCTGCCCAACTTGATTCTCCAAATTTCTCAATGAAGCTGCTTGGCTCTGAATAATTGCATCATTCTTTGCCATGTATTCTTTCAATAGGAGCTCAATTGATGAAGAAGGTTCTATAGGCTGAATCTTCACTTGCTGTGTTGAGCACTTGGAAGTTGATAAGGTCTAGTTGGGGTAGATGATGGGCCTACATTCTGTCCTTGACCATTCCAAGAGAAGTTAGGGTGCTGCCTCCAACCAGGATTATAAGTGTTGGAATATGGGTTATTAGCTTTGCTGAAATTACCAACATAGTAGGCTGATTCTGGGTTAGATGGACAACTATCAAAGACATGCTCCCCACCACAATATGTACAAGAGACTGCTAGATTTTGTTGTGGTTGTACGATTTGCAGCCAAGTTTACTGATTTTAACACACTAGTGAGAGATGAAACTTGTGCGATTAAAGGCTGTCACCTGCATCCAACTCATAAATTCCAGCCACCCTCTTACTTGCAGCAGACTCTTTCAGCTGGCCATTGGTAGTTGTTGTTGGCCATCCTTTCCAAAATTTCATAAGCCTCATTGTAAGACTTTGCCAATATAGCCCCATTGGCTGATGCATCAACTATGGATCGAGTTTGTCCACTTAAACCATTGTAGAAAGTCTCCATCTGAATCCAATGAGGAATGCCATGATGAGGACATTTACGCAAGAGCTCCTTAAACCTCTCCCATGCCTCATATAAAGACTCACTATCCAACTGTTGAAAACCAGTTATGTCATTTCTGAGCTTGGCATTCTTTGTTGGAGGGAAGTACTTCATCAAGAACTTCTCTACCAAGTCATTCCATGTAGCTACTGATTGGGGAGGTAAGGAGTTCAACCACGCTCTTGCTCTATCCCGCAATGAATAAGGGAATAGCTTCAATCTCAAAGCCTCTTCGGTTGCTCCGGGTATCTTGAAAGAGTCACTTACTTCCATGAAGAGTCTAAGATGGAGATGAGGATCTTCTGTTGAAAGCCCACTGAATTGTCCCACGGTTTGAAGCATTTGGAACATCACCGGCTTAAGTTCAAAATGTAAGGCTTGAATATCTGGCCGTACTATGCTTGGATTCAGCTCATGCAACATGGGGACAGCGTATGCTCTGATGGCTCTATCTCTATCATCACCCTCAGCTGCCATATTAGTCTCATTATTATTCAATCCATTTCTCACTGCTTCAGCCATTGTTGGAACTGCTGCTAGGCCTCGTTGCTCCCTTCTTCTAGCTCGAAATGTCCTTTCTATTTCGATGTCAAAGGGTGCCAACTCTTGATCAGGCAGCGTGTTCATACAAGGGTAAAAGCACCTGAGAATAAAAGGAAACTAATATCAAAGTAAAGAAATTTCAGTAGATAAAACAAAAACTTACTTCTACACTAATTATCAAAGACAAAATTCCCCGACAACGGCGCCAAAAACTTGTTGCTTGTATCTCAAGATATTACGCAAGTATACGTATCGCAATCAAGTAATAAATGATAAGTACAAAATCGATCCCACGGAGAATTATATCCTTAACTTTCAATGTAAAAGTAAAATTGATTTAAATGAAATTAACAAGGTTGATTGGTATTTGTCTAACTAATTAACCAAATGACAGGTAAAGAAAACTAAGGAACTAAAATGTAGATTTGAGCAATGGAAGAAACTTAATGAGTGACAAGTGTGTTAGGAATCAAGTTTCCCTTCCCCTGAATTTTAAAACACAAATACTAAAGCAATACTACAACCCCAAGATAAATCAAGAACTTGGAATGAATGGCAATATGGTATTTTCCAATACACATAAGCTAGCATCCTAAATCAACATCAGCATATTCCTATGAAGAATTGAATTAAGAATGCAATTTAAACCCAATCCAATCAATGGTAATGTGAGGTAATTGGGTATTCCTACCCAACCTACTAATTAACACAACCTAATTAAAGATGATGCTAACTCACACAATTCAACAAACACCTAGACTTCATTAATTTTCCAATTAATGAAATCATAACATTCATTCAAGAAAGATCATTCAAGAACTGAAATTAGTCAATATAACATGCTGAATTCATTAACAATAAAGTGGATTGCAATAAAACTAAAGAACACATGATTAATTACATATCAAAATTCAGGTTTAGGTACTACTATCATCCCAACACAGCTAAGATTTAGCCCATAACAGAATTCAAATGCATAAAACCAAGTATAGTTGACATGAGACTAGAAAATAAGAAGATAGAGTTATAAAAACAAGAATAAACTAAGGCTTCAATGCTTCCACATGAGCTCCGAGCTTTCTTCTTCAGCAAATCAACAATTCCAGCAGCTCCTTGCTTCCACAAGAGCTCCAGCATTCGTTCTCTACCTCCTTCCTCTCAGCCAAGTCTCTCATCCACACCTTGGTCGAATCTCCCCTCTTGTCCTCCTTGCCTCTCTTCTCTTTCTTCCATAAATGTCTTCAATCATTAGGTTAGATTCTGGCCATAGGATTAGAACCTTCCTCCTGAGATCAAGGGCTGAAAACCATCATGTATTTACAAGAATTTAGTCCACTTAAGTTAGCCCTTTTTGGTCAATTCCATTTGAATTGGATCTGAGAATATTCTGCTCCGTTGTTGTAGCAATGCAGCAACAACTCTACAACAAAGTTAGAGGACATGTTCTTTATGAATCTTCACCTACATGTTCAAGAGAAAGAGAAACAGTCAAATTCATCCATAAAAAGAAGGGAAATTCATGCAATGTGACAAAAATGAACTAAACAAAATGCAACATGTTGAGACTAAATAAAACAACACCTAATGAATACTATCACTAAAACAAAGACAAAATACTCCTAAATCAAGCCATCTCAAGTATAAAAGTTATAAATCTTAACTCTTTTTTTTCCTTTTCTTACCCACCCCCCCCCCCCCCCCCCCCCCCCCCCCCCCCCCCCCCCCCCCCCCCCCCCCCCCCCCCCAAAAAAACAAAAAAAAAAACTTTTTTTACACCCCGTCCCCCGGGTTTTTCCCACCCCCCCCCCCTAAAGGTATCTCGATCCCTCTGAGAGATCACCTTCTTGTCCTTAAAATATTCACTACTATAACACATACAGTTGGCGCCAGCAAACACTTTTTAGGGTGCAGTTGAATCAAACCTTTCCTTTCGCCCCAGACCATCACTACACTTAGGATTGACTCCTTTCCCGGTAGTGCCCCTTTAGGTCGAATCTATCATGACCATAGGTAACACCCCAAAGTAGCCACATCAACCCTTCGTTTCATGATGTCGTCGAAAGTCACTAAGAACACTAATGGACCATAAGGTCTAGGACTCACACAATGAGAGGAGCAGGATCCATCCTCTTATTTCCAATGATCGCTAAGCACACATAGTATGATATATGTGCTATAGTGGAGCATTCTATATACAATAGAACGTATGTCCATCTCAACACCATACGGGTCTTAGTCCAAATCACAACCCCTTGCGCCTAACCCGAGTTTCTTTATTGTCGCCACCCTAGCGCCACATAAAGTACTCGCACTGGCTCCTATAGGCAACATGAATAGTGGGAACATTCATGTCGATTCTCTTCACAATAGAGAAACTCATCTTGATTCCAAATCAAGGCGACATCATGATTATGAATTGACCTACACAAAGTCATTCACAATCCGTCTCATCTCTCGCTCGCCTCCAAGGCGCCGGAGGTGAATGCTCGTGTGAGTGAGCCATTCTCTTGCCTATTGACATATGTTGTTTTATGCTAGAAGAAACACAATCACACGGAAAGTGAATAAAAAAATGCTGGAATGAACTCATATTATTCATTAATAAGAAAGTCTCAAGACAAAAATAAGTCACAATCTACGCAAGCCCAAGGATTTTACATGAGAAATAAAAACATCCTTGGCTATAGGTTTGGTAAGAGGGTCAGCTACCATCAAACTAGTAGATATGTGCTTAAGTACAACTTTCTTTCTTGATGTAATGTCTCTAACAAAGTGATATCTCAACTGTATATGTTTGGTCTTCCCATGATACTTGGGGTCCTTGACATAGCTAAGAGCTGCCGTACTATTACAGAGACAAGGGCAGCCTCTTTGGATGTCATCACAATCCCAAGATGTCGAAGGAATCTCCTCAACCAAACAGCCTCTTGAACCGCAGCTGAGCATGCCACATACTCGCTTCCATGGTCGAGAGGGATATACAAGCCTCGCTTCTTGCTACACCACGAAATGGCCCCGCCATTCAGCAAGAAAGCATATCCAGAGGTTGATTTGCGCTCATCGATGTCTCTAGCCCGCTCGGCATCACTATAGCCAACTAACCGCAAATCCGATCCTTGGTAACACAACATGTAGTTACTCGTTCCTCTTAGATATCTCAATATCCTCTTGATCGCTTTCAAAGCTCTATGCCCGGGTTTGATTGGTACCGACTAACCAAACCCACCGCATAACAAATATCCGGCCTAGTACACATCATAGCGTACATAAGGCTACCCACCGCACCGGAATATGGAACTCTTTCCATCTTGGTTTTCTCCTCTGGAGTCTTAGGACCCATATCAAGGCTCAAATGCAAACCCTTCTCCACTGGAGTATCAATTGGTTTGCCAGGTTGTGCTCGGTATCTCGTCAAGACATTGTCAATATAGGTCTCTTGAGATAAACCCGGTAATCTCTTTTGCCTATTTCTGACAATCTTGACACCAAGCACATAGCTTGCTTCACCCATGTCCTTCATATCAAATACGGAGGACAACCATTTCTTAATGGTTTCCAATAGCTCCTTGCTATTGCTAGCCATAAGTATGTCATCTACGTACGAGTGTCGAATGACATAATTATTATCGATCTCTTGGTGTAAACACAAGGTGGTCTTCCTCAAGCATGGAAAAACCATTTTCCATCATAGCTTGGTGGAAGCGCACATTCCACTGTCTAGATGCTTGCTTTAAGCCATATATGGACTTCTTAAGCTTGCACACTTTGCGCTCAAGTCCATGTGCTTCAAAGCCTTGAGGTTGATCCATATAGATCTCTTCCTCAAGTTCTCCATTGAGAAAAGCAGTTTTTACATCCATCTGATAAAGCTCCAAGTCCAACCGAGCAACAATGGCTAGTATGAGGCGAATTGAGGCAAACCTAACCACAGGGGAAAAAGTTTCCTCATAATCAACGCCCTCTCGTTGGGTGTAGCCCTTAGCCACTAAACGAGCCTTGAATCTCTCAATAGATCCATCCGCCTTTCTTTTGATCTTGAGAACCCACTTGTTCCCAATCGCCTTTCGGCCCGGCGGCAAGTCAACCAAGTCCCGGACATGATTAACTTTCATCGACTCCAACTCTTCCTTTATTGCTTTTAACCATTCCTTTGAGCTTGACCCCGCAAGAGCTTCCTGCACGCTCTTTGGTTCAAGCTCATCGACTGAAATCATCTCACAGTCGATCTCTTCAGGAGTTACCATGTAGGCTTCATCCTCTATGTCGAAACGTCGACGAGGAACTAGCCCGCCCCCACTACGGGCGCAAGTGCATGTCGATTGCTCACCGTCTAAGGTAGCTATCACATCTGCACTCCCACTCCCACTAGGATCTTCTGGATGAACCCCATGTTCATTATCCAGAATCTGAATCCCTGGAGTGACAAGACCACTATCTTGTATCTCAAAGAATTCCGATGATTCTTTGTTAACTCCTGAAAGAGATGGAAAATCATTCTCCAAGAATGTTGCATCCCTAGACTCAAGTTCCGTTCTCCTCTCACTCTCATCTAGTCCAATGAAGACATGGCCCTTTGAGGGTTCGGAATATCTCACAAAGATACACTTTCTTCCTCTCGGGTCCAAGCTTTCCATATTGGTGAGAAGTAGAGTGAACATATGCTGCACATCCCCATGCGCGCAAGTAACTCAAATCTGGCTTCCTTCCGGTCCACAACTCATATGGTGTGGAAGGAACCGATTTGGTTGGAACACTTGTTGAGGATATAGGCCGCGATCAACAAAGCATCTCCCCAATAAGAGATGGGTAGATTTGCCTGCGCCATCATGGATCTCACCATGTCTAGCAAGGTTCTATTCCTCCTCTCGAGCAACCCCATTTTGTTTGTGGAGTCCTTGGAATAGTAAGTTGTCTAGATATCCCCTTTTCATCACATAACCCTTTGAACATATCGGAGAGATACTCTCTTCCTCTATCCGTTCTAAGAGTTTTAATCCTTTTATCTAACCGATTCTCAACCAAGCTCATGAATTTCTTAAAACATTCCAGAGCTTCTGACTTATGAGAAATTAGATAAATGTGACCATACCTTGTATAGTCATCTATGAATGTGATGAAATAAGACTGTCCTTTTCTAGTATGCACATTCATGGGTCCACACACATCCGAATGGATAAGTTCTAAAGGAAAAGAGGCTCTCAAAGCCTTTTTAAATGGTTTTCTAGTTGCTTTTCCCGCTAGACATGACTCACAAAGTTGGCAAATCGGATAGTGAACCTTGGCCTAAGAGACCTTCTCTTGCCAACCTGTTCATCCTATCTAAGCCAATATGTCCTAGTCTAGCATGCCACAAATTAGAATCAATACACACAATATTTTGGCAAACAAAAGCATTACTAGAATTAAATGAATAATCAATTGTATCCAATATAATGAAACCATTATCAAGAAAACCATAACCATAAACCGTATCACCTAGATACAAAACCAAAGAATTGTTTTCAAATACAATTCTAAAACCATGTCTTAAAAGATAAATAACGAAAACAAGATTTTGCCGAATGTCCGGAGCATACAAAGACATCATGGAGTAACAGCATCTGGCCACCTCGCAAAACTAATTTGCATGTGCCTATGCCATGAACCTCCACGCTTGAGCTGTTCCCCATCGTTATCCTTTTGCTTCCTCTTGGAATACGACGGTATTCCACGAAGCTCGAGCGTTCCCTTTGTTATGTGTTCGTCGCACTCCGAATCAACAATCCACAAAGGATTTAGTTCAGCAAGCATAGTAGAACTTGTTACATAACAAGATGAGGTATAACACACAAGACATACCTCTTGCTCGGTGCAATCACGAGCAAAATGACCAGGCTTTCGGCACTTGAAGCAAATCAAAGCTGATTTCTTCTTGCCAAAGCACTAGTCCCCCTTGAATGCTTGGGCCCACTCTTGTTTTTGTTCCCACCCCGGTTACTTTGCTTGGACCGCTGAGGTTGAGCTTTCTCTCTCTTGCGCTTGAAGCCCGCACCCTTACTAGTGCTAGCTTCAGCAAGCAAACACATCGCTTTGAGGGGTATCGGCCAACATCCGATCCTCATCAAGCTCAAGGTGCTTGGCAGCTTGATCGAAAGTCTTGACCTCATCGGCATGAGTCAAGAAGATCTTCATATGCTCCCAAGTCTTTGGCAATGACCCGATGACTGCGGAGACTTGCTCCTCATCGCTCTTCCGGTGCCCACATGCGCTCAACTCACTAATCATGTTAGACATGATGGTTATATGCTGCCTCATGGTGTGACCCCGGCGCATCTTATAATCATCAAAAGTGAGTCCGAGCTGGCGGCCTCTTGTGGTGGAAGTCCCTCCATACTGGAACTTCACAGCCTCCCACAAAGACTTTGCAGTCCTATGCTTCTCATAACGAAGCATCAGGTCATCCCTCATGGAGCTCAGGATTGTAATCCTGGCTACCCAGTCTTTCCTCTTCCAAGCATTGTATATATCAAGGTCCCTGCGATCTTGTGCGGTGGTACCTTCCTCGGTGGGTTCATGGTCCGGTTTATGGTCTCTAGCATATCCTGCTCTTCCAGGAGATATTGCACCTTTCGGTGCCAGAGGTCATAATTCCTCTCATTCAGCTTATCTCCTTTAGTGAGGTCAGCAACAATGCTCTTGGTAGCAGCCATTTTTCTAGAGATATTGCATACAAGAATGAGTTCAATAAATCTAGCATAAAACACAACTAATGCAACAAAAAAATCACACTAGCATAGTCAACCTATGGGATAAGCACTTAAACCAAAAGATATGCTAAAAAAACATTCAATCAAATTCTCATGCAAACCCACATAGACTTATACACTAGCTTCATTATGTGCAAGAAACATGATTGATAGACCCATAATTAAAAAAATAGTTTTATTAAAATAAAACATGCAATCATGTTAAAGCTATGAGGTGGTTCACACAAAACACTTCTACCTCATTAGCTCCCACTAGGCCCCAATAGGCCCTCAATGCCCAAACATCACACAGATCGTCGGGCCATTGGTGTCCAAAGAAGTTAGAAACACATTCTCGAATCGGACGGACCAATAAAAAAAAATCCATCTCCCAGACGGACTGCCGTCTGCCCAGACGGAATTCCGTCTGCCTTTTATGCCCAAACGGATGATCGTCTGCCCAGACGGAAATTCTCGGTAATACATCAAAAGTAATTCAATTCAATTAATTGATGGGGGAAAGATTCCTTACCTGGATTCGCTTTCCCTTACTTGAAGTATTCGCAGCGGAAGTCTAGATCCACGTTCTCGTTCCACCACCAAAGCTTTACCGGGGAGATTCCACAATCACTGGGAAAGGGAATAATATCCACAACCCAAATGCCGTGGATTAATGGAATGAAGATCAAATACTAGGAAAGAAGAATTTCTAAGCCTGCGATTCTAAGAGAGAGGGAGAGAGAGATGGAGCCACCGTTTCTCAGAGATTCGCTCGTGCGAATGAATCACTCAGTTACTTACTCACTAATGTGGTGGTTACCAAAATATATAACCCTATTTTGTAACCGCCCTAATAGTGAGTTTCCAATATTGCCCTTGGGCATTTAATTTATTAATCAAATCAATAAATTCCAACACTTATTATCTAAATTGCTGTGCGTACGATTCTATTATGTCCATTTTGTGCAATATGGCTTCATTCACGAATTCCTCTACTCATGGTCAGATGACCTTCAATATTTAGTGTGTTAATAACCAGCTATGAGTTTTGGTTGTTTTTCGACAAGTTTTTAATTCTGGATTTTTAGTTTCTTTTTTCTACTTGTGCTTTTTCCCAATATAACTAGTATTTTAATCATGTTGTAACCCAATTTTGGCCTACATTCTGTATTAGTTTGATCTCCATCAGTTCTGGTCTTGTTAGTTCTAAATCTATTTAGTTTCTACCAGTGTTTCTCAGTTTTCTGGTTCAATGCGATTCTCGTCTCTTAGTTTGCTAGTGTTTGTTACTTTAGCTTAGCTTACCTCATGAATGTGTTTAAAATGATTCCTTTATTGGAAACCAGGAGCAAAAGTAAGGGCATCAAATATCTTTTGAGTTGATACATAAATGAAAATAAACAGAATAATAGCATGTAGAATATACATCAAATATAATTTCGAAACAAAGAAGCTTTGCAAGTGAAGTAAACACTTTATAATAGCCCTCGGGAAAGAGAAGTAACTCCACTGATGAACAATTCTGGGAATGGGTGTATAGGGTGGCAATGATTTTGTACTTGTATATGTCAAATTAAGTAATAGACCATGTGGTTCAACAAGGTGTTCAAGGTAGGGATGTATGTCATCCCCTGCATTGATACTTATCACAAGTGCCTCTCTCATTTCTCTTTTACCTTCCCTCATTCCTGCAAAGACCATCCTCTGTCCACTAGTGGCATTTCTATGGTCAAAGAACTCTGTTGGGTTTGCTCATGGCCCACCAAGTACTAAATAGGCAATGGAAGAAAGGTAATGACAGAACCATAGATGTTTTTAGGTATTAAGGAGGAGCGATAGGACTATAATAAACCAAATGGGAAACAGTTCACTTGAGAGGATGAAGACAAGGTCCTAGAATTTTGGGGTTTGAATTGCCCTTGAGATGCTATTCAATCCCTAGATTATGGGACTGCTTGAGTTGTCTTCCTAAAACCTAATGAGAACAACCAAGTTTCAGGTACTGTTAAAACGGAAAATCAACTTTTGAACATGTTGAGTTTGGTTCTTGACATGGACTGGATATATTGCTTGTATAAGAGAATGACACAAATACTGTATTAGGGAGATTAAAAGAATAATAATCATGCATAAGAAGGAATTCATTGATAATTGCTTGCACCATTAAACAAGTTGATCTATAGTTGAATTTTTAAGGTTTCATGCTTTGAGGTTGAATCTGGAAGTTTTAGTTTAGTGATTATCATGAGATGGTTTAGGTTTGAACTTCTCATTGTGTTACTGGTTGTTGAGGGTAGAGACTTGTTAATCTTTGATTGGAAGGAAATGTTACACTTGGAGACCCAATTATCCTATGATGTTTTTTGAGGTGTAATGCACATCTTGTAGCTTCCATTGCCGTATTGCATGTTGGGTCATGTATGAATTTAACCCAAATTATATATTTTTTTCGGTAGAATTTTACCCAACTCATATGAATCCTGTACTAACTGCCCAGTTGAGTTCTGGATGCTTTTAACATGAAACCACCATTCAAGCATGTTTTTTCTGTGTACCAGTCTTGATTACAGATGTAAAAACTGTCATCACATTCCCTGTTCTTTGTTCATGTTGTGGAAAGCATCTTGCCTAATCTTGTTTTTTTTTTTTTTTTTTTTTTTTTTTTTTTTTTTTTTTTTTTTTTTTTTTTTTTTTTTTTTTTTTTTTTTTTTTTTTTTCTTTTTTTCCTTTTTTTTCTTTTTTTCCCCCTTTTTAACCCCCTTTTTTCCCCCCAATCCTCTTCTCCCTTCAGCCGGTTAAACCTGCACAGATGAGCTCGACCGTGGAGGTCGAGTTTTCACCTCCGACGATCTAGTTAGAAATCCGACTCAGGAAGGCAAGAAAGTAATGAACAATAATAATACGAATAGTGATAATTCTATTCAGCGTACCTTTCTCTTGTGCCTCCTTACCTTTTTATAGATTTTCTATGTATGAGTTTGAGCGAGACTCAAACCCTAGTTAGGTTGTGATCTGACTCTTAGTCATTGAGTCCTACTCAAACACGAGTAGTTGAGTCGTGACTGAATACTGCTTCTTTGGCTAGAATCTTATTCAGATTTACCTTGTTATTCAGCCTTATATTTATCCAACCGACCTTAACTTGGTCGGTCTAACTTGGTCCGATCTGGTCGGACTAAGTTTGGACCGAACTGGTCTAATTGTTCTGACCGAACTGGGTTTACACCGAACTGATTCTGGTCTATTTATTCTTTCCTCATCATAAGCCCCCCAGTCTCTGGAGTCCGAGCTTTGTCTTGCTCGGGCTTCAGAGATTTGGTGACCGAGCACGTTCATACTTCCGACCTCTGTCACTTGTGTGTATTCACAGTCTAGTGTTTGGAGGTTTTATGGCTGACGTCATCTGACAGGGTGCTGCATCGTAGAGTGTGAAATGACTACGCACGTTCTTCTGCACGTATTCTCTTTAACAACACGTGGCCTGGAAATGATGGCCCTTCATAATGACTTTTTGAGATTTTTAAATCTGAGAAGACGAATCGTTCTGGTTCCAGATTGACAGCGTTGGATTGGAATCTTCCTGAAGAATCTTTATACGTGGTCGTTGAATATGGACAGCTTTGAAGTCAATAGATTAAAAACTCTTTGTCTTCCTTCATTTTCATCCGTTAAATCTGGATTTCTTTGGGAGTATATAGGTTTGAGCTTCGTTTTCTTTTTTCACTTTTTACTGTTTGCCTTGTTGCACCTGTGGAGAAGACGGAAGTTGCAGTTTCTCTGAAGTGCCTTTTTTCGACCTTCATAGGAGTTCTTCCTTCTATTCTTGCCACAAGTAAGTTCGTCTGTCTTTTCTGGTTATTTCTATCTACTTTATTCTTCATTTAGGGTTGCACTCTGAGCGTGCCTTTCCCTTTCTGTTTTTATTTTCCTTGAACTTAGCTTGTCAGTTCTTTCATTTCTGCAATTCTAGCCTTAGTATAGTTTCTTTGTTTGTGATGGGTGTTAAGAAGAAGGCTTCTAGGCCCTCTAGATCTTCCCCTATCCCCCCTTCTTCTGGGAGCTCTTCTGTTCGTTCTGGGAACAATGGAGCTACTTCTTCCCGGGTATAGTGACACAGAGAGTGACACTGAACTTGATCCAACCTTGTCTCCTGGTACTCGTCCCAACTTACTTAGTGATGCTGAACTAAGTTCATTAAGTATTCGTAGTCGGTTTAGTACGAACAGGACACGTTGGTTGCTTAAGCTTTCTTCTTCAGCCTTAGCTTTTGAGAGAAGTCGTCCTAGGACCTCCGAACATATAGATTTCGACCCCAGTACTTCGGGTCCCAGTTTTTATCCGTCCGAGCTCACCGAGAATGATTTGAAAGACATCCGAGCTCGGTACTCCATTCCTGATAGCTTCATACTGAGGGTTCCTTCTTTCCATGATTGGGCTCACCGACCTTCTCCTGGTGAGTTTGCAGTTTATGAAGATGCCTTTGTCAGTGGTTTCAGACTTCCCGTGCACCCAATTTTTTCTGATATGCTCAATCATTTTGGGATTTGTCCAGGGATGTTGGCGCCAAATAGTTGGCGCAACATAATTTGTTTCTGGGGATTCTGTAAACAGTCTGAGGTCGGTGTCATTCCGACCTTACCTCTATTTCTTCAATTTTTTATGTATAAAAAACAAGAGCAGAATCGTTGGTTCTACCTCTCCAAAAGAACTTCTCTGCAAACTGGGTGGGAGGGTAATTTTGTAGGATCAGGTACTCTTCCAACCAATACCAAGGGTTGGAGGTCTCGTTACTTCTTTGTTCGGTTTGCCTCTTCCCCAAGCTTTCCGACCTCCTGGCCCAAATATCCCAAGGAGGATTCAAATGCCATTCCGCCTTTATCTCATTCCGAACAGGAAGCAAGGGATCGAATTCGGATGATCCCTACTGAAGATCGGAACTTGCTTGCTGTGAATGGATATTGTCCGGAATATCCGATTATCCTTCAGTACTGGGGGTTCTTGACTGGTAAGAAGAGTTTCTCTTTTTGTCTATTTGTTTCTTTATCATTTTTGTTCCAAGTTAACTTACTCGGAAAATGATGTAGTGATGCTCGGAGAGGATGACTTTGAGGAGGTTGCTGCTACTATGCAGCAAGTGGAGGTGAAACATCCGACCAAGTCGGATAAAGCTTCAACTGGTCCTGCGTCTTCCCCCAAAGGAAAGGCAGTGAGAGTTCGAAAGGAGAAACCTGGGGACCTGGCTCCTTGTCCTTCGAAGAAATCGTCCAACTCAGATAAGACTTCGGATTCTGAGCTTCCTCCCCCTTTGGGAGATGATGTGTCTTTAAAAGACACTCTCAAGTCAAAGGCTGGAGCTTCACAGTCATCCAATATTCTCCGGCCTGATTGGTCGTTGGATTCTAGCTCCTCGGTATTTGAGGGAACTTCCTCTGTCATTTCCCGAGTTGCTAACGAGTGGATGTCCGGAGTGCTTCTCCCTGCCGATATGGCTTATCTGGAGAGTTTTGGTCGTCTCAAAGCTCATGCCATTACTATTAGGTAAGTGATCTTCCTGTCCCTTTTTGAAATTTCTGTCCCTTTCATAATTGTATCTTTAACCAGTTTTTTCTTGGTTTATAGGATGGCTTGCGCTATGGTTCAATCCGTGGGTCAGAGCATTCATTCTGCTCGGGAGGATTATTTTGCGTTGCAGAAATCAGAGCAACGTGTTAAGGAACTGGAGAAAGAGGCATTATCTTTGAAAACGAGCAAGGATTCTTTGATAGCTCGGGAGGCCGACCTTCTAAGTGAAGTAGCTGCTCTGAAAGGGAGAAAATGAGGCTATGGAACTTGAAAAAACTTCTCTTCAAACTAGCCTGGAAGAAACCCAAGGCTCCTTAGTCGGGAAAGATGCTGAGATTGCTAGCCTCCGAGCTAAGTTGGAGAACTCGGATCACCAAGTGGCAAAGCTGATGAAAGCAGTTGAGGAGAAAGCTCCTTACGTTTTTGAAGATATCCCCAACGAGCTTTGCTATGAGGTGATCAAGAGGTGGGTTAGGACGTCTAGTTGCAAGAAGTTTATGGCCAAAGTAGCTGCGCCCGGGTATATTTATGCTCGGCGTCATGCCTACCAGGGTATTATTGCAGCTTTCAAAGACTTGGATTTGGAACGCTTTCAAGAGCTGATCGATCCTGGAATCTTTGACGACCTTAAAATTCCCCGTCCTTCATGGTGTGCTTCCCGAGCAAGGTTCCCTAAGCCGCAACCGGTTGAAGTGGCTGAGTTTTTGGATTCCAACTGGGATCCCTTGCCAGAGGTTGGTAGCTCGGGAACCTCTACATCAAAAAAGGTGTCCGATCTGAAGAAGCCAGAGATTAAATCTTAGTCTTTCTGTAAACTTGATTTATTATCATCCTTGAAGGAATGTGTATGGATAACTTTGTCAAAATTTTATTTTAATCTCCAAAGATGTTTTTGATCAATCGTTATTCCTTTCTTGATTTATCATCTTCTTGTGCTCGAGGGACTTTTACTTGTTGACCTTAGTAGGTCGGTTGCCTAAGTACAAATAGACTTTTGTGCCTTGGTTGCTTAGGGCTTCAGGTGCCTAAGTGACTTAGGGCTTTTGGTTTTCCGACCTTAGTAGGTCGGTGGCCTAAGAGACTTAGGGCTTTTGATGCCTAAGTGACTTAGGGCTTTTTGTGCCTAAGTGACTTAGGGCTTTTTATGTCTAAGTGACTTAGGGCTTTTGGTGCCTAAGTTGCTTAGGGCTTTTTATGCCTAAGTTGCTTAGGGCTTTTTATGCCTAAGTGACTTAGGGATTTTGATGCCTAAGTGACTTAGGGCTTTAAGTTTTCCGACCTTAGTAGGTCGGTGGCCCAAGAGACTTAGGGCTTTTGATGCCTAAGTTGCTTAGGGCTTTTTATGCCTAAGTTGCTTAGGGCTTTAAGTTTTCCGACCTTAGTAGGTCGGTGGCCTAAGAGACTTAGGGCTTTTGATGCCTAAGTTGCTTAGGGCTTTTTATGCCTAAGTTGCTTAGGGCTTTTTATGCCTAAGTGACTTAGGGCTTTTTATGCCTAAGTTGCTTAGGGCTTTTTATGCCTGAGTGACTTAGGGCTTTTTATGCCTAAGTTGCTTAGGGCTTTTTATGCCTAAGTGACTTAGGGCTTTTTATGCCTAAGTGACTTAGGGCTTTTAGTGCCTAAGTGACTTTAGGGCTTTTGTTTTCCGACCTTAGTAGGTCGGTGGCCTAAGAGACTTAGGGCTTTTGATGCCTAAGTGACTTAGGGCTTTTTATGCCTAAGTGACTTAGGGCTTTTGTTTTCCGACCTTAGTAGGTCGGTTGATGAATTTCAGTTGTTTGTTAATACCCCCATGATCATCTTAGCTAAGTACTATAGCTTAAGCTGTAATGATATGTAGAAATTTCAAAAACTTTATTCAAATCAAAATGTCTGAATCACCGATTGTAGTGAGTATCTAAACAATTTAAAGACGAAAATTGAAAGAAAATTCCAAAATTTGTTGAGGCTTTTATACTATTGATAGTACTTCCTCAAGTTGTTTGAATTCCAGGTCCGAGGTATAAGTTGGCCAGTCTCTGGATCGCGCAGCTTGTATGCTCCTGGGGCAACTTGTTGTACTATGATGTATGGTCCTTCCCAGTTAGGAGCAAGCTTTCCTTGATTTGTAGGATCAGAGGCAGATGATTTGCGGAGGACCAGATCTCCAGGAAGATACTTTCGCATTTTTACCCTTGCATTGTAATGTGTTGCAATGCGTCTATGGTATTCCTCCAATCGATATTGTGCTTTATCTCTGATTTCCTCAATGAAGTCTATGTTGGCCCTCATCCCTTCGATGTTAGCTTCTTCATTGAATTCTTCTTCTCTGATAGATCCGACCTTAACCTCTACGGGAATCCGTGCTTCGACTCCATAAGCTAGTCGGAATGGAGATTTGCCGGTGGTCGTCCCCGGCGATAGTTCGGTAAGACCACGTAACTTTAGGTAGTTCCTCTACCCATCTGCCTTTAGACTAGTCCAATCTTTTCTTTAATCCTTCCAACATTGATCTATTAGTCACTTCCACTTGACCATTGCTCGTGGATATGCTACAGAAGACCAACGGTGCTCTATGCCTTGCTCTTTACAGAATCGTTCGAATTCAGCATTTTCGAACTGTTTACCGTGGTCGATGACTATGATTTTTGGGATACCATACCGATACATGATATTATGCGTGACGAATTTTTTCATCTGATCGGTATTTATGGATGCCAGTGCTTCAGCTTCCACCCATTTAGTAAAGTAATCGACCGCCACCACCAAGTACTCTCTCGCTTCTCGTGGCCTTTGGTAGTTTTCCTACCAAGTCTATCCCCCATCTAGCGAATGGAATCTGAGAGAGAGTTGATGTTAGAGGCATTGCGGGAGCATGAGGTATGTTGGCGTGTACCTGGCACTTGTCACATTTGCAGATGTGAGCCTTCGAATCTTGTTGTAGTGTGGGCCAATAATATCCTTGCCTTATTATCTTATCTCGCTAAGGCTCGGCTCCTATATGACCTCCGCAATTTCCTTCATGAATTTCTTTTAGGATGACGGCTGCTTCTGGAGCCCCCACACATCGTAATAATGGTCGGGTGAGAGACTTTTTGTACAACTTGTCATTTCTGACAGTGTATCTAACTGCTCTATGCTTTACAGTTCGAGCTTCTTTTGGATCTTCTGGTAGTAAATCACCTTCAAGATAATTGATTATTGGAGTCATCCAACCGTGCTCGGACTGAATGTGCATCTGGTCGGTCAGATTGATGCTCGGAAATTGTAGCTCTTCCATATATACCACCGGGTCTGCTTCTATCTCATCCGTAGCCAACCTAGATAAGGCATCCGCACTGTTCATTTTCTCGCTCTAGGGACTTGTTGGATTTGGATGTTTTTGAAGAACTGTCTGTATTGGTTGACCATGGTCAGATATTTATTCATCCTTTTTTCTTTTGCTTCATATAGCCCGTTCACTTGATTCACAATTAGTTGTGAATCGCTTCTAACTTCAATATTCTGAATGTCGAGGGCTTTTGCTATGCGAAGACCGGCTATCGGTGCTTCATATTCTCGCTTCATTATTTGAGGCCTTGAACTGGAAGCGTAGGGCATACCGGATGTGGAATCCTCCTGGGCTGATTAGGAGCAATCCCGCTCCACTCCCCTGTGCGTTGCTGGAACCATCCACTGAAAGTATCCATCTCTTGATGTTTTCGGAAGTGGCCTCTTCCTCTTGTTCATGCTCTGGCTCAGAAGTTTCAAGGATGAAATCAGCTAGGACCTGAGCTTTAATAGTTGGCCTTAGTCGGAATTCTATTTGATGCTCACTTAGCTCGACTGCCCAGGATACCAATCTTCCGGCCAAGTCTGGTCGGTGCAGTATTTTCTTCAAGGGAAAATTTGTCAGTACTGCAATAGGATGTGACTGAAAATATGGTCTCAGTTTTCTGGCTGCTATGACCAAGGCCAGAGCTTGCTTGTCCACTTCGGATATCTTGTTTCAGCATCAAGGAGCACATGGCTCACATAGTAAACCGGGTTTTGCTGTTTTCCTTCCTCTTGTACTAATACCGCACTAACAGCCAGGGGTGAAGTTGCCAAGTAGACGATCAGTTCCTTTCCTGTGGTTGGTCGTACGAGCAGAGGTGGAGTAGTTAGCTTTTCTTTTAGGTGTTTGAAAGCTTGTTGACACTCCTCGCTCCATTCTGGTACTCCCTTTTTGGATAAGTTTTTCAAGGCTTGGAAGAAAGGTGAACATCTCTCTCCTGACCGGGCTATGAATCTGTTTAAGGCTGCTACCCGACCAGTGAGACTTTGTATTTCCTTGATGCTTTTTGGCGGTCTCATCTCTTGTATGGCTTTTATCTTCTTTGGATTAGCTTCTATTCCTCTTCGGGATACCATGAACCCCAGAAATTTTCCTGAAGATACTCCAAAAGCGCATTTCTCTAGGTTGAGCTTCATTTTGTATGCTCGGAGTACCTCAAAGACTTCTGCTAGGTCCTTCAGATGGTTGATTTGAGATGTGCTCTTTATCAGCATGTCATCAACGTATACCTCCATATTCATGCCTATCTGCTGTTCGAAAATTTTGTTGACCGCTCGCTGGTAGGTTGCCCCAGCATTTTTTAGACCAAAGGGCATTACTTTATAATAATAACTATCCCTGTCTGTCATGAATGCTGTGTGTTTCTGGTCGTTTGGGTTCATCAAGATTTGGTTGTATCCTGAATAAGCGCCCATGAAACTGAGCATCTCGTGCCCGGCGGTTGCATCGATGAGCAAGTCTATCCTTGGTAAAGGATAACAATCTTTTGGACAGGCTTTATTGAGGTCGGTATAGTCTGTGCACATTCTCCATTTTCCGTTTGTCTTTTTTACCATCACCACATTGGCCAACCAAGTTGGGTGGTCGATGGGTTTAATGAATCCGGACTGCTTCAACTTCTGAGCCTCTGTTCGGATTGCCTCATGCTTTTCCAAAGAAAAATTTCTTCTTTTTTGTATTATTGGAATTGCATGCGGGTCAATATTCAACCTGTGCTCGGCTACTTTTCTCGTCGATTCCGGGCATGTCTTCGGCGGACCATGCAAAGACGTCAATATTTTTCTCGTAGAAAGTTGGTTAGACTATTTTTAAATTCTTCTTCTTGTTCTCGCTCCAATCATAGTTCCTTGATCTTCCCTTGAATTCAGCATAATCTTTTCCAATTTTTCTACCGGTTCGGCTCTTTGCATGTTTTCTTCATCACGATCATCTCTGACTTCAACCGCCATGGTAGAGCTTGTTTTTACTCTCTTTCGCATGTAATTGGCGTAGCTCTGCCTGCTTCCCTTTTGGTCGGCGGAACATTCTCCTATTCCCTTTTTTGTTGGGAATTTCATCTTCATCTGTAAGGATGATACTACCGCCTCCAAGGTACAAAGGGTTGGTCATCCTAAGATCATATTATAAGCTGACAGATCTCGGACGACCATAAAATTTGTTTGGACGACCCTGTCTCTGGGGTGTTCACCAATACGAAGATCCAATCTGATAGTGCCCTCTGCTCGGGTTGAGGTTCCTGTGAAACCGTACAAGTGCGTCCCACAAGGGATCAGCATTTTCTCATCTAGCTGTAATTTTTGGAAAGCTTCTAATGACAAGATATCTGCTGATGACCCAGTATCTACTAGGACTCTATGGATCTCTGTTCCGGCCAGAGTGACTTTGATGACAAGGGCATCGTCGTGGGGAGTATTTACCCCCTGCTTATCTTTGGTTGAGAAGGTGATTGGTTCTGAAGTGATCTTCTCACCTGGTTTTTCAAGCTCGGCATTCCCCACATATCGTGCTTTTCTTTTGGCTTGCCTACTAGACTCCTCAGTTGGACCACCAAATACAATAAATATTGGTGGTCGTTTTTGATTATCTCCTCCTTCTCGTGGTCGGGACTTGTTTTGGCGTCCTTCTCTTCTCGGAGATCTATGCCTCTTCCTACCCCCTTCTACTTGCTTTTGATCAGGCTGGGTAGGTTTGAGGTATTTTACGAGTCGTCCTTGATCGATGATTCTGTCAATTTCTTCTTTTAGTTGTCGACAGTCATCTATCCAGTGTCCATGATCTTTGTGGAAGTCGCAATATTTGCTTTTGTCCCGATTTCCTGGTCGAGAATGTAACTTTTCGGGTTGTTGGAGGATTCCTCGATCTTTAATCTGCATCAGGATTTCCGATCTCCTCATGGTCGGTAACCTTTCCTGTTCAGGTCGACCATCCCTGGTCGGGTTTATGGTCGACCTTCTGACAGGTTGGTACTTTTCTTTATATGTTCGTGTCTCCATGTTCGGATGCTCCTTCTTTCGAGATTCAATTGTTTCTGATATCTCAGCTTGCTTGTGACATCGCTCACGGAGATCGTTATATGTTTCTGGCATGTCATTCAAAAGTCTTTCAAGTAGGCCTTCATGGCTGAGCCCTTGGTACAAGGCGTGAAAGGCTATCTTTTCATCCGCATTCTCAATCTGCATGGTCAGTTTATTGAATCTCTCAAGGAAATCTCTAATGGACTCCGTTCGCCCCTGTTTTACGGCAAACAGGGTATCTTCTCTCTTTTTGGTTTCTACTCCGCTTTGGAAACGCAATAAGAAAGTCCGACCTAGATGTTCGAAACTTTTTATTGTGCCCCGAGGCAGAGCTTGGTACCAATCTAAAGCAGCTCCGGTCAATGATGCTGGGAAACTACGGCACATGGTTGCTTCATTATGTCTTTGAGTAGACATGACAGACTTATAATGGGTGATGTGGTGCTTAGGACACTTCGATCCATCGTACGCCTTGAAGGTCGGACATTTGAAGCCTTTTGGCATCTCCGCCTCCGAGACGCTTTTTATGAAAGGGTCCTCCTTTAAGACGGCGTATAACTCTTCCTTGCCGAGTTTTAACGCCTTTTTGATTGTTTCGTCAAGGTCGGCAATTTTCTTATTCATCTCGTCATCACGCTTCTTTGAACCATTATGATCTTTTTTGCCCTTTGAGGCCTTTGCTGGATCTGTACTGCTTCCTCGATCTTCATCGTTGTTGACTGGAGGATTATCCTCCTTCGATGCTCGAGATTTTGCCAGCTCTTTTTGAGATTGTTGAGGGATCTGGTCGATCACCGGTGGTCGGTCACGCCGCTCCCCTCGAGACTTTTTTGTTTTTTCTGAGAATCTGCCTCTGGAGCAACTATGTGTTGTATGGCCATCCTGATCAACTCGCCTAAGGATGAGATTTCTTTTCTCATCTCAACTTGTTCCTTTTGAACTTCGACAATTTGATGTGTTGTCGCATATGGATTTGCTGGTGTGTCTGGGAGAATTGGAGAATCTTGCTGAATCTGGAGTTCGGGAATTTTTTCCATCCCACCCTGGTCGACCTCCTTTTCTCCACCAGACAACTCTTCGATTACCAAACCTGATCTCGTCTTCATAATAGCCTTTTGATCAAGTTCCCACAGACGGCGCCAATTGTTGCTGCACAATCCTGTTCGTCCCTTCAGCCGGTTAAACCTGCACAGATGAGCTCGACCGTGGAGGTCGAGTTTTCACCTCCGACGATCTAGTTAGAAATCCGACTAAGGAAGGCAAGAAAGTAATGAACAATAATAATACGAATAGTGATAATTCTATTCAGCGTACCTTTCTCTTGTGCTCCTTTACCTTTTTATAGATTTTCTATGTATGAGTTTGAGTGAGACTCAAACCCTAGTTTGGTTGTGATCCGACTCTTAGTCATTGTGTCCTACTCAAACACAAGTAGTTGAGTCGTGACTTGAATACTGCTTCTTTGGCTAGAATCTTATTCAGATTTACCTTTGTATTCAACCTTATATTTATCCAACCGACCTTAACTTGGTCGGTCTAACTTGGTCCGATCTGGTCGGACTAAGTTTGGACCGAACTGGTCCAATTGTTCTGACCGAACTGGGTTTAAACCGAACTGATTCTGGTCTATTTATTCTTTCCTCATCACCGGTTTTTTATATCTTTTTAAAAAAAAAAAAAAAATAATAATTTTCCCCAGCCCCCCTGCCCCCCCTTGCCCCCCCCCCCCCCCCCCCCCCTTGCCATTCTTGTTTCTTTTTTTTTATTCTTACTGTTTCTTTTTCCCCCTCCACCCACCCCCCCCCCCCCCCTCCTGGTGGCCTTTTTTCTTAAAGTTTATGCTCCTAATCTTCCTTTGTCACCATATAGGTGTACACAAGTGTCACAGTATGTCCAAATTGTGTCTCATCTGAGGGCTAATATGTACATTTGATCATGCCTAATAATCATAAAAATGTCAAAAGAGGCAAAATGCCAACAATATTCCAATTTAGTTAGTTTTTTTTGAGTTGAAATTGGTCACTAAAATATAACACGAGCTTGTCATTTTTTTTTATTTTTTTTTTGGAAAACTATAATAGGTGCTTGTCATGAAGATTAACAATACAATATTGTAATTCGGTTGTGTTTATGTCAGTAGTCATCTTTCTCTCATCCAAATGATAGGCTCACGTAGTACCCACAATAGAACATTCTATTAACCTTGAATGAAAATGAAATAAACTGAACCCGAGGGTTAAAAATGTGAACATGAGGTGCTTTAAGAGTGTTTATTTCATGTTTTTTTCATAGTGAATTGAAACCCCTTTGTTCATTAACATAGCATGATATTTTTTTTTTCTTGAAATACATCATGCATTATTGAGCACAATAAATAATCATACAAAATCCGCATATATTGATAACCAGGAATATTTGTAGTTATTGTCAATTTTGATAGTAATATTTCTCCGGTTATCTTTTTTTAAATAATAAGTTTGAGATACTGGAGGCAATTGAAATACTATTAACATATAAGAAGAAGAAAATTTGAGGTAAATTTATTTTCTTAATTTCACAACACTATGAACTAAATTAGACTATTTTTAATGAATTAATGAATATTCAAATATTTTCAATTCAATATTTTATATATTTCTATGTACATATTAGGTGGATTTTGACATTCTTTTTATTAGTTTATTACAAATTGTAAACTAAAGTTATAATTTTGCAATTGTTGTAGAGTAAACTTGTATTGTAATCAGGTATGTATTGTTCTCTTCCATTGCAATGTTTAAGTAAGTTATTTTATCTCTATAATTGAGGAGGGATAGAATAGTTGATTAGTGAAATAAAACTAGGAGTGTCAATTTGTAGTCTGAACCGTTAAAATCGAATCGCACAAGCCCGTAATAGCCCAAACCGGCCCGAACCGAAATTTAATGGGCTATGTTTGGGTTAAGGGTGGCGGAACCTACACCAAGCCGAAACCGAACCGCAACTCGTTATATCCCGTTTTACAACCCGTTTTGTAATTTTACATAAAATAGTATTTGAATCATTATATTACCACTAGGTTGTTTGTATAGACAACTAAAAAAATGAGGATTTTGCTTCAGTGTTGCGTAATAAATGCGCAACACTGAGCTGCCTATGGTCCTGATGAAGCCATTTCACCAAATAAAATATCAACTGTTGAAGATCACATGTGCTCTTGTAACCCATTCAAGTAAGCAAACCGTTTGGCTCAACAACAAACCCAACCCACCTAACTCGACCCGAACCCACTCTCCTAGTATCAGGCCACTTACCGACAGCGGGGAATTGATTTCCAAGGAAGATGAGACCCTTCAAGGCTTCAAACGCCTACAGGCAGCCCACCATTCCCATTCTTGTCTGTGCTGCAGTTTTATTCTCTCTTTGTTCTACTTATTCAATCTTCTTCTTTCACTGGTAATAGATGGGGCTCACAGACAAATTCTCTTTTCCCTTTTCCCGGTTCTGGTTATTGCCAATTTTTAGATCTCTGAGCCCGTATACGCTGTTTGCAGGAAAACGAAATTCCGATCCTTACCGGGAAGAAGTTCGAATTTTATCTGATTTTCAGTCCAATGTTCAGCAATGCATGGTAAGTTTTAATTTCTGAATTTAGTGTGCTGCTTTTGGACATGGAACCTTCGTTTAGTACTCTTGCTGATTCATATATGTTCTTCTATCCATAGCAGAAAATGAAGCACGATGCATATCCCCCTCCCATAGTTTTCTTACTACGGTTGTGTTTATTGTAGTTTTCATTGTTATGTACGCTTATTAATGTCTTCATCCTGCGGAGGAGACGATGCTCATCCTCCAGACCAGAAGGATTCCTGCGTTATGAAATTTCTTAGAGAAGCAGAAATACATTTAGCATAACAAAGAATGGAAGTTTCAATTCAAAGAAGATGGAAGCGCATGAAATCGGATCAGAAGTTGTAAAAGAAATGAAGAATTGAGAGTTCCATTTAAGATTGTAACCATACCTTGTCAACTGGGTCAACTACTGCAATTTGTTCCGTCTCAAGCATGAATCCCTCACTCCTCCTGGATTCTTCCTCAACCAGAATTTCGTTTCCATTACCACTCGCCATTTCACTGTCAAAGACCATAGTTACCTGCTGACTATCAGAAGTTTGTTCAGTTTGGGTGCTTGATTCTTCCTCGGGTGAAGCAGGCATTTCAGCTGTGAGGTTCTGCTGGTTCTCCCCATCAACGGCCTCAGAGATCTCAACAGAACAGCCTACACCATCGCCGAATAACAATCTTGGATCTGGAGAGGCAGTAGATTCCGAAGAAAGCTCTGCAAATCCAGTACCTACACCGTTCCCATCCAACCCTTGGCTTCCAGTGGGCGCAGACCTGTTCCGAGTTCTCAGGAATTTCAGACATGTTGATCAACCATACTCGGATTGCACTACTAAGTTAGAAGATTAACCAGATCACCTAACAAAACCCTAGATTTTCTCGCTTGTTCACGCTCGGATTTCGACAGGATAAATGATAAAGATGGAAAAGCTCGTCAAGGAAGATCAAACAACTTCGTACAGACTAAAGAAACTAGAAGAGTGGGTTCGGTCCGGTCGAGTTAGGCTGGGTTGGGTTTGCTGTTGAGTCAAACGGTTTGCTTACTTAACTGGGTTACAAGAGCACATGTGATCTTCAACAGTTGAGATTTTATTTGGTGTGATGGCTTTATCCAGACTATAGGCAGCTCAGTGTTGCGCATTTATTACGCAACACTGAAGCAAAATCCAAAAAATTAAGCATGAATTCAAAGATCAAATAGTCATTCTACTACTTAATATCTAGGTTCTTGATCTGTATAGGATTGGTGGATTTTTTTAGTGGAAATTGACCAAGAGCAACTTTGCTTTCCATATAATTTTGGCTTTTGTTGTAAGATGCTCAATTATTTTTTCTTGTTTTTTTTCTTGCACATATAAACTTTTAATTTACCAAATCTAAACCGTTAGTTAGCTTGAACCCAAACCGCACCAAATCAAAACTGGCCCGAAACCGTTATTTTGCTAATGGACCGTGTTTGGGCTAAGTGTTTTTCAACCTGAAACCGTTAGGTCCAGCCCCAAACCGCACCGTTGACACCCCTAAATAAAACATTATCAATATCATACTATCGTACAGTTAATATAAAAATATGAACTTAAGAGACATGGTTATATTTTATTTCCTTAAAAGCCCTCATTATAGACATAACTAAATGATGTCCACAATTGTCATTAACTCATTTTAAAGTATGAAATGAATTAATATTAATAACATCATAACTTTCTTTATCAGAAAAACTAATCATTTATTAAATGTTGGTAAATAAAAAGTCATAATTAAAGAACATTTATTATTATTTTTTTTTTTTCCTTCATTTTTTTTTTTTTTTTTTTTTTTTTTTTTTTTTTTTTTTTTTGGGGATTATTTGTTGCCCCCTTTTACTGATAATGTTTTTTTTTTTTTTTTTTGTTTTTTTTTTTTTTGGGTTTTCCCCCTCCGATTTTTTTTTTTTTTGTTTTTTTTTGTTGGGTTTGTGCCCCCCCTCTTTATTACTACTTTATCCCCTCTACTTTTTAAAATTGTTAATACAACCTTTAACTTTGTCTAAAATTACTAATGCCCCCTTCCGTTAAGCTTAGTTAGTTTACTAATGATGTGGCATCTATATATTTTTTCAAAAACCTAAAAATAACCCTACAATTATCTCTTTACTTATTTACTCTTTTGCAAGTTATAATACTATCCTTAATTAACTATGGAGAAAAATTAACTTTAAATTAATTTTTCTTTTCTAAAAAGAAACTACCGAATAAAGAAAAGACTTGATTTTTCTTGTCTAAAAAGAATTCGCCTAATAAAGGAAATATGTGATTAAATAAAACTTAAAATAGAAACTAAAATATTAGGAAATATCAAATGTAATTCAAAGTTGAAAATTGAAAATCTCCTAATATATGCTAACCATTGTACAAAGTGTGTGGTCCCATCAAAGCCAAAATTTATTGTAAAATATAAGATTTTAAGGATATATTTGACATTCAATATAGTTTCTAAAAATGAGGGTAATGTCATATTTTTTAACTTCTTAATTTTAATGAAAGGTGAAATAGACATTACATATTTGATGTTAACAACCACTTAACACCGTTAGAAGTGAGGGGGGCAATAGTAATTTCATAAAGAAAGGTTTGATTAGTAATAAAACCAAAGTACAATTGGGGGGGTGTTTTTTTTTTTTTTTTTTTTTTTTTTTTTTTTTTTCTTCCCCCTACTCCCCTTCCCTCCCCCCCCCCCCCCCCCCCCAAAAAAAATTTTTTTTTGTTTTTTTTTTTTTTTTTTTTTTGTTGTTTTTTTTTTTTTTTTTATTTAAAAAAAAAATTTTTTTTTTTTTTTTTTTTTGTTTGTTTTTTTTTTTTTTTTTTTGGTTTTTTTCCCCCGCATTTGTTATCTACATATTTCTTGATTCCGCGGTTCGTTCTTCTCCTCAGTGTTTGTTATCTGCAAATTTCTCATGATTCCTTAGTCTTTGTTCAACATGTCACCTCTGATAGTAAGGAAGTTATCTCATATCGAGAAAGTGCCAGTAAAGATTATCAATTTTGGAACATCAGCATTTTGGAAGCTTTCAAGACTGATAACACCACATGGGACGATAAAATATCATGTATTCGACATTCGTTGCCTTCTTGATATACAATTCTCCATTGGGTTTATTGCAGATATGCTAGGCGAATGAGGATTGCCTTGTGAGGAGGTTGAGAAAATCATTGCTCTCCAGCCAATGATATGCTCCAAGATCGTCAAATCCTAGAATCCAAGCAAAAAGTGTTAGTGAAGATTCTGCAGTGGCAATACCTTGTTTAAATGACCAAGCAAAATTCTTTGGCTTGGATGAACATGAAGAGAGGACTTGTGAAAGCACGGGGTCTAGCCCTAACCAGATGGAGATATGCTATTAAGTTCTGGTAACTTAGAAATCGAAACTTGCGGTTCTAATCAAGCCTCCAATTGAATGTGAAAAGAACAAGAAACTGAATTAAGTAACCATAGCTTTAGAGTCAGCAATATGCAAGAAACTGAATAAGTAACCATAGCTTCAGAGTCAGCAATATGCATTGTAAGCATTATGAAAAACTATTCAATGTATTATCATAAAAACATTAGTAATAAAAGGCATTGTCAAGGTACTCGGTGAAAAGTATAGTCTATATAAGTAATAGACAGTTGTTTGAGATATACAATTGCAATGTCCAATTAAGTTATCTCTATAATTGAGGAGGGAGAGCATGGCGGACCTACTAAGGGGCTGGGACCATGCCCCCCGAATTTTTCAAAATTTTAATTAATTCCCTTAACTTTTGGACTTTTTATATTAATTTTCTTTATTTTTTCACTTTTTTTTCTTGTCACATGTGAAATGTCAATATTTGCCCCCCCCCCTAAAATATTGAGAACAACTTTTAAATGTAAAATAATGGGTATAAAAGTCATCTCTAGTTAAAAATTAACTACTCAATTCCTATATTCTCTCATCTCTCCTCTTTTTTTGCTATTTATTCTCTTATGTTTCTTTCTTCCAATTTATTTTTCCCTTTTTATAAGCGTGGGTGAAAGAAAATTTGGGAAAAAAATCTTCCCCACAATTAGGTACTCTTTTTATTTCTCAATTTATTTATCGTTTTTTTTTTTCAATTTTTTTTTGATTTTATATTCTTTGTTTCTTTATTTTATCTACAATTTTTTATATTTGATTTTATATTATAAATGAAATGTCTATAGTTAGTAAGGTAACTAAGTACCATTGGTTGCATTTCTTACATTAAAAAAATTTTTGGTTTGATCTGACATTTTAGGGTTGAAACCATTTTTTTTTGTTTGTACTGATGCTTTAATTTATCTATATTTTGTTGAAAAAAACTATCATTATCAATAATTTACCTATTTTTATCAAATATGTGGGTCCCACAAAATATATGTGAATTTATTCTTTAATATAATAAAATAATTCATACATGGGACCCTCAATATGTCTTAAGGACCCATCCAATATGTGTAGCAAAAAATCATTGGTGCTTTCTCAATCTGCACTTCCATTATTCGGCCCCAATATTGAATCCTGGTTCCGCCCTTGAGGGAGAGAATAATTGATTAGTTAAATAAAACATAATCAATATTATTAATTATTAATATTATAAAAGCATGAACTTAAAGAACACGAGTACATTTTCATTTCCTTAGGGCCTGTTTGGTTACTTGAGTCTGTAGATTTCAAAAATTTAGAGATTTCAAATCTACAGACTTCAAATCTCTAGAGTCATGGTTCATAAAATTAACTGTTTGGTTAGTTTGAATTTTTGGAATGAAATTTCTAGATTTATCCTAAAAAAATATTTATTGAATTATGGTTCAAATCTTTAACGCTTTGATAGTATGGGTGAAATCTCTGGATTTCACCTCATACCCATAAATCTACAGATTCACGTTTTTAGTGTAAAAATATGAATCTCTAGATTTCATGAATTATAGATTCACACAACCAAACAGGTAAAAATCTCCCATTTGTGAATCCAGAGATTTCAAATATCTGGATTCACGTAACCAAACTGGCCCTTAAACATTCTTATCTATTCAATCAATTAGACTTTTAAATCACAAATAAATAATGTCTAAAATTGAAATTTTCATTCTTAAGAATGAATAATTGTTAACTATTAATGAATAACTAGTTATTCATGAGCGGGACACAAAAGACAAAGTAGCCGTTGTAATTGGAAGGTTATGTAAAATGCTTGTAATCCTTTCATATGTTATCGGAAAATGGGTAATTGGGATCATCTTTTGTGATATATAATAAGCCGCCGTATCTTCTTACATAAATATGTAATGGAACATCTTTATGTTTTAATTCTTTTTAATCGTTTTATTTATTTATACTTATGTTATCAATTATTAATATTAGGGTAATTTTCATTTGCACCCTTCGAAGTTTAGTTCTATCATTTTTAGTCCCTAAAAAAACTCTCTTTTGCATTTAGTTCCTATGTGGTTTCAAACAATGACCAACCAAGAACAAATCATATTTTTTTGGGATAATTACTATTGGCTCCCTGTACTTTGATTTTATTACTACCTGATCCCCTGTACTTTTCAAAATTAATAATCCAACCTTTAACTTTGTTTACAATTACTATTGCCCCCTACCGTTAAGTTCTGTTAGTTTACTGATGATGTGGCAACTTTATATTTTCTCAAAAACCCCAAAATACCCGTATACTTATTATCTCTTTACTTGTTTACCCTTTTGTCAAGTTACAGTAGTACCCTTAATTAACTGTGGAGAAAAAAAATAACTATAATCCATTTTATTCTCCAAAAAAAAAAAAACCCACCAAATAAAGAAAGAATGATTGAATAAAACTCAAATAGAAACCAAAGAGGAAGGAAAATCAAATTCAACTCAAATTGGAAACTGAATATCACCTAAAATATTTTCAAAATAAATGAAGTTTATCGGATTTGGATTTTGCCCATTTCATTAATTCAAAATAAATGAAGTTTAGGGTAAAATTGGCATTTAGTCTGCTTTTATAAATTATGTAGCATCATTTTTTGATTTCTCAATTTTAATGAAGGGAAAATTAGACATTACATATTCAAACTTAACGGCAACTTAACACCGTTATAAGGAAGGGGGGCAAAAGGAATTCCATAAAGAATAGGATTTTATTAGTAATAAAATCAAACTACAGGGGGGCAACAGTAATTATTCCTATTTTTTTTGTCAAAATATTTTTATTTGTGCGACGGTCAAGATTGTACCATGTATACCCACTTCAATCTAATGTTTATATTAAAACTGTCAATTATAGTTGTAATTATAATATTTTATTTTGTATTGAAGGTCTTAAAATATTAAATTTACAAAATTATGCCCTTCGTTGAAACTCTGAAAACTTCATTCTCATCCCAAAACCCTAATTTGTAGAATACCTAAAAACTGAATTTTCAGAAAAGAGAACCAGCATTACAGAATTCTAATTCAATCAAGTTGATCATTTTAATATGATTTAGGGTTAAAGTTCTAAGGTTGAGTTTTTATGGGTTACATTTCTGTTGGCATCAAGCATTTAACCCTAAATTAAAATCAAATGACGAAGACAGAGTGGAGTCCAATGACAAAACCGGCGGCAATTCCAATTTAATAGTGAACTATGTCAAAAAAAGACGCAACACTGACAAGAATAAATCCACCACTCATTATCGTGTCCTCTTAACCATCACCTACATATCTCTGTTTCTAGGTTTTATATCTGCAAGCTTGCTTACAAGATTCCACTTCATCCATGGCAGTTCAAGTAGGTGGTTTTTACTTGGGTTCAATCCGCTGGTTTGCCTTTTCATTCTTTGCTTTTGTGATGGGTTCCATCACTAATTTAAGCAAATTCCTCATCGGAGCATTTCTTACCTCCCTAGCTCAACTTCATCTCTCATTTTCTTTTCCCAACTCACCTTCATTCTAACCTTTTCGGTGCTCGTGGTGAAACAAAGAGTCGTCTTCACCAACCTCAATGTTGTTATTCTCACTAACCAGAGTTCTCTTAGCACTTGGATCCAACCATGACAAACCAAAAGGGTAACACAGGGACAATATTTTTTTTAGGAAAATGTGATTTTAGTATTCTCAAAAATAGAGTTTTCTTGCAAGATGGAAATGAGATTTCATCGAGTTTCAACTAAGGGCATAATTTTGTAAGTTAAAATTTAAGATCCTTAAATATAAAATAAAAATATTACACTACAGCTATAGTTCACTTTTTTAATATAAACTGTTGGATTGGAATGGGATACTGTATACATGGTAAAATCTTGACTGTTGCATAAATAAGGATATTTTGATTAAAAAAATATATAATTTTAAGATATTTTTCAACAAAAAAATGATTTAAAGAAAAACAAAGAGACACACAGGAAGCATTTATGCATAAAAAATAAAATAAATAAATGCTAAGCTTGTCAAAGATGAACACCGTGATCTTGTATGGAAGCTGAAAAAAGGGGGGGGGGGGTTCTTCAGTGATTGGTTAGGCTTATTTATAAGATATGTTTCAATATTTTCCGTGCAATTTTATCAAGTCCAGTGCAGAACTCCAAATTGCCCTGGATTCAGCTAATTTGTCGTGCAGAAAATAAACATTTTCTAGGTGGAACATCCGGAGAATAAACCTAGACAACTCTAAGTATTGAAATAAGGACAACCCATTTCAAATCAGAAGAAATAATTCACTTCTCTCCTTTTTGATCATATATTTTCTTTGCTGTAATGAAAGACGAAACATATGTGGAAAATCACAAACACAGCAAAGCAGAATTAGTGATTAATTGCATACAACCAATCATGGTTCAGAGATTGTCATTAGCCAACCTGTTGGAATTTTAAATTTATTTTAAATTATAAGATTCAAAATATTTTTTGTGTTTACAATGAAGGGTTAGAGGTAATGTTATTCCCTATTTAGATACCTAAATAGCCAATGGGTAATCTATGAAAAGTCTTGTTTGAATGGCTAACAAACAAAACTTAAGGAAAAAGACATGATCTGAGAGGTATCTTTTAGAGATACCCTTTATAGGTGTCTCTTCTTCTTCTATATAAAGAGGAGTTGATTCCTAGGAACTCTAACGATTTTAACACCAAATATTAGTCTTTTAGTTTTCTATAAAGTGTGAGTGTTTTTGACAAGTTTGTGAGTACTACTTTCGGACGTTCTTTGCAAGTAGATTCCATTGGAGTGCATGCCATTGGAACTAAGGAGTTGTTGTATCTTAGAGGTGAGGACGCCACGGTCAAACCCAGTCTGCACTATAGGGGGCGTTCAAATACCTTAAGGAAAAGTACTGATATGTACGCCTCAACTCACCGTGTTCGAGTTCTTCGTATTGTTTTATCATTGATTTATTGACATTTATCTAGTCCAATTTGTAGTTTGCCACACAAACATGAGGAAGTAAACAAAAACGACAAAGAAATAGGGAGGAAAATGGTAGGAGATATTTTAATTTCTTCTCTGATCACAGGTTTTGCCAGTGTGTGGTTCCTTCTTCCACAATTCTACTGGGTTTATTCAAAATAAGGTTGGAAAGGGAAAATATGCAATCAAATCATTAGAATAACACATCGGGAGATCAAAACCCAAAAAATTCAATGAGATGAAGACCTTCCAATGTTATACCTATCAAGGTTGAACTGATTATGAGAGATAGCATCAAGGTTGAACTGAAATGAGTCTCCACTGTCACTATCACCTTCCCCTTCTCTGATTCCCACTCTCTCTACGTTCATTCTTGCAAATAAGACGGATGAGATGGTTGAAGACGATGAAAGGGTTGAAGATGAGAACCCACCTCTCTGCATACGCTATTTCGTTCGTTCTTAGGAGTCAAAGCCAATGATTGAAGAGAGATCGTCGTCCTTTCGCGTTGCCTTCTCCTATGCAGCTCTCTCTCTCTCTCTCTCTCTCTCTCTCTCTCTCTCTCTCTGTTCATGTTCGTTTACCTACTTTGGAACGATTTGAACCTGGTATTTTGTTTGTGCATGGGTTCGGTCCGGTCAGGTGAAACAAGAGTTGGGTTCAAATCGCTGAACCGAACGGCTCAACGGTTTGGCTTCACTTGAAATACTGAAGGAGCACATGCTTTTCATCAATGGCCAATATTAAATATGGTGTGCTATGATAATATGAAGCATAACTAGCTTAGTGCGGCGCATTAACTGAAGCAAAATTGACTATCATGGTACATGCAAGCTGGGTCGGATGAACCTCATATCCAAAAAATTGACCATCATGCTAGCTTGCCACCAACCTTTTATTTCCAATAGAGAGTCGCGTTAAAATCTCCAACCGTCAGCGAGTTACCATCCCTTCAGTCTACGGTATATCAGATTTTTTCCCGCACCTTATGCCTTTCAAATTTGTGGTGATTCCCATGCACTCAAGTTATGAAACATACTCTTTGGAACGTTAGGTAGTCAAACTCTGAGGCCTGAGACATTAACATTCGTTAGAATGACCACCACACTTAAATCTGACTTCCGAAAGTAAGCCAAGCAAATCCGACTTCTTGAGTTCTTTCTTGATTGATAGGTTCAAGTCCACTGTTTTTCTCTCGACTTAACTGTTTCCCAATAACCTTAAGAGAGCAGCTGCATTTGGTTTCCATTAAGAAGATAATGTCTGGTTGGTGTTCCCGTTTTAGGGGCCGGTCGGACTGTTGGGGAGCCACCTTTACCTTGACAACTCTAACGTATACAATGAAAAATAGATCCCACGCACCTTCTGGGCTAATTGGACACCCACTTTGAATTTGAGATGTAAAAGCTCCGTTTTCTCTGGTAGAAGCTGCATCCGTAGGAAGATTTTATTGAAACACCACTTTGATTAGCTCTCCAATGTGCTAGCAAGATATTCCATTAACTAACTAGCTAGGGTTCTCCGGCCAAAACTTTCTACAAGTCTACTCTGTTCTCAAAGGAAAACAAGGATTTATGATGCTCAAGAGGGGGCATGAAACACCATATCTTTGATTACAAGCTCTAAAAAGTATAATGACCAGTCTTAGGTATCTTTTTCCATCTTGAACAAGACCTACTAGTGTCGGACACCAGGAGGAGAGATGAGTGTCTCTATGGAATGACCATCAATGATTATGGGGCCTTCTTCAACTTTATTTTTCAAGGGGATGTAGTAGAGTGGTAAAGAGTCAAACCTTTTATTAAAGAGGTTATGGGTTTGACCTCACTGACGGTATATGTAATCTCCTATATATAAAATAATAATAATAATAATAATAATAATAATAGAGGTTTAAAGTTATCTTCCATGGCCAGCTAGAAAGAGATACATGATGAAAGAGGGAGGAAGAGGAAGAAAGGGAAACTAATGAGGCGGTGGGTAAGAAATGAAACCAGCCACACAGGGCGGAGAGAATATAGGTTGAAAGTAGGAGTGTAAATGGACTGGATTCAGATAATATCCTATTGGTTTTTGGACGGATTCAGTCGGATTCGGATGATAATCGAATAGTTATTTGCTTAAGTAGATTCTTTTAAATGGGCATGAATAAGATCAAATACAATTTTTCGACTACCTGTTTACATCTTTACCATTTTATTTGTGAGGGCTAGGTTTGAAATTTAAGAATTTAGCAACTTTGGTAGCTATTTTAATAGAAAACTAGAAAAATAGTCACGTACCACAAGTAAAAATTTTATAATAATAAGAAAAATAAATCTAAATACGTAACTTAATCGGATAATTTTATCCAACGAATAATAATCGGTAAGAAAGGGGTATACCCTTTCTGCATCCTATTAGTAATTGGATGGATTCGGATACCTCTAAACGGATGCAGATGCGAATTCGAAAGCGAATTTTGATTATCCATTTACACCCTTAGTTGAAAGGCAGAATCAAGACCGAACATTCAAGTAATTTGTTCTATATATAGTAGCACCTTTGGACTCACAAATAAAAGATGAAGACTGAGAAAAAATGTAAAGAAAAGCAACCTCTTTAGTTATGAAAGAACCAGATCAACTTAAGAGTGCAAATTAACCATCAGTTCTCCTTTAACGTAGAAGAATCTCACCAATCGTGCGCGCCTCTAAAACATGGATGGAGGATAATAATAGATCCACATTTCAATCATTAGCAACAGTAAACTCACCCACTCTATCCAAAGATTCAACGCTTAAACTACTAGTGGAAGGCTAAAATTTGGTAATGATGGACCTATAGATCCAATCATAGAATCATAAAATAATCTATTTATGCTATTACAAATAAAAGGTGTCAATCTATTGTCAACTATATGTCGAAACCAAAGCTTTCCATATAATATTGTATCGTCTCGACCCATTTGAAAAACAATATGGTATGATTTTTATTGTAGCATGGAACAATGATGGTTCGATTGTATTGTAAAACCATATCTTTTATAACATTATATATTGTTTGTGTCATTTCGATAACAATTTATATTGTTGTTATATCGTTTATATCAATTCGGTACCATTTTTATATTGTTTCTATATTCTTTATATCATAGTTGTCAAGGCGTCTAGGCAACACTTAGGCTTTCGGATAGTGCTCGAGAGTGTTGGGTGATCCTCGTTTTATGAGAGCTCAATAAAGCCTGCACCTTGATGCCTTGCGTCCACTTCTTCTTCTTCTTTTTTTTTTTTATTTATTTATTTTTTTTTAAATTATATGATATTCTAATGGAAAGCTGATATTTATCAGATTACTTAATTCTAATATAGATAAATGTATTGGTTGAAAGTGCATTGAAAATTTCCCCCGTGCTACATGGGTTCAAGTATCAACATAACATAACCCTTCTAAATCTCAAAATGAATCTTCTTCACGATGGCATGAACTGCTCCTCACAAAAGAAACCCTCACCATGGCTTCAACTAGCTATAATTTCTGAGTCTTCTTCCTCTTCGTCAATGCTTTATTTTAGACTTTGTGACTTACCTATAGGTTGGTAAGCTCATAGGAGTTGGAGTGGCCATCTTTGGCATCTCTGGCCACTCTCCGGTGGTCTTCTTCCCAATTGAAGGTAAGTCGTCTCATCCTCTTTTCTCTCTAGCAATACCTTGTTTTTAAGTTTGGTGACTTACCTAAAGGTTGCTACACTAGCAAGATTTGAAGTGGCCATCTCCAACAACCTCTTCTTAGGCAACAGTTGTTTTTTTTTTGTTCTTTTCAAGTCTGTAATTCCACGGTGTGTGATTATTTCTTCAACTGATGTTACAACTTACTTCAATGTTATATAATGATTTTGTAAATGTACTTTTTATTATGTTTGCAAAATGTTCCATACTTAAAAGGGTATGAATGAATCATGTAACTTTTAATTTACATTTCAAAATATTAACATTAATGTTTAACCACCTAAAAATTAATAATAGAGTGCCTTGACCGTTTAGTTGTCTCCTTGTGGGCGCCTTGTTGCAAAAGCGCCTTAGAAACCCTCATCGCCTTGACAACCTTGCTTTATATGCCATTTTATATCACAGATATGTCCTACCATTTAATATCTTTATATATACCACTTCTATGTCCAGGGGCGGACCCACTAAGGGGCCGGGGGCCATGCCCCCCCCGGATTTTTCAAATTTGTTATTAATTCCTTTGATTTTTGGGTTTTTTATCTTAATTTCCTTCATTTTTTTCACTTTTTTCTCTTCTCACATGTGAAATGTCACTATTTGCCCCCCCCCCAATATTGAGAACAATTTTTAAACGTAATAGAATGGGCATAAAAGTCATATCTAGTTAAAAACTAACTCCTCAATTCCTATTTATTCTCCCAATTTTTCTCTCTCACATCTTTTCTTTCTCAATTTATTTATTATTTCTCTTTTTTTTCATTTTTTGGTTATTCTTTATTTGATTTTATATTCTTTGTTTTTTTATTTCGTTTGCAATTTTTGCTATTTAATTTTATATTACAAATAAAATGTCTATAGTTAGTAAGGTAACTAAGTACCATTGGTTTGCATCTCTTACCTTAAAAAAAAAAAAATTGTTTTGCATCTGACTTTTTAGGATTGAAGCCTAAATAGGTATAGGTAAATTTGCATTAGTACGAAATAGGTAAACTATTTGATTTTTTTATACTGATATAGGTAAAATTTGGTGAATTATTTACCTATATCTTGTTGGAAAAAATATCATTATCAATAATTTACCTATTTTTATCAAATATGTGTGAGCCCCACAAAATATATGTGATTCTATTCCTTAATACAATAAAATAATTCATAGGTGGGACTCCCAATGGGTTTTATAAGGACCTATACAATATATGTGGCGAAAAACTATTGGTGTTTCCTCAATCTGGACTTCCATTCTTCGGTCCTCCCAATATGATATGGTTTTAATTTTAGGTATTCAATTTTTGTATTGTATTAAAATCATAGTGCTTGACATTTTTATTACAAGCCTACCAAATCATAATCATCAAAATGTCAAAAGAGGCAAAATGCCAACAATATTCCAAATTAGTTAGTCTTTTGGCGCTGAAATTGGTTGCTAAAATATAACAGGAGCTTGTCTTTCTTCTTCTTAATTTTTTGGGAAAACTATAATAGGTGCTTGTCATGAAGATTAACATACAATATTGTAATCTCAGTTGCGTTTATGTCAGTAGTCTTTTTTCTCTCATCCAAATGATAGGCTCATGTTAGTACTCACAATAGAAGACTCTATTAACGTTGAATGAAAATGAAATAAATTGAACATAGAAGATTAAAAATGTGAATCACATGAAATGCTTTAAGAGTGTTTATTTCATTTTTTTTCATAGTGAATTAAAACTCCTTTGTTCATTAACATAGCATGATATTTTTTTTGCCTGAAATACATCATGCATTATTGAGAACAATAAATAATCATACAAAATCTACATAGATTGATAACCATAAATATTTGTAGTTATTGTCAATTTTTATGGTAATGTTTCTCTGGTTATCTTTTTTAAATAATAAGTTTGAGATACTGGAGTCAATTGAAATGCTACTAACATATAATAGGAAGAAAATTTGAGGTAAATTTCTTTTCTTAATTTCACAACACTGTGAACTAAATTAGACTATTTTTAATGAATTAATGAATATTCAAATCTTTTTGATTCGATATTTTATATATTTTTATGTACATATTAGGTGGTTTTTGACATATTCTTTTTATTAGTTTATTACAAATTGTAACTAAAGTTATAATTTTGCAATTGTTGTAGAATAAACTTGTATTGTAATCAGTATTTATTATTCTCTTCCATTGCAATGTCTCAGTAAATTATCTTATCTCTATAATTGAGGAGGGAGAGAATAGTTGATTAGTTAATAAAACATAATCAATTTCATACTATTATACTATTATACTACTAATATAAAAATATGAACTTAAGAGACATGGTTACATTTTATTTTCTTAAAAGCCTTTATTCACCAACCTAATAGACATAACTAAATGATGTCCACAATTGTCATCCACTCATTTTAAAATATGAAATGAATTAGTATTAATAACATCATAACTCATCATTTATTCCTTATAAAAAAAACTGATCATTTGTTAAATGTTGGTAAATAAAAAGTCATAATTAAAGAACATTAATGATAAATAGTTTTATATTCTCCAAATATCTAAGATCTTTTCCATTATACATTTTTGTTATTATTATAATTATACTATAACCTCTTAAGTGACTTCATCGTACCTATGATCCCCAAAAAAATTCTTGTTATGTAATACTTGTTTTAGTTCGTTACCAGGATGAATTAACTATTTAAAATCTCAATAAAAACATCAACTGTTTTATTATAGGATCAAAGTTTTTATTCAAATATTATGTCATTCTTCTCATCAATGTCTTCTCATCAATGTTTGTTATCTGCAAATTTCTTGATCCCACCACTCATTCTTCTCCTTAATGTTTGTTATCTACAAATTTCTTGATTCTGCCATTCGTTCTTCTCCTCAGTGTTTCTTTGTTCAACATGTTACCTTTGATAGTGAGAAAGTTATCTCATACAGAGAAAATTCCGATAAAGATTATCAATTTCCACCCAAGGGTTTATGACGTTTCGGTTTTCGACTTTATTGGAACATCAGCATTTTGGAAACTTTCGAGATTGATAACATCACAAGGGATGATAGAATATTCTGTATCGACTTTCGCTGCCTTCTCGATATACAATTCTCCATTGGGTTTATTGCATATATGTTGGGCGAATGTGGATTGCCCTGTGATGGGGTTGAGAAAATCATCTCTCTCCAGGCAATGATGTGCTCCAAGAACATCGAATCCTTGAATCTTTGCACATTTTGGATATTTGTTTATCTAGAAGCAAAAAGTGTTAGTGAAGATTCTGCAGTAGCAATACCTTGTTTAAATGACCAAACAAAATTCTTTAGTTTGGATGAACATGAAAAGGGGACTTGTGAAAGCACGGGGTCTAGCGTTGACCAGATGGAGATATGCTATTAAATTCTGGTAACTTAAAATCGGAACTCGCGGTTCTGATTATTCTTTTACTTTTTTTAAAATCTGTTATGTTTCTAATCCGTTTTGTTTTTCAGATTTCTGTAAATTGTTTGCAGGGATTTAAGAAGTAATTTCAAGCCTTGGGTTTCATTTTTTATAAATAAATCTCCATTATGAAAATTATTTGTGACTTTTATTTCCTTTTAGATTCTATTACTTCTTGTTACTAGACTTCTTGCGTATTTATTGCTACTTTCTTATTATGGTGTTTTAAAAGTTGATATAATTAACTAAATAGCATAAGATAGACAACAATGAAAAATATGGCATCAAAGAATACCTTATCTTTCACTTTTTCATCCACATCAGCCTCTACTAAGTCAAGAACGAGTTGTTCAAGCTTAACCCACTCATCAAACCTCCTATTGACTGCGAAAAGAACAAGAAACTGAATAAGTAACCATAGCTTTAGAGTCAGCAATATGCATTGTCAGCATGTATGAAAAATTATTCAATGCATTATCATAAAAATATTAATACTAAAAGGCAATGTTGTTTGTGATCTACAGTTGCAATTGTTGTAGAGTAAACTTGTATTGTAATCAGATATTAATTGTTCTCTTAAATTGCAATGTCCAAGTAACTTATCTTATCTCTATAAAGGAGGGAGAGAATAGTTGATTCGTTAAATAAAACATAATCAATATTATTATTATTACTATTATAAAAACATGAAATCAAGGAACACGACTACATTTTAATTTTCTTAAACACCCTTATCTATTCAATCAATTAGACTTTTAAATCATAAATAAATAATGTCTAAAATTATAATTTTCATTCTTAAGAATTAATAATTTTTAACTATTAATGAGTAATTAGTTATTCATGGGCTGAGCAAAAAAGACAAAGTAGCTGTTGTAATTGCAAGGTTATGTAAAATGCTTATAATGCCTTTTCATATGTTATCGAAAAATGGATAATTGTGATCATCTTTTGTGATATATAGCCGCCGTAGCTTCTTACATAAATATGTAATGGAACAGAAAGTTCTTTATGTTTTAATTCTTTTTAATTGTTTTATTTATTAGTTATATAGGGTAATTTTCATCTGGACCCTTAAGGTTTAGTTCAGGTCACTTTTAGTCCCCTAAAAAACTCCCTTTTGCATTTGGTTTCCTTGTGGTTTCAAAGAATGACCAATCAAGACCAAATCATATGTTTTTTTGTCAAAATACCCTTATTTGTTCCACGGTCAAGATTGTATCATGTATACCCACTTCAATCCAATGGTTTATATTAAAACTGCCAATTATAGTTGTAATTATAATATTTTTATTTTGTATTTCGGGTCTTAAAATATTAAATTTACAAAATTATGCCCTTCTATGAAACTCTGAAAACTTCATTTTCATCCCAAAACCCTAATTTGTAGAATACCAAAAAACTGAATTTCCAGAAAAGAAAACGAGCATTACAAAATTTTAATTCAATTAAGTTGGTTCATTTTAATATGATTAAAGGTTAAAGATCTATGGTTAAGTTTTATGGGTTACATTTCTGTTGGCATCAAGCATTTAACCCTAAATTAAAACCAAATGACGAAGACAGAGTGGAGTCCAATGACAAAACCGACGGCAATTCCAATTTAATAGTGAACGATGTCAAAAGAAGACGCAACACTGACAAGAACAAATCCACCACTCATTATCGTGTTCTCATAATCATCACCTACATATCTCTGTTTCTAGGTTTTATATCTATAGGCTTGCTTACAAGATTCTACTTGATCCATGACAGTTCAAGTAGGTGGGTTTTAACTTGGGTTCAATCCGCTGGTTTGCCTCTTCATTCTTTGCTTTGTGATGGGTTCCATCACTAATTTAAGCAAATTCCTCATCAGAGCATTTCCTACCTCCCTGTCTCAACTTCATCTCCCATTTTCTTTTCCCAACTCACCTTCAATCTAACCTTTTCTGTGCTCCTAGTGAAACAAAGAGTCGTCTTCACCAACCTCAATGTTGTTATTCTCACCAACCTGAGTTCTCTTAGCACTTGAATCCAACCATGACAAACCAAAAGGGTAACACAGAGACAATACTTTTTTGGAAAATGTGATTTTAGTATTCTCAAAAATAGAGTTTTCTTGCAAGATGGAAATGAGATTTTCATTGAGTTTCAACTAAGGGCATAATTTTGTAAGTTGAAAATTTAAGATCCTTAAATATAAAATAAAAATATTACACTACAGCTATGGTTCACTTTTTTAATATAAATGGTTGGATTGGAATTGGTATATATGGTACAATCTTGACTGTTGCAGAAATAAGAATATTTTGATTAAAAAAATATATAATTTTAGGATATTTTTCAACAAAAGAATGATTTAAAAAAAAAAAAGAGAGAGACGCACAGGAAGAGTTTATGCGTAAAAAATAAAATAAATAAATGCTAAGCTTGTCAAAGATGAACACCGTGATCTTGTATGGAAGTTGCAAAAAAAGGGGGGGGGGGGTTCTTCAGTGATTGGTTAGGCTTATTTATAAGATATGTTTCAATATTTTCCATGCAATTTTATCAAGTCCAGTTCAGAACTCCAGATTGACCTGGATTCAGCTAATTTGTCGTGCAGAAAATAAACATTTTCTTGGTGGAACATCCAGAGAATAAACCTAGACAGCTCTAAGTATTGAAATAAGGATAACCCATTTCAAATCAAAAGAAATAATTCACTCCTCTCTACTAATGAAGAACGAAACATATGTGGAAAATCCCAAACACAGCAAAGCAGGGTTAGTGATTAATTGCATACAACTAATCATCGTTCAGAGATTGTCATTAGCCAGTCCCCTTTCCTATTGTTTTATCTTTGATTTATTTACATTTATCTAATCCAATTTGTAGTTTGCCACTCAAACATGAGGAAGTAAACAAAAACGACAAAGAGAAAGGGAGGAAAATGGTAGGAGATCTTTTAATTTCTTCTCGATCACAGGTTTTACCAGTGTGTGGTTCTTTCTTCCACAGTTCTACTGGGTTTATTCAAAATAAGGGTGGAAAGGGAAAATATGCAACCACATCATTAGAACAACACATTGGGAGATCAAAACCCCCAAAAAATCGATGAGATGAAGACCTTCCAATGTTATACCTATCAAGGTTGAACTGATTATGAGAGATAGCGTCAAGGTTGAACTGAAATGAGTCTCCACTGTCACTATCGCCTTCCCCTTCTCTGATTCCCACTCTCTCTACGTTCGTTCTTGCAAATAAGACGAACGAAATGGTTGAAGACGATGAAAGGGTTGAAGATGAGAACCCACATACGCTCTCTGTGTTCATTCATTCTTAGGAGTCAAAGCCAAAGATTGAAGAGAGATTGTCGTCCTCTCTCTCTCTCTCTCTCTCTCTGTGTTCACGTTCGTTTTCCTTCTTTTGAACGATTTTGAAGCTGGTATTTTGTTTGTGGTTGGGTTCGGTCCAGTGAGGTGAAACAAGGGTTGAGTTCGAATCGTTGAACCGAACGGTTCAACAGTTTGGCTTCACTTGAAATATTGAAGGAGCACATGCTTTTCATCGACGGCCAATATTAAATCTGGTGTGCTGTGATGATATGAAGCATAACTAGCTTAGTGTGGCGCATTAACTGAAGCAAAATTGAGTATCATGTCAAAGGTGGTATGTTAAAGCGGTTAAAGACCCAACTTCCCTAGGGGAGGTTTTGGGTTAGCACCCACTCGGCGGCATTAATATAAAAGCTCACCCCCTGAGGAAGTAAATCGTGTTGCGCGTAAGCTAGCCCGGATGAACCGCAGTTCCCAAAAAAAAAAAAAAATTTGAGTATCATGCTAGCTTGCCACCAACCTTTTCTTTCCAATAGAGAGTGGCGTTAAAATCTCCAACTGTCAGCCAGTTACCATCCCTTCAGTCTGCAGTATATCAGATTTTTTCCTGCACCTTATGCCTTTCAAATTTGTGGTGATTCCCATGCACTCAAGTTATGAAACATACTCTTCGGAACGTTAGGTAGTCAAACTCTGAGGCCTGAGACATTAACATTCGTTAGAATGACCACCACACTTAAATCTGACTTCCAAAAGTAAGCCAAGCAAATCTGACTTCTTGAGTTCTTGATTGATAGGTTCAAGTCCACTATTTTCTCTCTTGATTTAACTATTTCCCAATAACCTTTAGAGAGCAGCTGCATTTGGTTTCCATTAAGAAGATAATGTCTAGTTGGTGTTCCTGTTTTAGGGGCCGGTCGAACTGTTGGGGAGCCACCTTTACCTTGACAACTCTAGCGTATACAATGAAAAATAGATCCCACGCACCTTCTGGGCTAATTGGACACCCACTTTGAATTTGAGATGTAAAAGCTCCGTTTTCTCTGGTAGAAGCTGCATCCGTAGGAAGATTTTATTGAAACACCACTTTGATTAGCTCTCCAATGTGTGAGCAAGATATCCCATTAACTGGCTAGCTACGGTTCTCCAGCCAAAACTTTCTTCAAGTCTAATCTGTTCTCAAAGTGTTGTAAATATGTTTAAAACTTTATATAAATATTTGTTTTAATTGTGTCTTTTATCCATGGTTTTATTTAGTCCCACATCGAGTTGAGAGGATCTGATTATATGGTTTATCTATAGTAAGGGCCCATGTATTATTAATTTGCCTGAATCCTGTTGTGACCCTACCATGATTATATAGATAGATATATGTATTAATATTAATATATCTATATGACTTGGGACTAGGGACTTTGATCCGGAAGGCCCATTTTGTCATGGGCCATATTCGGAAGGCCCATTTTGTCATGGGCCCTATCGGCCCGGGTGATTACGTGGAGATGCCATTAGAGAGGCACTGTCCAGTAGGGAGGTCAGCTGGATAGGTACCTTCTTGAAGGGAGTTGAGCTGAAAGGTACCCTCAACAAAGAGAGGTGACCTTACCCTTTCATCCACAGCCTTTGGAGCTCTATATAAAGCCATTTCCGAGTTCATTCTAAGCACTGAATTTCCTCCTCCTCTTTCTTTCTCTCTCTCCTTGTTGTTCTCTCAAGTAGTGAACATTACCTGATACACCTTAAGTAACCTTTCTAGGGTGCAACCTTAAAGGTTGGGCTAACTGATCTTGGGGTGAAGACACTGTAGAACCCGTATTGCACAAATCGGGGTGTCTAAATACCTTAAAGAAAGTACCTCTGGTATGTTTCAGCTCATTTGACAGTATTGTGAGAACAAGCGTTCAAGTATATTTGCAGATTCCTCAACAACGTTTCAACAAGTTTAAGGTATTTAGTATTTTCTACTATGGCTAATGACAACACTAAAGTAGTCAACACAACCGTTGGAAAAGAGACCAACATGAAGGACTCTACAAACGTAAGTGCACATGAGAAAGTCATTGAGAACAACACTCCTCTTCCATCTCTGCAAGCTTCACAACCACCAACCGGAAAGTCAGATTTTGACAAAATCAAGCAATTCAAAGGTGAGAACTTTAAACGTTGGAAGCAAATGCTGTATTTTACACTTATGGAAGCTGGGATAGCATTTGTGCTGAATGCACCCCAACCTGATAAGTCAGGTGATCCTTCATTCGATCAGAAAAGGATCGAATGGTTCACTACGGATTTCAAATGTAAGAATCGCATTCTAAATGCGTTGTCAAACGAGTTATACAATGTGTATAGCTCTTATGAATTTGCTTATGAAATTTGGGAGGCATTAGTCAAGAAATATACTCTTGAGGATGCCGGTAACTTAAGGTTTGTGGTTGAAACCTTTCTGGAGTTTACGATGGTCGATGGGATTAGCATCTCCGACCAAGTAAACAAGTATCAAGTGTTGGTGGGGAATCCGGCAAAAGAGAATATCATTCTGCCAGATGCCTTTGTGACCAGTGCCTTGATACACAAGCTTCCTTCCTCTTGGAGTGCCTTCAAGGTCTCAATGAAATAGAAGAGGAAGGACTGGGCCTTTGATAGTGTTGTGGTTTGGATCAAAATAGAAGAGAGGAATCGACTTAGGAACGAATCTAGTAGTTCCAATAAGCCTAAGGCCAACTTGGTAGAGACTGAACAGAAAAAGAAATCTAATAAGTCTCTGAAACCCAATCAAGATGTTACCTTCAAAAAGAAGAAGAGAGCATGCTTCAAGTGTGGCAAACCTGGGCATTTCATAAAGGATTGCAGGGTAAAGAAGAAAGGAGGATCAGAGAAAGCAAGGGCTAATCTGATTGATTCTGAGATCTACACTGCAATGATAACAGAGGCTTTTGTAGTTGAAAAGTCAACATCCTAGGTGATAGATACAAGTGCCACCAGGCACATTTTTGGAGATAGGGGCTTCTTCTCCAAGTACTCTGATGCTGTCAAGATCTTCATGGGAAATTCTCAACTAGCCAATGTAATCGGAAAATGACAAATCACCCTGAAGCTTACCTCTGGAAAAATTCTGAAGTTGGAGAATGTCCTCTATGTACCAGATATAAGGCGAAATCTGATCTCTGGTCCGCTCCTGAATAAAGCTAGGTTCAAACTGTCCTTTGAAGCAGACAAAGCAGTTCTCTTGAAAAATGATGTATTTATTGGAAAAGGTTATCTAAATGATGGCCTCTTTGTATTGAGTATTACTGAATTAATAAATACTTCTGATTCTGCTTATGTTCTTGATTCTTTTGATTTATGGCATGGTAGACTAGGTCACGAGTGCACCTTATATATCTCAATTATGTAAGTTGGGCATTATACATAGTGTTAAACCACCACTGACTAAATGTCAAATTTGTGTTGAGGCTAAATTTACAAAGAAACCTCATAAGTCAGTGGATAGGAAAACGAATTTGCTAGAACTAGTGCATAGTGATTTATGTGACTTCAAATCACAAGAATCAAGAGGTGGTAATAGGTATGTTATCACCTTTATAGATGACTGTTCTAGATATACTATGATATATCTACTGAAATCTAAGAATGAAGCATGCAATGTCTTTCTATCTTATAAAGCAGAAGTAGATAATCAACTTGGAAGAAAGATAAAAAGGCTAAGGACTGACAAAGGGTCAGAATATTTCAGCCTTAGTAAATTCTTTGAAGAGAATGGCATTATTCACCGAACCACTGCCCCATATCAACTAAAATCTAATGGGATAGCAGAAAGGAAAAATCGTTCATTAAAAGAGATGATGAATGCAATGTTAATCAGTTTTGACTTACCACTTGACTTGTGGGGGGATGCAATATTAACTTCGTGTTATGTTTTAAACAGAATTCCCCACAGGAAAACTGGAATGATACCATATGAAAAATGGTATTTAAGGAAACCAAGTGTGAAACACTTGAGAACATGGGGTTGTTTGGTCAAAGTGGCCATTCCAGAACCTAAGAAGCGAAAAGTTGGTCCTAAAACCATTGACTGTGTGTTTTTAGGATATGCAGTACATAGTTCTACATACCGTTGCATGGTTATAAGAACCATTGAAGAAATTTGTGAGGAAAATTCAATAATTGAGACAAGGGATGCTGAATTCTTTGAAAGAATATTTCCTTTTAAATTTAATAGACTTGATAGTGAGTCTGGAAGTAGTAGTATGAATCATGGAAATGATTTGGCTACAACCACTGATTTATCTCATGAATTGACACAAGACAGTGGAAATGAGATAATATTGACTCCAAGTGGAAATGAGAATCCTATACGGAAAAGCAAAAGACAAAGGAAAGCTAAATTTTCATCTGATGAGTGGATAGTCTATCTTATAGACAATGACCCTCTCACATATAGTGAAGCAGTTACTTCTCCGGATGCTGTCTTTTGGAAGGAAGCTATAAAGAGTGAACTAGATTCCATTATAGCTAACCACACTTGGGAATTGGTAAATCTTCCTCAAGGTTCAAAGGTGTTAGAAACCAAGTGGATATTTCGAAAGAAATTGAAACCTGATGGTTCCTTAGATAAGTTTAAAGCCAGACTTGTAGTCAAAGGTTTTAGGCAAAAGAAAGACATAGATTACTTTGACACCTTTGCACCTGTAGCAAGAATAACCACTGTGAGAGTTCTCATGGCGATTGCATCTATCTACAATTTGGTGATACACCAAATGGATGTAAAAACAACATTTCTAAATGGGGAATTGGAGGAAGAGATCTACATAAGACAACCAAAAGGTTATGTATCTCTTGGTCAACCTAATAAGGTTTGTAAATTAGTCAAGTCATTGTATGGGTTGAAGCAAGCACCCAAGCAGTGGCATGAGAAATTTGATACTGCTCTCATTTCAAAGGGTTTTAGTGTCAATGATTCTTAAAAGTGCTTATATAGTAAGTTTCATCAAGGGAAGGGTGTTTTTATTCTACTTTATGTAGATGACATGTTGATCATGGGAACAAGCCTAGAAATAGTTAATCAAACTAAGAAACTGCTATTGTCTTTATTTGACACCAAAGATTTGGGCACCGTTGATGTAATTCTGGGAATTAGAATCATCAGAAAAGAAAGAGAAATTATACTCTCTCAAGCTCATTATGTGGAAAATATGCTTAAGAAGTTTGGTTTTTATGATTCTGGTTCGTTCAAAACTCCTTTAACTATGGAAAGTAATTTTCAAAAAAATATTGGAGAACCAGTAAATCAGAAGAGATACTCATAGATTATTGGATCTGTAACTTATCTAATGAACTGTACTAGGCCAGATATTGCTCTAACAGTTGGAAAATTGAGCCAGCATACTCATAATCCTAGTAAAGAGCACTGGCTTGGAATTGAACGATTACTTCAGTATCTTAAGGGTACTATGCATTATGGACTTCACTATAGTGGAAATCCCTCTGTCTTGGATGGACACTGTGATGCTAATTGGATCTCAGATTCAAGAGAAACACTAGCTACAAGTGGATATGTGTTTATGCTAGGTGGAGGAGCAATCTCATGGAAGTCAGTTAAGCAATCATGTGGAACATCTTCTACAATGGAAGCAGAATTCGTAGCTTTGGAAAAGGCTGGAAGTGAAGCTGAATGGCTTAGAAACATGATTGCAGATATACCTCTATGGCCCAAACCAATGCCACCTATATCGCTGCACTGTGACAGTAAAGCAACTATAGGAAGAGCCAAGAATCGGGTATATAATGGCAAAAGAAGACACATACGTCTTCGACATAATCTTGTAAGGCAATATATTGATGAAGGAACAATTGCAATTGATTACGTGAAATCAGAGGAGAATTTAGCTGATATGTTCACTAAAGCTATGCCTACAAGAGCTTTTAATGAAGCACTTATGGGAATGGGATCAAGACCTGTGACATAGGTCATGTGACGGACACCCAACCTATGTGAAGAGGTTAAATCCTGAATTAGGTTCAAAGGGTAAGCAACAAAGTCACTAGATGACCTGTTTGTACTACTATACACCATTCTGAATAAATATAGTAAAGTAGTACCACCATATCGTTGATAGGATGAGTGACTGACTCTTAATCAAGCGTAGCTCACTAAATGTGGGGGTGTGTCAAATGTGGTGCACACCTAATGCTGACCTAAACAGATATAGAGGGTGAGGCAGCCTTCAGTTGGAAATGTTACACAGGCAAACTTCCTTAAATATCTGTGAGACCAAGATTCAAGACAAGGCCGATAAAATGTCTATTTCTCTTTATAAAGGGGTTGTAGGAAGGTCGACCAATTGGATATGAATGGTGGAGTAGCCAGCTACACTGAAGAGGATAGGTTCAAAAAGTCAGACTTCACCGGTACTCTGTAGCGTGCTTTATCAGATCTAGTGTAGATTCAAGTCCGAAAGAGATCTACAACGAAGTGTCCTATTGTGTCTAATGTGTTCACTTCTGCTTGAGTCTTCAGCCTTTGTATTTGAAGTTTTAACCATTGTAGGGGATTGTTGTAAATATATTTAAAACTTTATATAAATATTTGTTTTAATTGTGTCTTTTATCCATGGTTTTATTTAGTCCCACATCGAGTTGAGAGGATCTTATTATATGGTTTATCTATAGTAAGGGCCCATGTATTATTAATTTGCCTGAATCCTGTTGTGACCCTGCCATGATTATATAGATAGATATATGTATTAATATTAATATATCTATATGACTTGGGACTTTGATCCAGAAGGCCCATTTTGTCATGGGCCCTATTTTGGAAAGCCCGCTGCTGGGTGATTACGTGGAGATGCCATTAGAGAGGCACTCTCCAGGAGGGAGGTCAGCTGGACAGGTACTTTCTTGAAGGGAGCTAAGCTGAAAGGTACCCTCAACAAAGAGAGGTGACCTTACCCTTTCACCCACAGCCTTTGGAGCTCTATATAAAGCCATTTTCGAGTTCATTCTAGGCATTGAATTTCCTCCTTTTTCTGTCTCTCTCTCCCTGTTGTTGTTCTGTCAAGCAGTGAGCATTACCTGATACACCTGAAGTAACATTTCCGGGGTGCAACCTTAAAGGTTGGGCTGACTGATCTTGGGGTGAAGACACTGTAGAACCCGTATTGCACGAATCGGGGTGTCTAAATACCTTAAAGAAAGTACCTGCAGTGCGTTTTCTTCCCTCTTAAAAACTTTTTGAAGAAAAAGGGTCAAATTTTTTTTGGATTCCTCAACAATTATTCAACACAAAGGAAAACAAGAATTTATGATGCTCAAGAGGGGACATGAAACACCAAATCTTTGATTACAAGCTCTAAAAAGTGTAATGACCAGTCTTAGGTATCTTTTGCCATCTTGAACAAGACCTACTTGTGCCGGAGACCAGGAGGAGAGACAAGTCTCTCTACTGTATGACCGTCAATGATTATGGGGTCTTCTTCTACTTTATTTTTCAAGGGGATTTAGTAGAGTGGTAAAGAGTCATACCTTTTATTAAAGATATTATGGGTTCAACCTCATTGACTATATATGTAATCTCCTATATATAAAAGTCTCCTGGCCAGCTGGAAAATAATAATAATAATAGAGGTTTAAAGTTATCTTCCATGGCCAGCTGGAAAGAGATACATGATGAAAGAGGGAGGAAGAGGAAGAAAGGGAAACTAATGAGGCAGTGGTGGGTAAGGAATGAAACCAGCCACACAGGGCTGAGAGAATATAGGTTGAAAGTAGGGATGTAAATGGACCGAATTCAGATAATATCCTATCGATTTTTGGACAAATTCAGTCGGATTCGGATGATAATCGGATTGTTATTTTCTTAAGTAGATTCTTCTAAATGGGCATGAATAAGATCAAATACAATTTTTTGACTACCTGCTTACATCTTTACCATTTTATTTGTGAGGGCTAGGTTTGAAATTTAAGAATTTAGCAACTTTGGTAGTTATTTTATTAGAAAACTAGAAAAATAGTCACGTATCACTAGTAAAAATTTTATAATAATAATAAAAATAAATCTAAATAAGTAACTTAATCGGATAATTTTATCCGACAAATAATAATCGGTAAGAAATGGGTATACCATATCCGCATCCTATTAGTAATTCGACTGATTCGGATACCCCTAAACGAATGCGGATGCGAATTCGGAAGCGAATTTCGGTTATCCATTTACACCCTTAGTTGAAAGGCAGAATTAAGACCGAACACTCAAGTAATTTGTACTATATATAGTAGCACCTTTGGAGTCACAAATAAAGGATAAAGACTGAGAAAAAAGGTAAAGAAAAACAACCTCTTTAGTTATGAAAGAGCCAGATCAACTTAAGAGTGCAAATTAACCATCAGTTCTCCTTGAACGTAGAAGAATCTCAATAATTGTGCGCCTTTAAAACATGGATGGTAGGGGTGCAAGTTTGGCCCTGGTGGCCCTGACCCGCCTTAAGCCCGCCCTGAGCCCGAATAGGGCTTGGGCTAAAAATTTTGGACCTAAAGGCGGGTTAGGGCCAAAATATTCTGGCCTTGAACTAGGGCCAAGGGCGGGCTTGGGATTACTCTCTGGCCCACCCAGCCCATCCCGACTTGTCCCTGATCTTGGCTCTGATTCTAGCCCTGATCTTGGCTCTGATTTTGAACCTGATTTTGGACCTAATTTTGGCCTTGATTTTGGCCCTGATTCTGATCCTGATCTTGGCCCTAATCCTGGCCCTGATCTAGGCCCATGATTTTGGCCTTGATTTTAGCCTTGATTTGAGTCTAGACCCTCAACCCATATGGAGAGGAATTAATTCTAATCCACATGGGTGAATACTTGACACGTGTCAAATTTTAAAAACATGATCATGTTTTGTAAAAAATTAATAAAAATAAATTATATCCTCATTACCAGTGTAGTAAGCATTCATGTGATTTTGGCCCCATCCTGACCCTAATTTTGGCTCTAGTCTTAATGTTAATCTGACCCTAATCATGTACTAGATTTTTACCCAAATCTTCATATTAACATTGATATAACCATGGTTCCTTGTGTCAGCAATATATCGCCGACACAAGGCGAAATTTCGCTATGTCGCTGGGGGGCGACACGACACCCCCCAGCGACACCGATATTGCCAGAAGTCGACGATATGTCGTCGACTTCTCGGCAATATATCGCCGACTTCTAGCAATAAAATGGGGAATTCGAGCGAATTTCGCCCGAATTTCCCATTCGATTTTTTTTGCATTTTCTCTCTCTTCTCTCACTTCTCTAGAGCTTCTCTCTCATTTTTCGCACTTTTCACCATATTTTCGTCCGATCTTCGACATCTACGAGTACATCTTGCTTCCTTGTTGCCGGATATTACGTTGTTTCTGTCAATCAGTAGCCGTTTCGCACAGATCTGGGAGTTTTTTCGTCAAATAGGTAACCATTATTCTCTTAGTAATTTTTCACAAAATGCATGCTATATGATGTTGGATGATTTTGAAATTAATATATGTTGACTACCATGTGCCGATCTACGCTTTCACGGAGTCGGAATTTTTTTTCCGCAAAGTATTTTTTTATTTTTATTTTTGTGGGTAAAAAATGATATATTGATTATCTTGTATGATTACTTTTTAAGTGATACAGTGGTTGTATGATGATAGAAAAAACATATGTGGAACTCCGTGAGCCGAGCTACGGACTCACGGAGTCGAAATATTTTTTGATCCAAAAATTAATTATTTTATTTTTCAAAAAATATTAAAATATTAATAAAAATATCAATAATTATGAAAAATGAAAAAATTAGGGGAAAATGGGGGGAAATGTTTTGAAAATTATGGAATAATTATGTAAGTATTTTATTAGTGTATAAACAATTATATGATTGTTTATTAGTGTATAAACAATTATAATGATGTTGTTAATTGTTATTTGTTAATGTTATTTGAATGCAACAGTCATCATGTCTGCTGGTAGGAGTCAGAGGGGAACTAGGTCTTCCCAGGGTGGACGGGGACAGGGACGGGGACAAGGACAGGGACAGGGACAGCCTGAGAGATCAGCAGTAGGAGGGAGGACTGACCCAACATGGCAATATTGTACGGCTATTAATGGAGACAAAAATAAAATAGAGTGTAATTTTTGTCACAAAAGAATATACTCAGGTGGCATCAGTAGGTTCAAGGGTCACATCACTGGGAGTTCAAAGGATGTGACTACATGCACAGAGGCCCATCCAGATGTAATCATGTTACTCAGGGATTTACAAAAGCAGAAGGGGAAGAAGAAAGATGATCGGAGGAAAGTAAACAGAGCACTAGATGATGCAGTGTGGGGTCCGTCATCATATGTGGATGATTCAGATGATGATAGGGATGTTGATCCTGTTGATGTGGACAGAGATCAGGAGGAGAGGGATATGCGGCGGGCCATGGCAGAGAGCAGACGATTGCACCATCAGGAGCAGGATATGGCCAGAGCTAGAGCTACAGGAGCTGGTCCCTCTCCTACAGGGGCTAGACCTTTTGATTCTGGGGGGAGGGGTGGTGTATTTGGCATGTTTGGCAGATCACAGAGTCAACGGGCCATACATCAGGTTCAGACCGTTCAGTGCCACTGCCACGGCAACCATCTGATTGTCCAAGCCGTCAAGACCCGATCATGGAGCAGGATCCTGATACATTCAGGAGAAAATGGGCCAAGCAGCCCAAGATATCTGGTGCATGGAAAGGTATGGCAAAGAAGGTAAAGAAAGCAATGTCAAAGTGGATTTATTACAATTACATCCCAGCAAACACAACACAGGGTCCATACTATACGAATATGATTGATACTATTGCAAAGGCAGGCCCTAGATATGATGGTCCCAACCCTACAAAGTTGATGACCACCCTCCTTCAAGAGGAGAAGCAAGAGCTGCAGGAGGATATTGATAGTATGAAACCCTTTTGGGATACTTATGGATGCACCATCATGTCTGATGGATGGACCGGCCTGACGAGAAAGTCCATCATCAACTTCATGGTATACTGTGATTGGAGAACTGTCTTCTTGAAATCAGTGGATGCTACTAGTCATATGAAAGACCACAGATATATCATGGGTCTCCTGCAGGATGTGATCGAGGAGGTTGGTAGGAAAAATGTGGTGCAAATTGTCACTGACAATGGCTCCAACTATAAGAAGGCCGGTGAAGTGTTGATGGCTTCACCTAATTATAACCTTTTGTGGACACCTTGTGCTGCACATTCAATTGACCTAATGCTGAAGGACATTGGAAAAATCAGCATTGTCCACAACACTGTTGAGAGTGCAAGACAGGTAACCAACTTCATCTACAATCATAACGTTGCTTTGGCAATGATGAGGAGATCATGTGGAGGTGAGTTGGTGCGACCTGGTCCGACACGATTTGCGATGAATTTCGTCGCCTTGAGCAGCATGCAAGATAAGAAGTCGAGCCTCAGATCCATGTTTGCATCGCAGGAGTGGTTTGATTGGGCTGGATCCAAGTAAGATAACTATCTATTATTTCATCTTATAAATTATTATATTTATATTATGAGTTTATGATTATCTTGTATGATATCTATTGTCTATTGACTTAATGAGTTTGTGATAATTCAGCACGACCAATGGCCGCGCCGCACAGTACACAATATCATCTGATGATTTCTAGAGATGTGTTACTGTGGTGTTGCAGGCCATAGATCCTATAGTAAAGGTCTTGCGTATGGTGGACTCTTCCTTAAGGGGACCCACTATGCCCCACTTGTATGCATCCCTTGAGCGTATGAAGGATGCTATAAAGGCAGCAAACCTTAGAGGATATCGGGCTTTCTTAGATATTGTCGATGCACGAAGGACAGCTCATCGATTCTTCCTCTGCATAGGGCCGGTAAGTAAATATTCTAGGTTGTTGATTTGTAGTTGTAAACTTGTGGGCTTGTAGCATTGTAGGTATTGGTAGTTGATACTAATTTTAAGCTTTTTTAATTATGCAGCATATTTTCTAAACCCTAAGTATCAATATAGTCAACATTTAGGTTTGGACACAAACCTATTGGATGCCCTGCTACAGGTGATAACGAAGTTGGAGCCAAATGAGATGCTCCAATCATTTTGCCACAATGAGGTGAGACATTGGGAATTTCAAATGATTAGTGAGTTGTATTTATTGTTTAAATAATTTAGATAACTAATCAATACTAATGATTGTATTATTGCAGATCAAATTGTTTAGGGATGCATTTGGATCTTTTAGTGGAGCTCTTGCTGTACGGGGCAGAGAAACCAGTGATCCAGGTTAGATACTTATATAGTTAGATCCTTAGATGCATAAATGTTTTGAGTCTTTTGACTTTTGAGTTTCTAACTTAATATTTTTGTGATAATGCAGCTGAATGGTGCAACAGTGCATCAAACTTGCGAAGGTTGGCAATCAGGATCTTGTCTCAGACTTGCTCTGCCTCTGGATGTGAGAGGAATTGGAGTTCATTCAGCATGATCCACTCCAAGAGGAGGAACCGGTTGGGAAGCCAGCGTCTAGATGACCTTGTATTTATTCACTATAATATGAGGTTGAAGCTGCAATAGGCCAGGGAGCAGGCTCAAAATGATAGGCAATACATCAATCTCGATGATATATTTGATGTGGCCGAAGATGAGCAAGATCCGCTCACTCAGTGGATGTTGGACAGGGGTGAACCGGTATTGGACCAACCTGGAGGGAGGCCTGACCCATAACTAGCTCAAGCTGCAGGGGTTAATGTGGATGAGTATATGGCCACTCAAGAGGGTCAGGCACATGCAGAGGAAGCTGCCACTGCTGATGAGGATTGGATGATGGCACCAGGCACGGAGGAGCGGCAGGACGACAATCCCGATGACACACTCCCGCCTAGTCAGACTGGTCGAGATGATGATGATGATGATGGTGGTGGTGGTAGCGGTAGTGGTGGTTGTGGTGGAGGCATTAGAGAGTGTCTACATGTTCCATTACCAGAGACACAGCAGCCCCCACCCAGATACACTGGGGAGAGTCATTTTGATCATGCCACCCAGGATTATGATCATGGTGGTGATTATTAGCGTGGTCGTCAATATCCTGATACGAGGCCGAACCACCATCAGAGGGGGGCTGGCCATGACGGCCAGCAACAGCACGGAGGTGGTTATGATTATGGTAATCCTTGGGATGCGGCGATTGCGTCAATGGGGTCCATGAGCTTGGATAAGTCCTTAGGCTCCACAGCAGGTTATTGGCCTACGGATAATTATGGTGTCCCTCTCCCTCTTTCACATGGACAGTATGATATGGGAATTAATAACTCCTCTAGTTCTTCGTATCATGGGAGCTATGGTGTCCCCTCTAGTTCTTTGTATTATGGGAGTTATGGTGTCCCTCTCCCTCCTTCACAATCAGAGTCATTCGTACCAACAAGGGCATCTGATGGCATGCGGAACGTTCCTTGGCCCTATTCTCACTTCCCTCAAATTGGAGTTCTCATGGCGGCGGAAGATGACCGCTATAGAATTGCAGTTAATGATTACTTAAACAATTTTCAATATCATATGAGATGGGATGAGTATGTGAATTTGTTGGGGGGGGCATCACTTGGAGACAGTCTGAGTCACAGGAGTTCGATCCACCTAGGCAAAGTACTTGGTACTGAGAGTTCCAAATTTTATATGGTTGGATGACTCTATGTATTTCAGTATTTGTACAATGAATTGTAGACTTTATATGATTTGGTTTTTATGAGTTTTTAGGTTTTTAGTTTCGGGGCTTTCGTCCGCATACAGTAGGACATGGGTCGATTAAGAACATTAGTTTAGGTAATGTTTTAGGTCAAAATAACACTCCCAATGTGTTTATTGGCCTCAAATTAGGTTACACATCAAATTTCAGGTCAAAATGACCTAAAATATCCATCGAAACAGGGGTTCGATTTTTCATCAAACCCCAACCAAAAATTGGTCGACTTTCGGCGATATGTCGCCCATGTCGCCGTATCGCCAAGGTCTGACACGGCGACATGGGTCGACATATCGAACCTTGGATATAACTATAAGTCTTAACTTTGACCTTCAGTTATTTTGATCATATTAGACTATGAGTTAACTTTTTATATTATTTTTAAGATCAATTTTATTTTTTGAACTAAGTCATTTTTAGTTCCCAAAAATCATTGATTTTTTTTTTACTAAGGCAAGATAATATATTATAAATAATAAAATCTACTATATAGAGAATTAATATCTAACAAATCTACACCCCAACTTCTCATTATGAATATGGACATCTTTCTTTTGCCTCCAATGTGATATTTCAGAAAAAAGAAAAAAAAAGAAAAAAAAACTTATTAAGGACAGATAGCTATGTTTGTAACTAAATTATTCATTTTCTTTAACTACGAAAAAATATCATTACTAAATTATCGTTGACTTACTTGTTAACAAAGTTTTGAATATGAATTTTTTTTGTTGAATAAAGATGTCAATGAGAAAAGTTTTCAGTTTCCATCACCAAAACAATGGGAGACTTTCAGAGCTCAATATAGAATTATAGAGTATGAATTTATTTATGTTTAAAGCAACATTATCAACTTATTGACTATTTTATCATTTTGTATGAGCTTGAATCATCTTATATTTCTATGAATTTTATTTTTAGTTTACTCGTGATATATATATATATACACACACACACTAGTAAAGTAATGATACATGCAAATGCACGTGGCCATATGAGAGAGAAAAGATATCGAGTCAAAAAAGAGAAATAAATTTTTTATATTGAGAAAGAAGACAATTGAAATAAACAATCAAGTTTGGGGTGATGGAATAATCAGTGGACTTTTGAGAGGGAGAGTAAGTACATGGGAAATAAGTACAAGAAAGAGTATTCAAAAACTTCAAAAACAAAAAGAGATAAAGAGGATTATTATACGTGCAAAATCACGTCTTCCTTTGGGGGGGGGAAATACTCGGTTTTCGTCTCAGAGACCTAGTAATTTTGACCAATAAAGGAAAACAAGGTGAGAAGAAACACATTAGTCACAAAATTGGAAGTATAGTGATTGTTCTTATGGATTTACCAGCTGGAAAAGCAAGTCATTCGATACACCACGAAACAAGTACACCTTGTCAACCAGATTATAGAAAAGAAAATGTGATATACTTGATCTAATGGTTTTTGGCAGGACAAGAGTCTCTTGCTGCAGTCCTTCAGAGTTAGTTCTGAACTTCAAACATAAGTGTGCAAGCATCTACTCTTGCAATCATGTTCGGAGTTGGTGACGTTGAGCAAAATTTGATGTCACTTGAATAGTATCCCTCTGTAAATCCATGGAGAAATAAATAAACAATCAAAGTGGAACCAGTCCCACAGGACCAAAAATGAAAATAAGCACTGATGACATAAAACCAAACAATCATGATCCATGGTTAAATATTCCTTGAAACTATAGTTTAAGAAACTTCGTAAATAATATTCAAAAACATCTGACACATGATCTAGTAAGACACAGAAAACATATACATGAAAGTGCAATTATGTTGCAACCTTCCTATCTCTAGCTTCATTGGAGAAATCAGAAATTGGTCAAGAAAGAATCACTTACAAATTTTCTAGTTCTACTGGTTCCATGCAGAACCAAGTTGGTCATATTATAATTACCAATAAGTTATGCTGTCAATCCAAGGTTGAAAAGCACGTAAAATATATCAAAGATCATCTCCCTTGTATTCTGAGCATGCAAATCACCATAGTCCATAGCCAACAGTTCTGACCAGTACATTGATGTGACATACCTTATCCAAAGGCTTGTCTGAAGAAAATTACTATAAGATGCTCCAATACATGTATTTTGATGGATCATGGTAAGATGCAGCAAGAAGATAATAAAAGCAACCAGCACAGTTACCTGCAAGAACATCCAGAACCAGTTAGCTTATTAATAAGTTCTTCCCCTTCTAGTACAACAAAAAAGAGATTATTTTTTTCCCAGGAAACTAACACAAATAAGTTTCGCACATCAAACCGGCCCATAAGTAATTGAAATGCCTATCTTTCTCCAATCTGTTAATATAAAGCATGAAGTGAAAAAATATGATCTGGACACAAAGCTTCCTAATCTAGTCACAAATCAGGTCCTGAAGATGCACCATACCTGGAGAAAAGAGAACTAACTCTTTGGAGACGCCATAAACGAAGCATATTGAAGAAGCCATATGACCCAATTTCAAAAGGCAATAACCTTCGTGCAACTTCTGAGGGGATTGTTGATATGACATCAAGCGCAAACCAGGTACGTACATGCTTCCAAGCAATCTGCTTTGGGTTGTCAATTAGGAGGTAAGTAGTATTATCAAGGAAGGCAATGAAGAAGGTCAGCACAATATCCACGGCAAAGAACCCATTAACTATGTTATCAGTGATTGCAAGAGTTCCCCTTGGTTCTTGCACGAACCCAAATTCCAATGGAGATATCCAAGCTGTGTATATAACAAGTACAACCAGAAAGGTCTCCCAGAACTTGCAAGCATTGGTTCCATCAAGGTTAAATTCACAAATAAGAATGTATTTATATAATAAATCTAACAAATAAGAATGTATATTATCGGCACCAGTAACCAAAATTCTCAATAAGGAATGTATTCCTTTTAAAAGTTCTAATATAACTTTCTGGTTCTGTATCTCCCTTCCTGTTTCTGAGAGAAAATTTAAGGAAATAAATATGAGTTAAAGAAAATAAAAATCTAGGCTATTATAGACTCCACACTGTACTCGTTTCCCATTTTGGTGACATCCATATTTACCCCCAGGGTTTTATAGTTATATGATCCTCCTTCTTTCGTTTCTAAATAAATCATAACTGATTCTTAATATAGTTTTTTGGTTTTGATTTCGATGGAAGTATCGATTTTGATTTCCTTAACTTTTTTTCTAGGTAAAATAGGGGTGGAATCTTTTTTGATAATGGTAGAAAAGATTTGGGAGATATTTTGTCTCAAAATCTACTTCTTTCTTAAATTACAGGTTATTAGTAAGTAAAATATTTTAAATCTCAAAAGAAAATATAATGTAAAGTTCAGCTGGATTTTATCATTGAGCCTCTAGCTGATAAATCTCACAGCACTGTTTGAGGCCAATGTGTTCAAACAATCAGATCCTAGTGACAACTCAAACTAACCGGATTCAGCTATTGCTACTTTTCCCTTCCTTGTTAGTGTTTGAGGTGGTTATTTTCCTTCTTTGCCCCTTGTAAGCAGTAATAGATGAATGTTATCTCGGACTCCTCTTAATCCTGGTCCATGAGAAAGAAACCATTGACAAAATCAAATGATCCTCTGAGCGTGGAATACAAGTTTTAAAGAATGTGCTGAAATTCTCTTCTGTACTTCAATGCCTTTAGGACCCTGAGTCAGCTTGTAGCCCTTCTCTCTCTCTCTCTCTCTCTCTCTCTCCCTGCCTTTCTTTGGCTTTAGAAAGATTTTATCTTCTAATGTTTGTTCAAGGAAGGAGCAGATTTAGTTAAATATACTAAAATAATTATATTATTACATCCAGATTGGCATCAACAGATCCTTCGGTATACAATTTTTATTATACAAACAGATAACAATCAGGTAATGAATTTGATGACCTTTATCAATTTGTATGTAGAAGAAGGAAATATTTGCAAGCTCATCACAATGAAGGAAAATCAAGAATATTTATCAGTCACAAATACGAATTTAAGGACTATGAATGTTCTGAGAATATATTGCTCAACGAGATTCAACACACTGCCATTCTTGAACCAAACCTGCAACCCAGAGTGAAGAAATAGTTAGGACATAGCTACTGTAGCCAATTGGGTAACATAAAGAAATCAATTAGGTCTCCAACCGATAAAGGCGGGAAAATTTGACCACATCTATAAAATGAATAACAGTATAGAAACTCGATCACTATAAAATACCTTGATTTGTCTTCCATTCGTGAGAGGAGATTGAGAACGATTGGGAGAAGAGATCGAGAGATTAAAACATGATTAACATAGGGCTATATATATATATATATATATATATATATATATATATATACTAACTAAAGGTGTTTCACAAAAGAAGATATCATAAAGGTTAAAAAACCTCAATTTAGTTCAGCTGGAGGCTCAATGACAACAGAGTTCGTCTCATCTTTCAAGACAATCCAATCGAACTATCACAGTTTTGAAAAATCATCAACATAGACAATACTAACCATGGGTAGAGTTCAAATTTGCACAGAGCTAGAAACAAAATACACATTTATTCAAGAGATCTAGCTGACTAACCTATTAGAGAGGAGAACTGAAAGACCATAACGGATCTGTTATAGTTTGAATTTGATTTATGAATTCAATTTTTGGATTCAAGTTTTGAATTCAAGTTTTTAATTGATTGAATTCAAATTTGAATATTGTAAACGAATCTTGTACAACAGCCATGTTAATTTATAAATACATAAGATTTACCCATCAAGGTAAGCAACCTACTTATCAAAATTAGAGTTTTTCTTTGCATTCTTTCATGGTATTAGAGCTAAGATTTTGAAAAAATTTTTCTTCCCAAAACATTATATTTTCAATGGCCACTACTAACACTCCATTCCCCATTACCAATCTCTCCAATTTGTAGTTTGCCACACAAACATGAGGAAGTAAAGAAAAACGACAAAGAAATAGGGAGGAAAATGGTAGGAGATATTTTAATTTCTTCTCTGATCACAGGTTTTGCCAGTGTGTGGTTCCTTCTTCCATAGTTCCACTGGGTTTATTCAAAATAAGGTTGGAAAGGGAAAATATGCAACCAAATCATTAGAACAACACATTGGGAGATCAAAACCCAAAAAATTTGATGAGATGAAGACCTTCCAATGTTATACCTATCAAGGTTGAACTGGTTATGAGAGATAGCATCAAGGTTGAACTGAAATGAGTCTCCACTGTCACTATCACCTTCCCCTTCTCTGATTCCCACTCTCTCTACGTTCATTCTTGCAAATAAGACGGATGAAATGGTTGAAGACGATGAAAGGGTTGAAGATGAGAACCCACCTCTCTGCGTACGCTCTTTCGTTCGTTCTTAGGAGTCAAAGCCAAAGATTGAAGAGAGATCGTCGTCCTTTTGTCTGTGCATGGGTTCGGTCCGGTCAGGTGAAACAAGAGTTGGGTTCGAATCATTGAACCGAACGGCTCAACGGTTTGTCTTCACTTGAAATACTAAAGGAGCACATGCTTTTCGTCAACGACCAATATTAAATTTGGTGTGCTATGATAATATGAAGCATATGCAGCTTAGTGTGGCGTATTAACTGAAGCAAAATTGACTATCATGCTAGCTTGCCACCCACCTTTTCTTTCCAATAGAGAGTGGAATTAAAATCTCCAACCGTCAGCCAGGTTCCCAGTTACCATCCCTCCTTCAGTCTGCAGTATATCAGATTTTTTCCCGCACCTTATGCCTTTCAAATTTGTGGTGATTCCCATGCACTCAAGTTATGAAACATATCTTCGGAACGTTAGGTAGTCAAACTCTGAGGCCTGAGACATTAACATTCATTAGAATGACCACCATACTTAACTCTGACTTCTGAAAGTAAGCCAAGTAAATCTGACTTCTTGAGTTCTTGATTGATAGGTTCAAGTCCACTGTTTTTCTCCGATTTAAACTGTTAAGCAGCAGTGAACATAACCTAATTATACCTTGAGTAAACCTTTCTGGGGTGCAACCTTAAAGGTTTGGGCTGACTGATCTTGGGGTGAAGACACTTTTAGAACCCGTATTGCACAATTCGGGGTGTCTAAATACCTTAAAGAAAGTACTTCATGTACGTTTCAGCTCTAAAGGAGTATTGTGATTACAACAACAGTTCTGGTGTCCGTGCAGATCCCTCAATCGTTTACAACAAGTTTAAGGTATTTAGTATTTTCTACTATGGCTACTGACAACACTGAAGTAGTCAACACAACCGTTGGAAAAGAGACCAACATGAAGGACTCTGCAAACGTAAGTGCACATGAGAAAGTCACTGAGAACAGCACTCCTCTTCCATCTCTGCAAGCTTCACAACCACCAACCGGAAAGTCAGATTTTGACAAAATCGAGCAGTTCAAAGGTGAGAACTTTAAACGTTGGAAGCAAATGCTGTATTTTGCACTTATGGAAGCTGGGATAGCATTTGTGCTGAGTGAACCCCAACCTGATAAGTCAGGTGATCCTTCATTCGATCAGAAAAGGATCGAATGGTTCACTGCAGATTTCAAATGTAAGAATCGCATTCTAAATGCGTTGTCAAATGAGTTATCCAATATGTATAGCTCTTTTGAATTTGCTTATGAAATCTGGGAGGCATTAGTCAAGAAGTATACTCTTGAGGATGCCAGTAACTTAAGGTTTATGGTTGAAACCTTTCTGGAGTTTACGACAGTCGATGGGATTAGCATCTCCGACCAAGTAAACAAGTATCAAGTGTTGGTGGGGAATCTGGCAAAAGAGAATATCATTCTGCCAGATGCCTTTGTGACCAGTGCCTTGATACACAAGCTTCCTTCCTTATGGAGTGCCTTCAAGGTCTCAATGAAACAAAAGAGGAAGGACTGGGCCTTTGACAGTGTTGTGGTTCGGATAAGAATAGAAGAGAGGAACCGACTTAGGAACGAACCTAGTAGTTCCAATAAGCCTAAGGCCAACTTGGTAGAGACTGAACAAAAAAAGAAATTTAATAAGTCTCTGAAACCCAATCAAGATGCTACCTTCAAAAAGAAGAAGAGAGCATGCTTCAAGTGTGGCAAACCTGGGCATTTCATAAAGGATTGCAGGGTAAAGAAGAAAGGAGGATCACAGAAAGCAAGGGCTAATCTGATTGATTCTGAGATCTACACTGCAATGATAACAGAGGCTTTTGTAGTTGAAAAGTCAACATCTTGGGTGATAGATACAGGTGCTACCAGGCACATTTGTGGAGATAGGGGCTTCTTCTCCAAGTACTCTGATGCTGCTGACAAGATCTTCATGGGAAATTCTCAACTAACCAATGTAATCGGAAAAGGACGAATCACCATGAAGCTTACCTCTAGAAAAATTCTGAAGTTGGAGAATGTTCTCTATGTACCAAATATAAGGCGAAATCTGATCTCTGGTCCGCTCCTGAATAAAGCTGGGTTCAAACTGTCCTTTGAAGCCAGAAAAGCAGTTCTCTTGAAAAATGATATATTTATTGGAAAAAGTTATCTAAATGATGGCCTCTTTGTATTGAGTATTACTGAATTAATAAATACTTCTGATTCTGTTTATGTTTTTTATTCTTTTGATTTATGGCATGGTAGACTAGGTCATAGTAGTGCACCTTATATATCTCAATTATGTAAGTTGGGCATTATACATAGTGTTAAACCACCACTGACTAAATGTCAAATTTGTGTTGAGGCTAAATTTACAAAGAAACCTCATAAGTCAGTGGATAGGAAAACGAATTTGCTAGAACTAGTGCATAGTGATTTATGTGATTTCAAATCACAAGAATCAAGAGGTGGTAATAAGTATGTTATCACCTTTATAGATGACTGTTCTAGATATACTATGATATATCTACTGAAATCTAAGAATGAAGCCTGCAATGCCTTTCTGTCTTATAAAACAGAAGTAGAGACTCAACTTGGAAGAATGATAAAAAGGCTAAGAACTGACAGAGGGTCAGAATATTTCAGCCTTAGTAAATTCTTTGAAGAGAATGGCCTTATTCATGAAACCACTACCCCATATCAACCAGAATCTAATGGGATAGCAGAAAGGAGAAATCGTTCATTAAAAGAGATGATGAATGCAATGTTAATCAGTTCTGGCTTACCACTTGACTTGTGGGGAGATGCAATATTAACTTCGTGTTATGTTTTAAACAGAATTCCCCACAGGAAAACTGGAATGATACCATATGAAAAATGGTATTTAAGGAAACCAAGTGTAAAACACTTGAGAACATGGGGTTTTTTGGTCAAAGTGGCCATTCCAGAACCTAAGAAGCGAAAAGTTGGTCCTAAAACCATTGACTGTGTGTTTTTAGGATATGTAGCATATAGTTCTGCATACCGTTGCATGGTTATAAATTTGTGAGCAAAATTCAATAATTGAGACAAAGGATGCTGAATTCTTTGAAAGAATATTTCCTTTTAAATTTAATAGACTTGATAGTGAGTCTGGAAGTAGTAGTATGAATCATGGAAATGATTTGGCTACAACCGCTGATTTATCTCATGAATTGACACAAGACAGTGGAAATGAGATAATATTGACTCCAAGTGGAAATGAGAACCCTATACGGAAAAGCAAAAGACAAAGGAAAGCTAAATTTTCATCTGATGAGTGGATAGTCTATCTTATAGACAATGACCCTCTCACTTATAGTGAAGCAGTTACTTCTCAGAATGTTGTCTTTTGGAAGGAAGCTATAAAGAGTGAACTAGATTCCATCATAGCTAACCACACTTGGGAATTGGTAAATCTTCCTCAAGGTTCAAAGGTGTTAGAAACCAAGTGGATATTTCGAAAGAAATTGAAATCTGATGGTTCCTTAGATAAGTTTAAAGCCAGACTTGTAGTCAAAGGTTTTAGGCAAAAGAAAGACATAGATTACTTTGATACCTTTGCACCTGTAGCAAGAATAACTACAGTGAGAGTTCTCATGACTATTGCATCTATCTACAATTTGGTGATACACCAAATGGATGTAAAAACAACATTCCTAAATGGGGAATTGGAGGAAGAGATCTACATAAGACAACCAGAAGGTTATGTATCTCTTGGTCAACCTAATAAGGTTTGTAAATTAGTCAAGTCATTGTATGGGTTGAAGCAAGCACCCAAGCAATGGCATGAGAAATTTGATACTGCTCTCATTTCAAAGGGTTTTAGTGTCAATGATTCATAAAGGTGCTTATATAGTAAGTTTCATCAAGGGAAGGGTGTTTTTATTCTACTTTATGTAGATGACATGTTGATCATGGGAACAAGCCTAGAAATAGTTAATCAAACTAAGAAATTGCTATTGTTTTTATTTGACACCAAAGATTTGGGCACTGTTGATGTAATTCTGGGAATTAGAATCATTAGAAAAGAAAGAGAAATTATACTCTCTCAAGCTCATTATGTGGAAAATATGCTTAAGAAGTTTGGTTTTTATGATTCTGGTTTGTTCAAAACTCCTTTAACTATGGAAAGTAATTTTCAGAAAAATATTGGAGAACCAGTAAATCAGAAGAGGTACTCACAGATTATTGGATCTGTTACATATCTGATGAACTGTACTAGGCCAGATATTGCTCTAACAGTTGGAAAATTGAGCCAGCATACTCATAATCCTAGTAAAGAGCATTGGCTTGGAATTGAACGATTGCTTCGGTATCTTAAGGGTACTATGCATTATGGACTTCACTATAGTGGAAATCCCTCTGTCTTGGATGGACACTGTGATGCTAATTGGATCTCAGATTCAAGAGAAACTCTAGCTACAAGTGGATATGTGTTTATGCTAGGTGGAGGAGCAATCTCATGGAAGTCAGTTAAGCAATCATGTGGAACATCTTCTACAATGGAAGCAGAATTTGTAGCTTTGGAAAAGGCTGGAAGTGAAGCTGAATGGCTTAGAAACATGATTGCAGATATACCTCTATGGCCCAAACCAATGCCACCTATATCGCTGCACTGTGACAGTAAAGCAACTATAGGAAGAGCCAAGAATCGGATATTAAGTGGCAAAAGAAGACATATACGTCTTCGACATAATCTTGTAAGGCAATATATTGAGGAAGGAACAATTGCAATTGATTACGTGAAATCAGAGGAGAATTTAGCTGATATGTTCACTAAAGCTATGCCTACAAGAGCTTTTAATGAAGCACTTATGGGAATGAGATCAAGACCTGTGACATAGGTCATGTGACGGACACCCAACCTATGTGAAGAGGTTAAATCCTGAATTAGGTTCAAAGGGTAAGCAACGAAGTCACTAGATGACCTGTTTATACTACTATACCCATTCTGAATAATTATAGTAAAGTAGTACCACCATATTATCGATAGGATGAGTAACTGACTCTTAATCAAGCATAGCTCACAAAATGTGGGGGTGTGTCAGATGTGGTGCACACCTAATGCTGACCTAAACAGATATAGAGGGTGATGTCGCCTTCAATTGGAGATATTACACAGGTAAAGTTCCTTAAATATCTGTGAGACCAAGATTCGAGACAAGGCCGATAAAAATGTCTATTTTTCTTTATAAAGGGGTTGTTAAGAAGGTCGACCAATTGGATATGAATGGTGAAGTAGCCAGCTACACTGAAGAGGATAGTTTCAAGAAGTCAGACTTCACCGGTACTCTGTAGCGTGCTTTATCAGATCTAGTGTAGATTCAAGTCCGAAAGACATCTACAACGAAGTGTCCTATTGTGTCTAATGTGTTTACTGCTGGTTGAGTCTTCAGCCTTTGTATTTGAAGTTTTAACCATTGTGGGGGATTGTTGTAAATATGTTTAAAACTTTATATAAATATTTATTTTTATTGTGTCTTTTATCCATGGTTTTATTTAGTCCCACATCGGGTTGAGAGGATCTGATTATGTGGTTTATATATAGTAAGAGCCCATGTATTATTAATTTCCCTGAACCCTATAGTGACTCTGTTCTCAAAGGAAAACAAGAATTTATGATGCTCAAGAGGGGGCATGAAACACCAAATCTTTGATTACAAGCTCTAAAAAGTGTAATGGCTAGTGTCTTAGGTATCTTTTGCCATCTTGAACAAGACCTACTTGTGCCGGAGACCAGGAGGAGAGACAAGTCTCTCTACGGTATGACCATCAATGATTATGGGGTCTTCTTCAACTTTATTTTTCAAGGGGATTTAGTAGAGTGGTAAAGAGTCATACCTTTTATTGAAGAGGTTATGGGTTTGACCTCACTGATGGTATATGTAATCTCCTATATATAAAAATCTCTTGCTTAAGAAAAATAATAATAATAGAGGTTTAAAGTTATCTTCCATAGCCAGCTGGAAAGAGATACATGATGAAAGGAGGAAGAGGAAGAAAGGGAAACTAATGAGGAGGTGGGTAAGGAATGAAACCAGCCACACAGGGCAGAATCAAGACCGAACGCTCAAGTAATTTGTACTATATATAGTAGCATCTTTGGAGTCACAAATAAACGATGAAGGCTAAGAAAAAAAGGTAAAGAAAAACAACCTATTTAGTTATGAAAGAGCCAGATCAACTTAAGGAGTACAAATTAACCATCAGTTCTCCTTTAACGTAGAAGAATCTCACCAATCGTGCGCCTCTAAAACATGGATGGAGGATAATAATAGATCCACATTTCAATCATTCGCAACAGTAAACTCACCCACTCTATCCAAAGATTCAATGCTTAAACTACAAGTGGAAGGCTAAATTTGGTAATGATGGACCTATAGATCCAATCATAGAATCATAAAAGAATCTATTTATGCTATTACAAATAAAAGGTTTCAATCTAGTGTCAACTATATGTCGAAACCGAAGCTTTCCATATAAAATTGTATGGTTTTTATTGTAGTATGGAACAATGATGGTTCGATCGTATTGTAAAACCATATCTTTTATATCATTATATATTTGTTTGTGTCATTTCGATATTAATTTATATTGTTGCTATATCGTTTATATCAATTCAGTACCATTTTTATACTGTTTCTATATCATTTATATCATAGTTGTCAAGGCGTCTAAGCCACACTTAGGCTTTCGGATAATGCTCGAGAGTGTTGGGTGATCCTCGTTTTATGAGAGCTCAATAAAGCCGGCGCCTTGGATGCCTTGCGTCCAACTTTATTTATTTATTTATTTTTTAATTATATGATATTCTAATGGAAAGCTGATATTTATCATACTACTTGATTCTAATATAGATAAATCTATTGGTTGAAAGTGCATTGAAAATTTCCCCGGTGCTACGTGGGATCAAGTATCAACATAATCTAACCCTTTTAAATCGCAAAATGAATCTTCTTCACGATGGCATGAACTGCTCCTCACAAAGAAACCCTCACCATGGCTTCAACTAGCTATAATCTCTGAGTCTTCTTCCTCTCCATCGATGTTTTTTTTTAGACTTTGTGACTTACCTATAGGTTGCTAAGCACATAGGAGTTGGAGTGGCCATCTTCGGCATCTCCGGCCACTCTTCGGTGGTCTTCTTCCCAATTGAAGGTAAGTCGCCTTATCCTCTTTTCTCTCCGACAATGCCTTGTTTTTAAGCTTGGTGACTTACCTAAAGGTTGCTACAGTAGTAGGATTTGAAGTGGTCATCTCTGAAAACCTCTTCTTTTTAGGCGACGGTTATTTTTATTATTATTTTTCTTTCTTTCTTTTCAAGTCTGTAATTTGTGATTATGATTATTTCTTCAACTGATGTGATATGGAGAAAATATAATCGAACAGGGTTCAACCTTGGTTCAATCCTCGACCCCAGTCGGGATGAAAGGAATCGACTCGCTTCCGAGCGAGCCGGGTCCAAAAGATAGCTTGCTGAGGAAGAAAACTAACTCAGTCACATGCACGCCCTAATCCGTTACAATCGGAATAGGCTAATCATCAAAGAGATGGGTAGCAGCATTTGCGGCTAGTACTTATCGCTATTATATGGATAACTACCATATAACGATCGTATTATCGAAGGAGTCATCCACTAGTCCAACCTAGTACGGATCTATCCGTTAAGATCTGACGGCTATCCGAAGAAGGCTCAAATACATCCAACGAAGGAGATTCAAAGGTATTCAATATATAAGACATCACCTGCCCACAAGGTAGAAGGACACACTCAATCTGAATCGTATTCTCGTCATTCATTCCTTAGCTCTGTGCTCAAGCAGAGCCGTTTGTGATTAAGTTCATCAACTAACTTAGCCTTCGGAAGTGAACTCCCGATCCCAGTGGTCGGGCCACATTTGACGCGTTTTTGCAGGTCATACGCAGGAGATCTAAGGGCTGAGCAGATTTTGGACGCATCATGATGTTACAACTTACGTCAATGTTATATAATGATTTTGTTTATGAACTGTTTATTAAGTTTGTAAAATGTTTCATACTTAAAAGGCTAGGAATGAATCATGTAAGTTTTAGTTTACATTTCAAAAAATTAACATTAGAATGTCTTGACCACCTAAAAAATAATAGTAGAATGCCTTGACCGTTTAGTTGTCTCCTTGTGGGCGCCTTGTCACAAAAGCGCCTTACAAACCCTCTCTCACCTTGACAACCTTGCTTTATATGCTATTTTATATCACAGATATGTCCTACCATTTAATATCGTTTATATATATCACTTCCATGTTGCAATTGTACCATGACTATAAGATAACAATTTTGTAAATACCAATACAATATGGTTTTAATTTTAGGTATTCAATTTTTGTATTGCATTAAAATTATACTGCTTGAAATCTTTATTACAAACCAAATCATAATCATAAAAATGTCAAAAGAGGCAAAATTCCAATTTAGTTAGTTTTTTGGCGTTGAAATTGGTCACTAAAATATAACAGAAGCTTATTTTTCCTTTATTTTTATTTTTTTGGGGAAAGCTATAATAAGTGCTTGTCATGAAGATTAACATACAATATTGTAATTTCAGTTGCGTTTATATCAATATTCTTTTTTCTCTCATCCGAATGATAGGCTCATGTTAGTACTCACAATAGAACATTCTATTAACCTTGAATGAAAATGAACAAATTGAAACCAAAGGATTAAAAATGTGAATCACATGAGGTGCTTTAAGAGTGTTTATTTCAAATTTTTTTTTTTATAATGAATTGAAACTCCTTTGTTCATTAACATAGCATGATATTCTTTTGCCTGAAATACATCATGAATTATTGAGAACAATAAATAATCATACAAAATCCACATAGATTGATAACCAGGAATATTTGTAGCTATTGTCAAATTTTATAGTAATGTTTCTCTGGTTATCTTTTTTAAAATAATAAGTTTGAGATACTAGAGACAATTGAAATGCTACTAACATATAATATGAAGAAAATTTGAGGTAAATTTCTTTTCTTAATTTCACAACACTGTGAACTAAATTAGACTATTTTTAATGAATTAATGAATATTCAAATCTTTTCGATTCAATATTTTATATATTTCTATGTACATATTAGGTGGTTTTGACATATTTGTTTTATTAGTTTATTACAAATTGTAAACTAACATTATAATTTTGCAATTGTTGTAGAATAAACTTGTATTGTAATCAGGTATTTATTGTTCTCTTCCATTGCAATGTCCAACTAAATTATCTTATCTCTATAATTGAAGAGGGAGAGAATAGTTGATTAGTTAAATAAAACATAATCATTATCATACTATCATATTAATATAAAAGTATGAACTTAAGAGACATTGTTACATTTTATTTCCTTAAAAGCCCTTATTCACCAACCTAGTAGACATAACTAAATGATGTCCACAATTGTCATTAACTCATTTTAAAGTATGAAATGAATTAATATTAATAACATCATAAATCATCATTTATTCCTTAACAAAAAAACTAATCATTTATTAAATGTTGGTAAATAAAAAGTCATAATTAAAGAACATTAATGATAAATAGTTTTATATTCTCCAAATATCTAAGATCTTTTCCATTATACGTTTTTGTTATTATTATAATTATATTATAATCTATTAAGTGACTTCATCGTACCTATAACCCATCCCACCAAAAAAAAAAAACCCTTGTTATGTAATACATGTTTTAGTTGGTTGCCAGGATGAATTAACTATTTAAAATCTCAATAAAAATGTTAACTGTTATGTAATACATGTTTTAGTTCGTTGCCAGGATGAATTAACTATTTAAAATCTTAATAAAAATGTTAACTGTTTTATTATAGGATCAAAGTTTTTATTCAAATATTCTGCCGTTCTTCTCCTCAGCGTTTGTTATCTGTAAATTTCTTGATTCCGCTCGTTCGTTCTTCTCCTCAATGTTTGTTATCTGCAAATTTCTTGATTATGTCGTTCGTTCTTTTCCTCAGTGTTTGTTATCTGCAAATTTCTCGCGATTCCTCAGTCTTTGTTCAACATGTCACCTTTGATAGTGAGGAAGTTATCTCATATCGAGAAAATGCCGATAAAGATTATCAATTTTCACCCAAGGGTTTATGACGTTTCTTCGGCGTGACTTTATTGGAACATCAGCGTTTTGGAAGCTTTCGAGATCGATAACACCACATGGGATGATAAAATATTCGGTATCAACTTTCTTTGCCTTCTCAATATACAATTCTCCATTGGATTTATGGTAGATATGATGGGCGAATGTGGATTGCCCTATGATGGGGTTGAGAAAATTATTGCCCTCCAGGCAATGATATGCTCCAAGATCGTTGAATCCTTGAATCCTTGCATAGTTGGGATATTTGTTTATCGGGAAGCAAAAAGTGTTAGTGAAGATTCTGCAGTGGTAATTCCTTGTTTAAATGACCAAGCAAAATTCTTTGGTTTAGATGAACATGAAGAGGGGACTTGTGAAAGCACGGGTTCTTGCCCTGATCAGATGAAAATATTCTATTAAATTCTGGTAACTTAGAAATCGGAACTCGTCTTGGGTTTCATTTTTTGTAAATAAATCTCCATTATGAAAATTATTGGTGACTTTTATTTCCTTTTAGATTCTATTACTCCTTGTTACTAGACTACTTGCATATTTATTTCTATTTTCTCTTATTATGGTGTTTTAAAAGTTGGCATAATTGTATTTTTAATATTTCTTCTTCGCTTAATATAATGATCCTTTTAGCGGAAAAAAAAAGTTGGCATAATTGACTAAATAGCATAAGACAGATAACAATGAAAAATATGGCAACAAAGAATACCTTATCTTCCACTTTTTCATCCACATCAGCCTCTACTAAGTCAAGATCGAGTTGTTCAAGTTTAACCCACTCATCAAGCCTCCTATTGACTGTGAAAAGAACAAGAAACTAAATAAGTAACCATAGTTTCAAGACGGGGCGGAACAAAGATTCAATAGTGGAAGGGCCGAATAATAAAAGTTCAGATTGGGGAAACACCAATGTTTTTTCGCTACACATATTGTGTGGGTCCTTACGAGACCCATTAGGGTCCCACCTATAAATTATTTTATTATATTAAGAAATATGCCTACATATATTTTGTGGGGCCCACATATATTTGAAAAAAATAGATAAATTATTAATAATGGTATTTTTTTTAACAAGATATAGGTAAATTAAAGCATCAGTTAAAAAAAAATACACATGACTTTAACCCTAAAAAATTTGCAAACAAAAAATTAATAATTTAGGTAAGAGATGTAAACCAATGGTAGTTACTTACCTTACCATTATAGACATTTTATTTACAATATAAAATCAAATAACAAAAATTGCAAAAGAATTACAAAAACAAAGAATATAAAATCAAATAAAGAATAACATAAAAAATACGTAAAAGAGAAAAAATAAATAAATTGAAAAAGAGAAAGAGAACCTAATTGCGCAGAAGATTTTTTTCCCAAGTTTTCCTTAATCCGCACTTATAGAATAAATAAAAAGAAAGAAATCGAAGAGAATAAATAGAAAGAAAATAGGAGAGAGAAAAGAGAAGATATGAGAGAATAAATAAGGATTGAAGAGTTAATTTCCATTAGAAATAACATTTTGAATATTTAATAATATATTTTTTTTCAAAAATTTCTCTTAACCCACGTTTATAGAAGGAGAATATATAGGAAGAAAAGATGTGAGAGAGAAGAGAGGACAATAAATAGAAATTGAGGAGTTAGTTTCCATTAGAAATGGCATTTTGAATATTTAATAATAAATTTTTTTCAAAAATTTCCCTTAACCCACGTTTAAAGCAGGAGAATAAATAGGAAGAAAAGATGTGAGAGAGAAGAGAGGGGAGAATAAATAGGGATTGAAGATATATTTTTTAAATAAGTATGACATTTATACCCATTATTTTACCTTTAAAATTTATTTTTAAATTTGGGGGGCCAAATAGTGATATTTCACATGTGAGAAGAGAAAAAAAAGCTGGAAAAATGAAGGAAATTAATATAAAAAATGAAAAAGCTAAGAAAATTAAAAATCCGGGCCATGCCCCCGGCCCCTTAGTGGGTCCGTCCCTGGCTTCAGAGTCAGCAATGAAAAACTATTCAATGCATTATCATAAAAACATTAATAATAAAAGGCACTATCAAGGTACTCAGTAAAAGGTATAGTCTATATAAGTAACACACAGTTGTTTGAGATATACAGTTGCAATTGTTGTAGAGTAAACTTATATTGTAATCATGTATTTATTGTTCTCTTCCAATGCAATGTCCAAGTAAGTTATCTTATCTTTATAATTGAGAAGGGAGAGAATAATTGATTATTTAAATAAAACAAAATCTGTTATAAATAATATTTATTATGGATGTCTATTACCCCAAAGAGATTGTACTTCCAATTGAAGATCTCAATTACCTCAGGATGCAATATTGGTGAAGATCACAACCATCTCATTACACAATATTGGCAGTCAATATTTCCATTCTATGCACCTTCTATCTTGGGTGGCAATCTATCTTTCCATATCAAGAATATCTTATTGTGTGTCAGAATCATATATTGTATTTCCATATCAAAGTAGATGCTCCTTCTACTATAAATATGTAATGCACTCAACTGAATGAATTAGTTCTGATTGAACTCATCTTGTCTTTCTTCTTTGTATCTAATATATTTTCTCTTTATTTTATAACACGTTATCGCACGAATCCGCTCGAAGAACGAATCTGCTCGAAGTATTGCGTTTTGAGAAGAAAGACAGCAGACTATGTATCATTATGTTTTCTATTCCAAAGTAAAAAGAATGATTGACCTCCTCGCACGTTTTTGTAAACAATGGAGTTTACCTTGTCCATCTTGAAATGTAAGTGCATAATGATAAAAAGGTATGTGTTTTATTGAATCTAAGAATCAATCAAATAATAAGATATTATGTTGCTTTAACAATTGTGGTTTTATTTATTGTATATAGTGGGTGCTAGCTTTGCACCACAAATATTGTTAAATGCACTGAAGTTCCAAGATTTGAAATTGTAAATAAATACAGCTTTCTGAGATGCACATGAAGTTGCAAGATTTGAAATCGTAATAAGTACCGACAATCTGGATGCATTTGAAGTTGCAAGATTTGAAACCGTAAATGAATACAGTTCTGCAGATGCACATGAAGTTGCAAGATTTGAAACTGTAAATGAATACAGTTCTACAGATGCACATGAAGTTGCAAGATTTGAAACTGTAAATAAGTACAGTTCTGCAGATGCACTTGAAGTTGCAAGATTTGAAACTGTAAATAAATACAGTTCTGCAGATGCACTTGAAGTTGCAAGATTTAAAACTGTAAATAAATACAGATTCTGAGATGCACATGAAGTTGCAAGATTTGAAACCGCAAGATTTGAAACGTAAATAAATACGATTACGTAGTTTTTGAAATTAATTCTCTTTTGAAATTTTAAGGAGAAAATATTATTCATGAAAATATCTCAACAGAATTTTCAAGTTTCAGATTTGTTGTTACAATAGTAATATTGTAAAAGGAGTTTTAAGAAATACTCGAATGATATCATGCCTATTTGTGGCTGAGTAAAATAATTGACTATTAATGAAAAGTCATGAAGCTCGTCTTATTGGTTCATGTCCATTCCCTGAAGTGAATGCAACAATTCATGATATGCCTGAAAGAAGGCAAAATTAAAATTATGGTCATGACTGTGGAAGATGATGAGACAAAAGACGGAATAATTACCATCATTATTATGGAAATAAATAAGAGAATAATAAGGATTTTCAATATAACAATTCAAGGAGTGAAGATAATATTTGTTACCAATGTGGTATGAAAGCCATTAGACATGTATCTGTCATACTCCACAATATTTAATTAAGCTTTGTCAAGCCTTAATTAAAGAAATAAAAATAATGTGGAGATAAATTAGATTTTCCAAAATCATGATACTTGAGCAATTTTTGCCTATAAAAGGAATGATTTTGATGGCCTCACAGATACTACATATCAAGATGCTACAAACTCTTTTGAAGATAATAGTTGAAGATTTGATTATGTAATTCTTTTATCTTCAAATCTCATCTCATATGTTAGTTTATCTTAAATTTAATCTTTTTCTTCTATAATTTTTTTATTGACTTTTTATATATCTTTTAATATATTTTGTTTCATTTTGATGAAGAATGTGAATATTCTTTTATATGCTGTGACGCATATTATACTTGAGAGAAAAATATACATATTTCTCTTATTTGATGATGCGGAAGTCAATGTTCATATAAAATCGGTAGTACAACATTGATTGGAAGCTCCGAAAGAGCTAATCTATTATTATCTGGGAGATAAAATTGGCTATGAATAATTCATTATTTTGTAGTAAGTCTCAAAGAAACTTATTAAGTTTCAAAGCTATTTGCCAAAATGATTATCAGATTGAGACTACAAATAATGATATAAGTAAATATCTATACAAAGGTATTAGATATTTCTCCCAATTTGTACTACACGAATATCGCATGGTTGAAACACATGCTTGGGTAAATCAAATGAACATTGATTCTAATAATTTTATTATTTGGCATGACCGGTTGGACCATACCGGATCAAGTATGATGCGAAAAATTATTGAAAATTCAATTGTCATCCATTGAAGAACCCGAAGATTCTTCAATTAAGTGAATTTTCTTGTATTGTTTGTTCTCAAGAAATATTTATTATTAAATATTCACCAGCTAAAGTTGAGATTGAACATTCTACGTTTTTGAAACGTATAGAGGGTGAAATGTATGGGCCCATTCACCCATCATGTGGACTATTCAGATAATATATGATTTTTAATAGATGCATCTATAAAGTGGTCACATGTATGTTCATTATGAACTCGCAATTTGGTGTTTGCGAGATTGTTTGCTCAAATAATGAGATTAAGAGCATAATTTATGAATTATAAGATAAAGACAGTTTGTCTTGATAATGCTGGTGAATTTACATCTCAGGCTTTATGATTATTGTATAACAACCGAGATCACGAGTTAAATAGCTTTGTTACTCATGTTTATATCCAAAATGGTTTGGTAAAATTATTTATTAATTGTCTCCAATTAATTGCTAAACCATTGTTTATGAGAACAAAGCATCATTTGTATGCATGAGGCCAAAAGGTTGTCATAAATTCTCCCTATTACAATTGGCTTATGGTCAGAAGCCAAATATTTCTCATCTTAAAATTTTTGGATGTACGGCTTACGTTCCAATTGCTCCACCACAGCGTACAGAGATGAGTCCCAAAATAAAGTTGGGAATATATGTTGGATATAAATCTCCTTATATAATTCAATATATTGCTAAGGATAGGAGATTTATATAATGCAATACTTGCTAAGTATTATTTTGATGAATTAGTTTTTCCAACATGAGGGGGAGAGAATAAACAGGTTGGAAAAAGAGATTGATTGTATGCATTATCATTATCTCATTAGATCCTCGATCGAGCACCTGTGAACTTGAAGTTCAAAGGATAATGCAATAAATATTATAAATCAACTGCCATTTGTTGACTCGCTAAGAGTTACTAAATCTCATATTCCAGTGTAAATGCTCCAATTAGAATTGATGTCCCAAGAGGATAATCTATCGGTGCAAATGAAATTAAACTACGTTTAAAACGTGGAAGATCAATCGGTTCCAAGGATAAAATCCTAGAAAATGAAAGGAGCAAATGATCAAGATGGTCATAATATGGAGACAATTGATTATGAAGATCCTGAAGACATAACTTTCTATAAAACCCCAGAAGAGGTTCAGGTACACGAAAATAATGAAGAGATCTCGATTAGTTATGTCATTGCGGGAAAAAAGATGGAACCGAAAAGATAAAGTTGTCGACAACATTTTTGCATATTATGTTATTGTTGAAATAATACATCAAGACGAGGATCTTGAATATAAATTTGTTGGTGAATATAAATCAAGAAATGATTGGCCAAAATGTAGAGACGCAATTCAAGCAGAATTGAATTTGCTTGCAAAATTAAAGTTTTTGGACCTGTAGTCCAACATCTGAAGGTATAAAGCCAGTGGGGTACAATTGAGTTTTCTACGAAAAATGAAATGAGAAAATGAATGAAATCGTGATATATAAAGCATGAATTATGGACAAGAATTTTTGCAGATGCCTGGCATTGATTACATGGAAACATGTTCTCTTGTGGTGGATGCAATCACCTTCAGATATCTTATTAATCTGGCAGTATATGAAAATTTTGACATGCGTCTAATGGATATTATTGCAGCCTATGGCTCACTCGAGTGTGAAATATATATGAAAATCCCTGAAGGATTCAAAATGACTGAAGCATATAAAAATTCCTAAGAAGTTTGTTCAATAATGCTTCAAAGATTATAAAGGCATATATGGTAATCTCCTTAGTGGATATTTACTAAATGAAAAGCATAAAAATGATCCAATTTATTATTGTGCCTTTATTAAAGGATATGAATCTAATTTTAGTAAGTATATATTACGATGATTTAAATATCATCGAGAGTTTCCAAAAGCAGTAGATTATTTTAAGAAAGTTGAAATGAAAATCTTGAAAAGACAATGTTTTGTCTTGATTTATAAATTGAGCATTTGACGAATGAAATATTCGTTCATAAATCAACTTATATAGAGAATATTTTGAAGAGATTTTATCTAGATAAAATACATCCATTGAGTACCCCAATGGTTGTGAGATCGCTCAATATAAAGAAAGATTCATTTCGACCCCAAGAAAACAGTGAAGAATTTCTTGGTCCTGAAGTACCATATCTTAGTGCTATTGGGGCATTAATGTATCTTGCTGATAATACACAATCGGATGTAGCATTTTCTATAAGTGTATTAACAAGATTTATTTATTCTCCAATACGAAGACACTGAAATGTTATAAAACATATATTTCAGTATATTCGAGAAATTATTGACATGATATTAATTTTATGAATGTTGATATCAACTTACTAGTTTTGCAGATGCAGGATATTTGTCTGATCTATATAAAACTAGATCTCAAACATGCTATTTATTTTCAAGTGAATGTTAGCTATTTTATATTTGGTTAAGATCAATGATACAATACATTCATGAAGCATGTAGTCTTCTACTAGAAGAAGGAATTTCGACAATATTATATGAAGATTATGCTGCATGCAAAGCTCAATAGAAGGGATGATACATCAAAGAAGATAGAACGAAGCATATTTCACCGAAATTCTTCTTCACTCTTGATTTTCAATGAAATGATGAAATATATGTTTATTGAATTCGTTCAAGTGATAACTTGACATGTTTATTTATTGAGGCGTTGCCTACTTCAAATGTTGAGAAGTTGGTATATGATAATGGAATGTACGTATTCAAAGATACTCAATGATGTTATCATCAGGGGGAGTAAAATACGTGCTTGCACTCTTTTTCCCTTAACCAAGGTTTTGTCCCACTTGGTTTTCTCGGTAAGGTTTTTAATGAGGCAGCTACCAATACGTATTATTTAGATATGTATACTCTTTTTCCTTCACTAAGATTTTTTTCCCACAGGGTTTTTCTTAGTAAGGTTTTAACGAGGTACATTATCTATTGATGGACATCCAAGGGGGAGTGTTATAAATAATATTTATTATGGATGTCTATTACCCCAAAGAGATTGTACTTCCAATTGAAGATCTCAATTACCTCAGGATGCAATATTGGTGAAGATCACAACCATCTCATTACACAATATTGGCAGTCAATATTTCCATTCTATGCACCTTCTATCTTGGGTGGCAATCTATCTTTCCATATCAAGAATATCTTATTGTGTGTCAGAATCATATATTGTATTTCCATATCAAAGTAGATGCTCCTTCTACTATAAATATGTAATGCACTCAACTGAATGAATTAGTTCTGATTGAACTCATCTTGTCTTTCTTCTTTGTATCTAATATATTTTCTCTTTATTTTAAAAAAAAAAAATTTTTTTTTTTTTTTTATTATTTAAAAAAAAAAAACCCCCCAATCCTTTTTTTTTTTTCTCTCCCCCCTCACTCTTTTATTTATTTTTTTTTTTTCTTAAAAAAAAAAAATAAATTATAATTTATTTTTTTTTTTCTTTTTTTTTTTTTTTTTTTTTATTTTTTTTATTTTATTTTTTTTCCACCCCCCCCACCCAAAAAAAAAACTAAGTTTTTATATTGGGGGTTTTGTTAAATACCTTTAAACCCTTTTCATATTTTTTTAAAAAATGGGTTTTTTTGTCCCCCTTTTTTATTTTTTATTAACCCCCCCAGCTTCTTACATAAATATGTAATGGAACATCTTTATGTTTTAATTCTTTTTAATCGTTTTATTTATTTATTATTTATTTTATCATTTATTAATATTAGGGTAATTTTCATCTGCACCCTTGAGGTTTAGTTCTGATCATTTTTAGTTCCTAAAAAAACTCTCTTTTGCATTTAGTTCCCTTGTGGTTTCAAACAATGACCAACCAAGAACAAATCATATTTTTTTTGTAAAAATATTTTTATTTGTGCGACGGTCAAGATTGTACCATGTATACCCACTTCAATCCAATGGTTTATATTAAAACTGCCAATTATAGTTGTAATTATAATATTTTATTTTGTATTTAGGGTCTTAAAATATTAAATTTACAAAATTATGCCGTTCGTTGAAACTCTGAAAACTTCATTCTCATCCCAAAACCCTATTTTGTAGAATACCAAAAAACTGAATTTTCAGAAAAGAGAACCAGCATTACAGAATTCTAATTCAATCAAGTTGGTTCATTTTAATATGATTTAGGGTTAAAGTTTTAAGGTTGAGTTTTTATGGGTTACATTTCTGTTGGCATCAAGCATTTAACCCTAAATTAAAATCAAATGACGAAGACAGTGAAGTCCAATGACAAAACCGGCGGTAATTCCAATTTAATAGTAAACTATGTCAAAAGAAGACACAACATTGACAAGAACAAATCCACCACTCATTATCGTGTCCTCTTAACCATCACCTACATATCTCTGTTTCTAGGTTTTATATCTGCAAGCTTGCTTACAAGATTCCACTTCATCCATGGCAGTTCAAGTAGGTGGGTTTTTACTTGGGTTCAATCCGCTGGTTTGCCTCTTCATTCTTTGCTTTGTGATGGGTTCCATCACTAATTTAAGCAAATTCGTCATCGGAGCATTTCCTACCTGCTTGTCTCAACTTCATCTCCCATTTTCTTTTCCCAACTCACCTTCAATCTAACCTTTTCGGTGCTCATGGTGAAACAAAGAGTCGTCTTCACCAACCTCAATGTTGTTATTCTCACAAACTTGAGTTCTCTTAGCACTTGGATCCAACCATGACAAACCAAAAGGGTAACACAGGGACAATAAAATAGAGTGTAATTTTTGTCACAAAAGAATATACTCAGGTGGCATCAGTAGGTTCAAGGGTCACATCACTGGGAGTTCAAAGGATGTGACTAAATGCACAGAGGCCCATCCAGATGTAATCAAGTTACTCAGGGATTTACAAAAACAAAAGGGGAAGAAGAAAGATGATCGAAGGAAAGTCAACAGAGCACTAGATGATGCAGTGCGGGGGCCGTCATCATATGTGGATGATTCAGATGATGATAGGGATGTTGATCCTGTTGATGTGGACAGAGATCAGGAGGAGAGGGATATGCGGCGGGCCATGGCAGAGAGCAGACGATTGCACCATCAGGAGCAGGATATGGCCAGAGCTAGAGCTACAGGAGCTGGTCCATCTAGGCCTACAAGGGCTAGACCTTCTGATTCTGGGGGGAGGGGCGGTGTATTTGGCATGTTTGGCAAATCACAGAGTCAGCGGGCCCCTCATACATCAGGTTCAGACCGTTCAGTGCCACTACCACGGCAACCATCTGATTATCCATGCCGTCCAGACCCGACCCGACCATGGAGCAAGATCCTGATACATTCAGGAGAAAAGGGGCCAAGCAGCCCAAGATATCTGGTGCATGGAAAGGTATGGCAAAGAAGGTAAAGAAGGCAATGTCAAAGTGGATTTATTACAATCACATCCCAGACAAACACAGACACGGGTCCATACTATACGAATATGATTGATACTATTTCAGCGGCAGGCCACTGGATATAGTGGTCCCAACCCTACGAGTTGATGACCACCCTCCTTCAAGAGGAGAAGCAAGAGCTGCAGGAGTATATTGATAGTATGAAACCCTTTTGGGATACTTATGGATGCACCATCATGTCCGATGGATGGACCGGCCCGACGAGAAAGTACATCATCAACTTCATGGTATACTTGTGATTGGAGAAGCTGTCTTCTTGAAATCGAGTGGATGCTATTGGTCATACGAAAGACCACGGATATATCATGGGTCTCTGTAGGATGTGATTGACCAGGTTGGTAGGAAAAATGTGGTGCAAATTGTCACCGACAATGGCTCCAACTATAAGAAGGCCGGTGAAGTGTTGATGGCTTCACTTGATTATAACCTTATGTGGACACCTTGTGCTTGCACATTCAATTGACCTAATCTTTGAAGGACATTGGAAAAATCAGCATTGTCCACAACACCGTTGAGAGTGCAAGATAGGTAACCAACTTCATCTACAATCATAACGTTGCTTTGGCAATGATGCGGAGATCATGTGGAGGTGAGTTGGTGCGACCTGGTCCGACAAGATTTGCGACAAATTTCGTCGCCTTGAGCAGCATGCAAGATAAGAAGTCGGGCCTCAGATCCATGTTTGTATCGCAGAGAGTGGTTTGATTGGGCTGGATCCAAGTAAGATAACTATCTACTATTTCATCTTATAAATTATTATATTTATATTATGAGTTTATGATTATCTTGTATGATATTTATTGTCTATTGACTTAATGAGTTTGTGATAATTCAGCACGACCAATGGGCGCGCCGCACAAGACACAATATCATCTCGATGATTTCCGGAGATGTGTTCTTGTAGTGTTGCGACCATAGATCCTATAGTAAAGGTCTTGCGTATGGTGGACTCTTCCTTGAGGGGACCCACTATGCCCCACTTGTATGCATCCCTTGAGCGTATGAAGGATGCTATAAAGGCAGCAAACCCTAGAGGACATCGGGCTTTCTTAGATATTGTCGATGCACGATGGACAGCTCATCTGATGCATCCTCTTCATAGGGCCGGTAAGTAAATATTCTGGGTTGTTGATTTGTAGTTGTAGACTTGTAGTCTTGTAGACTTGTGGGCTTGTAGCATTGTAGGTATTGGTACTTTGGTAGTTGGTACTAATTTTAAGCTTTTTTAATTATGCAGCATATTTTCTAAACCCTAAGTATCACTATAGTCAACATTTAGGGTTGGACACAAACCTATTGGATGCCCTGATACAGGTGATAACGAAGTTGGAGCCAGATGAGATGGTCCAATCATTTTGCCACAATGAGGTGAGACATTGGGAATTTCAAACGATTAGTGAATTGTATTAATTGTTTAAATAATTTAGATAACCAATCAATACTAATGATTGTATTATTGCGAGATCAAATTGTTTAGAGATGCATTTGGGTCTTTTAGTGGAGCTGGTGCTATACGGGGCAGAGAAACCATGGATCCAGGTTAGATACTTATATAGTTAGATCCTTAGGGCTTAGATGCATAAATGTTTTGAGTCTTTTGACTTTTGAGTTTCTAACTTAATGTTTTTGTGATAATGCAGCTGAATGGTGGTATCTCTATGGCAATAGTTCATCAAACTTGCGAAGATTGGCGGTCGGGATCCTCGTCTCGGACTTGCTCTGCCTCTGGGATGTGAGAGGAATTGGAGTACATTCAGCATGATCCACTCCCGGAGGAGGAACCGGTTGGGAAGCCAGCGTCTAAATGACCTCATATTTATTCACTATAATATGAGGTTGAAGCTGCAATATGACGGGGAGCGAGGCTCGGAATGAAAGGCAATACATCAATCTCGATGATATATTTGATGTTGCCGAAGATGACCAAGATCCCCTCACTCAGTGGATGTTGGACAGGGGTGAGCCGGTATTGGACCAACCTGGAGGGAGGCCTGACCCAGAACTAGCTCAAGCTGCAGGGGTTAATGTGGGTGAGTATATGGCCACCGAAGAGGGTCGGGCACATGCGAGAGGCAGCTGCCACTGCTGATGAGGATTGGATGATGGCACCGGGCACGGAGGAGCCGCAGGACAACAATCCCGATGACACACTCTCGCCTAGTCGGTGGTGGAGATGATGATGGTGGTGGTGGTGGTAGTGGTGGTGGTGGTGGTGGTGGAGGAATTGGAGAGCGTATACATGTTCCACTACCAGAGACACAGGAGCCCCCACCCAGATACACTGGGGAGAGTCATTTTGATCATGCCACTCAGGATTATGATCATGGTGGTGATTATCAGCGTGGTCGTCAATATCCTGATACGAGGCCGAGCCACCATCGAGGGGAGCTGGCAATGACTATGTTAATCCTTGGGATGCGGCGATTGCGTCAATGGGGTCCATGAGCTTGGATGAGTCTGTAGGCTCCACACCAGGTTATTGGCCTACGGGTAATTATGGTGTCCCTCTCCCTCCTTCAGATGGACAGTATGATATGGGAATTAGTAACCCCTCTAGTTCTTCGTATCATGGGAGCTATGGTGTCCCTCTCCCTCTTTCACAATCAGAGTCATTCGTACCAACAAGGGCATCTGATGGCATGCAGTACGTTCCTTGGCCCTATTCTCACTTCCCTCAAATTGGAGTTCTCACGGCAGCGGAAGATGACCGCTATAGAACTGCAGTGAATGATTACTTAGACAATTTTCAATATCGTATGAGATGGGATGAGTATGTGAATTTGTTGGGGGGGCATCAATGGAGACAGTCTGAGTCAGAGGAATTCGATCCACCTAGGCACAGTACTTGGTACTGAGACTGAGAGTTTCAGATTTTATATGGTTGGATGACTTTATGTATTACAGTATTTGTACAATGAATTGTAGACTTTATATGATTTGGTTTTATGAGTTTTTAGGTTTTTAGTTTCGGGGCTTTCGTCCGCGTATAGTAGGACATGGGTCGATTAAGAACATTAGTTTAGGTAATGTTTTAGATCAAAATAACACTACCAATGTGTTTATTAGCCTCAAATTAGGCTACACATCAAATTTCAGGTCAAAATGACCAAAAAAACCCATCGAAACAGGGGTTCGATTTTTCATCGAACCCCTACCAAAAGTCGCCCGACTTTTGGCGAAATTTCAGCCGTGTCGCCGTGTCGCCAAGGAGCGACACGGCGACACGGTTCAAAATTTCGAACTATGACTATATGTCGAAACCGAAGCTTTCCATATAAAATTGTATGGTCTTGAACCATTTCAAAAACAATATGATATGGTTTTTATTGTAGTATGGAACAATGATGGTTCGATCGTATTGTAAAACCATATCTTTTATGTCATTATATATTTGTTTGTGTCATTTCGATATTAATTTATATTGTTGCTGTATCGTTTATATCGATTCAGTACCAATTTTATACTGTTTCTATATCCTTTATATCATAGTTGTCAAGGCGTCTAGGCAACACTTAGGCTTTCGGATAGTGCTCGAGAGTGTTGGCTGATCCTCGTTTTATGAGAGCTCAATAAAGTCGGCGCCTTGGATGCCTTGCGTCTAACTTTTTTTTTTTTTAATTATATGATATTCTAATGGAAAGCTGATATTTATCATACTACTTGATTCTAATATAGATAAATCTATTGGTTGAAAGTGCATTGAAAATTTCCCTGGTGCTATGTGGGATCAAGTATCAACATAACCTAACCCTTCTAAATCGCAAAATGAATCTTCTTCACGATAGCATGAACTGCTCCTCACAAAAGAAACCCTCACCATGGCTTCAACTAGCTATAATCTCTGAGTCTTCTTCCTCTCCATCGATGTTTTTTTTTAGACTTTGTGACTTACCTATAGGTTGCTAAGTACATAGGAGTTGGAGTGGCCATCTTCAGCATCTCCGGCCACTCTCCGGTGGTCTTCTTCCCAATTGAAGTTAAGTCATCTTATCCTCTTTTCTCTCCAACAATGCCTTGTTTTTAAGCTTGGTGACTTACCTAAAGGTTGGTACAGTAGCATGATTTGAAGTGGTCATCTCTGAAAACCTCTTCTTTTTACGCGACAGTTATTTTTATTATTATTTTTCTTTCTTTCTTTTCTAGTCTGTAATTTGTGATTATGATTATTTCTTCAACTGATGTTACAACTTACTTCAATGTTATATAATGATTTTGTTTATGAACTTTTTATTAAGTTTGTAAAATGTTTCATACTTAAAAGGCTAGGAATGAATCATGTTTTAGTTTACATTTCAAAAAATTAATGTTAGAATGTCTTGACCACCTAAAAAATAATTTTAGAATGCCTTGACCGTTTAGTTGTCTCCTTGTGACCGTTTAGTTGTCTCCTTGTGGGCGCCTTGTCGCAAAAGCGCCTTGCAAACCCTCTCTCGCCTTGACAACCTTGCTTTAAATGCTATTTTATATCACAGATATGTCCTACCATTTAATATCGTTTATATATACCACTTCCATGTTGCAATTGTACCATGACTATATGATAACAATTTTGTAAATACCAATACAATATGGTTTTAATTTTAGGTATTCAATTTTTGTATTGTACTAGACAATCCTATGTATGTCATCCAATAACCCGAGAAAGTGTCGATAGGCACCTTCGGAGAACATCCCATACTATTCCTTCCGATGCCCAAAGACAGAAGCGTCAATAGGACACTCTCCAATCCCAAGTTATACCTAAGCAATCACATACTCAAGTCCATCATATCGCATACATTTGATACATCATCATTATAGAAGTTAAATCATAAAATCGAAATGATCCATCATATATACAAGTAGCAAGAATAATAAATCATTATAACAAGAGTATATGAAATCACAATACTACTGTTCTAAAACATGTATAGCAGTCCTATGATATTCAAAAGCAATTAAGAGGCTATGTTCACTAAGTTATAAGCATCAAGACATAAGTACATAGCCTATGTGTTTATGGCGATAACCATCCTTACCTTAAGTTGAGCTGATGATGATTCAAGAGTTACGAAGGAATGATCCGATAGTAGTGTTAAGACCCTAAACAAAAGACATTAGAGAAGAAATCGGGAAGATCGGATGTTGAACGGGTCAAAATTGGTCTTCCGGGGCTCGGATCGATCCGGAACTTGGAGAGACGCTTAAGAACAGTATGAGAACACTACAAATCAAGGAATTAACATAATCTAATGGTTTAAATAGAAAGCCCCAAATTGAGCTACTAAGTTCAATAGACAAGAATCATAGCATGGATTGAAATCGATTGCATTTGCATTGGAAAGGCTGTTGTAATTATGTTTAAAACTCTATATAAATATTTTATTTATTTTAATTGTGTCTTTTATACATGGTTTTGTTTAGTCCCACATCGGGTTGAGAGGATCTGATTATATGGTTTATATATAGTAAGAGCCCAGGTATTATTAATTTGCCTAAACCCTATAGTGACCTTGCCATGATTATATTACCTGGACTCTTACTATATATAAACATGGCAAGGTCACTATAGGGTTCAGGCAAATTAATAATACCTAGGCTCTTACTATATATAAACCATATAATTAGATCCTCTCAACCCGATGTGGGACTAAACAAAACCATGTATAAAAGACACAATTAAAATAAATAAAATATTTATATAAAGTTTTAAACATAATTACAACAATCCCCCATAAAGGTTAAAACTTCAAATACAAAGGCTGAAGACTCAAGTAGCAGTGAACACAATAGACACAATAGGACACTTCGTTGTAGATGTCTTTCGGACTTGAATCTACACTAGATCTGATAAAGCACGCTACAGAGTACCGGTGAAGTTTGACTTCTTGAACCTATCCTCTTCAGTGTAGCTGGCTACTTAACCATTCATATCCAATTGGTCGACCTTCTTAACAATCCCTTTATAAAGAAAAATAGACATTTTTATCGGCCTTGTCTCGAATCTTGGTCTCACAGATATTTAAGGAACTTTACCTGTGTAATATTTCCAACTGAAGGCGGCCTCACCCTCTATATCTGTTTAGGTCAGCATTAGGTGTGCACCACATTCGACACACCCCCACATTTCGTGAGCTACGCTTGATTAAGAGTCAGTTACTCATCCTATCAACAATATGGTGGTACTACTTTACTATAATTATTCAGAATGGGTATAGTAGTACAAACAGGTCATCTAGTGACTTTGTTGCTTACCCTTTGAACCTAATTCAGGATTTAACCTCTTCACATAGGTTGGGTGTCCGTCACATGACCTATGTCATAGGTCTTGATCCCATTCCCATAAGTTCTTCATTAAAAGCTCTTGTAGGCATAGCTTTAGTGAACATATCAGCTAAATTCTCCTCTAATTTCACGTAATCAATTGCAATTGTTCCTTCATCAATATATTGCCTTACAAGATTATGTCGAAGACGTATGTGTCTTCTTTTTCCATTATATACCCGATTCTTGGCTCTTCCTATAGCCGCTTTCTTCACACAAAGTGCAGCGATATAGGTGGCATTGGTTTGGGCCATAGAGGTATATCTGCAATCATGTTTCTAAGCCATTCAGCTTCGCTTCCAGCCTTTTCCAAAGCTACAAATTCTGCTTCCATTGTAGAAGATGTTCCACATGATTGTTTAACCGACTTCCATGAGATTGCTCCTCCACCTAGCATAAACACATATCCACTTGTAGCTAGTGTTTCTCTTGAATCTGAGATCCAATTAGCATCACAATGTCCATCCAAGACAGAGGGATTTCCACTATAGTGAAGTCCATAATGCATAGTACCCTTAAGATACCGAAGTAATCGTTCAATTCCAAGCCAATGCTCTTTACTAGGATTATGAGTATGCTGGCTCAATTTTCCAACTGTTAGAGTAATATCTGGCCTAGTACAGTTCATCAGATAATTTACAGATCCAATAATCTGTGAGTATCTCTTCTGATTTACTGGTTCTCCAATATTTTTCTGAAAATTACTTTCCATAGTTAAAGGAGTTTTGAACGAACCAGAATCATAAAAACCAAACTTCTTAAGCATATTTTCCACATAATGAGCTTGACAGAGTATAATTTCTCTTTCTTTTCTGATGATTCTAATTCCCGGAATTACATCAGCAGTGCCCAAATCTTTGGTGTCAAATAAAGACACTAGCAGTTTCTTAGTTTGATTAACTATTTCTAGGCTTGTTCCCATGATCAACATGTCATTTACATAAAGTAGAATAAAAACACCCTTCCCTTGATGAAACTTACTATATAAGCACCTTTCAAAATCATTGACACTAAAACCCTTTGAAATGAGAGCAGTATCAAATTTTTCATGCCATTGCTTGGGTGCTTGCTTCAACCCATACAATGACTTGACTAATTTACAAACCTTATTAGGTTGACCAAGAGATACATAACCTTCTGGTTGTCTTATGTAGATCTCTTCCTCCAATTCCCCATTTAGGAATGCTGTCTTTACATCCATTTGGTGTATCACCAAATTGTAGATAGATGCAATAGCCATGAGAACTCTCACTGTAGTTATTCTTGTTACAGGTGCAAAGGTGTCAAAGTAATCTATGTCTTTCTTTTGCCTAAAACCTTTGACTACAAGTCTGGCTTTAAACTTATCTAAGGAACCATCAGGTTTCAATTTCTTTCGAAATATCCACTTGGTTTCTAACACCTTTGAACCTTGAGGAAGATTTACCAATTCCCAAGTGTGATTAGCTATGATGGAATCTAGTTCACTCTTTATAGCTCCCTTCCAAAAGACAGCATCCGGAGAAGTCACTGCTTCACTATAAGTGAGAGGGTCATTGTCTATAAGATAGACTATCCACTCATCAGATGAAAATTTAGCTTTCCTTTGTCTTTTGCTTTTCCGTATAGGATTCTCATTTCCACTTGGAGTCAATATTATCTCATTTCCACTGTCTTGTGTCAATTCATGAGATAAATCAGCGGTTGTAGCCAAATCATTTCCATGATTTATACTACTACTTCCAGACTCACTATCAAGTCTATTAAATTTAAAAGGAAATATTCTTTCAAAGAATTCAGCATCCCTTGTCTCAATTATTGAATTTTCCTCACAAATTTCTTCAATGGTTCTTATAACCATGCAACAAAGATGCGTAACTATGTCTTGCATATCCTAAAAACACACAAATCAATGGTTTTAGGACCAACTTTTCGCTTCTTAGGATCCTGGAATGGCCACTTTGACCAAACAACCCCATGTTCTCAAGTGTTTTACACTTGGTTTCCTTAAATACCATTTTTCATATGGTATCATTCCAATTTTCCTGTGGGGAATTCTGTTTAAAACATAACATGAAGTTAATATTGCATCCCCCCACAAGTCAAGTGGTAAGCCAGAACTGATTAACATTGCATTCATCATCTCTTTTAATGAACGATTTTTCCTTTCTGCTATCCCATTAGATTCTGCTTGATATGGGGCAGTGATTTCATGAATAATGCCATTCTCTTCAAAGAATTTACCAAGGCTGAAATATTCTGACCCTCTGTCAGTCCTTAGCCTTTTTATCTTTCTTCCAAGTTGATTCTCTACTTCGCTTTATAAGACAGAAAGGCATTGCAGGCTTCATTCTTAGATTTCAGTAGATATATCATAGTATATCTAGAACAGTCATCTATAAAGGTGATAACATACTTATTACCACCTCTTGATTCTTGTGATTTGAAATCACATAAATCACTATGCACTAGTTCTAGCAAATTCGTTTTCCTATCCACTGACTTATGAGGTTTCTTTGTAAATTTAGCCTTAACACAAATTTGACATTTAGTCAGTGGTGGTTTAACACTATGTATAATGCCCACCTTACATAATTGAGATATATAAGGTGCACTACTGTGACCTAGTCTACCATGCCATAAATCAAAAGAATAAAAAACATAAGCAGAATCAGAAGTATTTATTAATTCAGTAATACTCAATACAAAGAGGCCATCACTTAGATAACCTTTTCCAATAAATACATCATTTTTCAAGAGAATTGCTTTGTCTGCTTCAAAGGACGGTTTGAACCCAGCTTTATTCAGGAGCGGACCAGAGATCAGATTTCGCCTTATATCTGGTACATAGAGAACATTCTCCAACTTCAGAATTTTTCCAGAGGTCAGCTTCAGGGTGATTTGTCCTTTTCCGATTACATTGGCTGGTTGAGAATTTCCCATGAAGATCTTGTCAGCAGCATCAGAGTACTTGGAGAAGAAGCTCCTATCTCCACAAATGTGCCTGGTAGCACCTGTATCTATCACCCAGGATGTTGACTTTTCAACTACAAAAGCCTCTGTTATCATTGTAGTGTAGATCTCATAATCAATCAGATTAGCCCTTGCTTTCTCTAATCCTCCTTTCTTCTTTACCCTGCAATCCTTAATGAAATGCCCAGGTTTGCCACACTTGAAGCATGCTCTCTTCTTCTTTTTGAAGGTAGAATCTTGATTGGGTTTCAGAGACTTATTAAATTTCTTTTTCTGTTCAGTCTCTACCAGGTTGGCCTTAGGCTTATTGGAACTACTAGATTCGTTCCTAAGTCGGTTCCTCTCTTCTATTCTGATCCGAACCACAACACTGTCAAAGGCCTAGTCCTTCCTCTTCTGTTTCATTGAGACCTTAAAGGCACTCCAAGAGGAAGGAAGCTTATGTATCAAGGCACTGGTCACAAAGGCATCTGGCAGAATGATATTCTCTTTTGCCAAATTCCCCACCAACACTTGATACTTGTTTACTTGGTCAGAGATGCTAATCCCATCGACCATCGTAAACTCCAGAAAGGTTTCAACCACAAACCTTAAGTTACCGGCATCCTCAAGAGTATACTTCTTGACTAATGCCTCCCAGATTTCATAAGCAAATTCAAAAGAGCTATACACATTGTATAACTCATTTGACAATGCATTTAGAATGCGATTCTTACATTTGAAATCTGCAGTGAACCATTCGATCCTTTTCTGATCGAAGGTAGGATCACCTGACTTATCAGGTTGGGGTTCACTCAGCACAAATGCTATCCCAACTTCCATAAGTGCAAAATATAGCATTTGCTTCCAACGTTTAAAGTTCTCACCTTTGAACTGCTCGATTTTGTCAAAATCTGACTTTCCGGTTGGTGGTTGTGAAGCTTGCAGAGATGGAAGAGGAGTGTTGTTCTCAGTGACTTTCTCATGTGTACTTACGTTTGCAGAGTCCTTCATGTTGGTCTCTTTTCCAACAGTTGTGTTGACTACTTCAGTGTTGTCAGTAGCCATAGTAGAAAATTCTAAATACCTTAAACTTGGAAAACCTTTCTGACTTGGGACTTGGGGACTTGGGCCGTGGGTCGTGGGCTTTAATCCGGAAGGCCCAGTTTGTCATGGGCCCTATTCTGGAAAGCCCACTACTGGGTGAATACATGGAGATGCCATTTGAGTGGCACTCTCCTATAGGGAGGTTAGCTGAAGGTACCTTGCTGAAGAGAGTTGAGCTGAAAGGTACCCTCACAGCCCTTACCCTTTCACCCACACCTTTGGGGCTCTATATAAACTCCATTTCGTGCTCATTCTTGTGACACAGAATTCCTCCTCCTCTTTCTCTCTCTCTCTCTCTCTCTCTCTCCCTGTTATTCTTTCTAAGCAGTGAACACAACTTGATTATACCTTGAGTAAACCTTTCTGGGGTGCAACCTTAAAGGTTTGGGCTGACTGATCTTGGGGTGAAGACACTTTTAGAACCCATATTGCACAATTCGGGGTGTCTAAATACCTTAAAGAAATTACTTCATGTACGTTTCAGATCTAAAGAAGTATTGTGATTACAACAACAGTTCTGGTGTGCGTGCAGATCCCTCAATCGTTTACAACAAAGGCATGCATTAGTTAGGGGAACTTATAGGAATTTGATTAGGATCATATGCTAGTGGTAACATAGATATAGCACACTATATGCCTCAGTTTTAGACAAGAAAGCATAAAGTTAAGAAGAAAATCAAGGAATGCATATGCAAGGCTTGAAATGAGAGCATAGCATCAATGGACAAGGGAGAGAATCATAGGTTAAGCAAGAGTGAACACTTGGAGTGATGATTGCAAGGCTGCAACACCATCTCCAAGGTCTCAACAGCAAGAAGAGGGACATAAAAGAATAGAAAAGAATAGAATAGAGAGTGAGAGTGATGAATCATACATTGTAGTTGTTAATGGAGACGAGGAACACTGATTTGGGTGGAATCTTCCTCACCAATGCCTAGGAGGTGCTTTGGGAAGCTCTCCCCATGTTCTCAGGAGTGATAATGATTAGAATAGGGCTCAAAACACGAGGCTAGTATAAATAGAATAGGGAATATTCCAAAGAATCATTAACTTCGAGTCTGGGAAACTTTGGTCAATGGTCTTGGTCGATGGCATCGACCAAAACAGGTTTCAACAGAAAATCCAGAATTAGTTCAGCAACTTCGGATAGGGATTTGGAGGGCTATATAGGGTCAAATTGAGTGGGGTTTTCTTCTACAATTCAATCAAGAAGTCTAGTTTCGGGAAATACCTTCAGATTGTGCACGAGAGTCCATTAGGTAGTTCAACTAAATCACTCTTCTTCGATGCGCAGATTCTCACTAAACACCAACAATGTACTCAAGTAAGGGGTATCATCGTCAATGTCCATGGGCACGGACTCCGACTCGAAATTATCAATCAAAAGGGTCCACAAGTCTCTTCTACCACTGCTTCGGGTCTTCAGACCTATAAACAACAATGGATCCGGGTTAGGGTCAGGGTTAGGATAGGGCTGGATTTTACACTTGTTCCTTGCTTTCTATGAGAACAAGGAGGATATTCTCATCTTCTTCACTAACATGTAATTGTGGAAATATAATGACACCTACTTCATTGGGTGGAAGTCAGAGGAAGTGCCGATCCTCTTCAGTTCTTAGGCAGACTGCATCGGAACATTCTACAAAAATGATTAACACAACGATCGAGAGAAAGTCAGGGATAATGGTATTGTCTCCACAAAGACTGATAACCAAGAAGAAAATAAACGGAATTTCTGGCAAAAGATAACAAGGAAAACCACAATTCTCATTGCATCAGTCAAATTCAACAAAGGAAACAGAAAATTTGAGAAGAACTCTTGCCATTACTTACACACGAGTCAGATTGCTTGCCGGATTATTGTTGATCACTGTCTCCTGACACATTGACATTAGAACCGGATTCCAGATGCCACTTAGAAGACAAATGAAGATGATGGAATGTTACTAAAAACGATCTCCCCTTATTGGTTAGCAGATTTGACGACAATAACCATGGTGTCTATTGTTGGATTTCAAAGAGAGAGTGGATGGGGGAGAGCATAGTGTCGAATCGTCGGCGAGGGTTAAGAGCTTGTTAACTGAGTGGGTTTAGGGAAGTAATGCTTGGCTGAAGTGCTACGTTTTTCCATTAGGGTCGATAGGGTTGATGGGGGCATCGTTCAGGTTTTTGAGGGAGGCGACTTTGGGAGATTGAGGTACTTTGCCAGCGTTTGGGTATCTAGAAAAAGTATGTTGTTTTTTAGGGGTTATTTTGGTCCATTGGAAAATATATTATAATTGAACCTGTACAAGTCTATTCAGAGGGGTAACTTGGTCAAGTAAAATACATACCATATACATACCACCTGTCCATTGATCAAGTGTGTTGGTTTGTAGTGTTGGTGTGTATAGCTTGTTACTTTTGTCCAATTTTTAAGGGGTGTGGTGGATAGTTTAGGTTCTTTGTGAAGGTACATGTCTATTAAGGAGGGGTATTTTGGTCAACTAATATATGTGCCACAAGTGTTTGAGGTTTTCCTTTTATACAGTAGTATGATTAAAACCATACTGCTTGACATCTTTATTACAAACCAAATCATAATCATAAAAATGTCAAAAGAGGCAAAATGCCAACAAAATTCCAATTTAGTTAGTTTTTTGGCGTTGAAATTGGTCACTAAAATATAACAGAAGCTTCTCTTTCCTTTATTTTTATTTTTTTTGGGGAAACTATAATAGGTGCTTGTCATGAAGATTAACATACAATATTGTAATTTCAGTTGCGTTTATGTCAATATTCTTTTTTCTCTCATCCAAATGATAGGCTCATGTTAGTACTCACAATAGAACATTCGATTGCCAATGGTGGATTAGTAGAGCGGTTAAAAGCCCAACTTCCCACGGGGAGGTCCTGGGTTCGCATCCATCCGATGGCACCTATATTAGTAATATTCTCCCCACCCTATATATAACTCTTCGGATTCAAAAAAAAAAAAAAAAAGAACATTCGATCAAAATAAAAAATAAAAGGGGAGCTCTTGGCCGGAAGTTTCTGTTCCAACTTCCAACTCAATCAGTTTCTGTTCCAACTTCCAACTTCAATAGGTTCTTTGTGGCAGGGAGGCGAAGTACAAGCCTATTGAAGTTGACCTATACTCCTCCAGTGGTGGTGAATGGCGTAAAGAGGGTCAAGTGCCAAGAAGATGACTATTCTAATGGGATTATGAGGTGGGAAAATGCTCTTGTTGGTTATGTATTCGGTGCCAAACCACCCTTCAGTGTGGTGCAGCAGTTTGTTCAAGAGAGATGGGCACATGTTGGGTTTGTGGAGGTATTCAAACTTAACAACGGAGTGTTCTTGTTTGATTTTCAGGATTCGTCTCTGAGTCTTTAGATCATGGAAGAAGGGCCATGGACTTTGGGAGGGAAACCATTGATTCTGAGACCATGGTCCAAGAAGACCTCACTTAAGAGAATGGAGGAGGCCACTTTGCCATTATGGATTCGCTTACCCGACTTGAACCTACATCATTGGGAGCCTCCAGCTTTAAGCAAGATTGCAAGTAGAATTGGTGTACCCATTTGTACTGATCGATGCACTGCAAAACGAGAAAGGCTTGCCTTCGCTCGGTTTTGTGCGATGGTGGATGCAAAAGACGGTCTTCTCAATACCATCGAGATCGAGGACGAGGATGGTGATATTTATACTCAAGAAGTCGAGTATGATTGGGCGCCAGCAGTTTGTTCTCATTGTTGCATTTTTGGTCACTCCGACCAGTCTTGTCCGAAGAGGTTTCCTACTCCTACAGAAGCAGTGAATCCAGATCAATCGATTGCCACTTCTCATGCTGCAACTCCTAGACCTGAAACCCATGAAGGTTGGCAGCCGGTGGTGCCTAGGGGTGGTGGCAGACATAAGGGGAGAGGTCGAGGCCGTGGACGCCAACAACCTCCGTTAGCGCCACTTCAACGCGGTGGCTCATCGAATCTCCAGCGACCGGCGAGCAGCCATCGCCAACCTTCCTTTCATGCTATGCCCAACACAATCCCAAGGATGAGGGAATCTTTTAGGGAAGGTTTCGATCAACTCCCAGAGTCAATGGAAACCGTTGCTACAGATGTAGAAAGTAATGAGGTAATGCAAGGGATTGTAGACAATCACAATATTAATAATCCTAGTATGGTATCTCTTGGTCATCAAGGTGAGCCTATTATGGTTGACAAACAATCAAATCCCATGGGCCCCGCTGGAGTTCACTTTACTGCTGCACACTTAAATCAAGTAAGTGATTTACATGGAAATCAAAACGTTGGTGTAATATCCAGCCCTATTCTAACCTTGACCCTGACCCGGATCCACTGTTGTATTTAGGTCCGAGGACCCGAAGCGGTGGAAGAAGAGATTTATGGACCATTCTGATTGATGATCTTGATTCGGAGACCGAACCCATGGACATTGACAATGATACCCCTTGCTTAAATGCATTGTCAGTGTTTAAGGAAAATCTGCGCATCGGAGAAGATTAATATGGTTGATGTACCAAATGACCTCCTGTGCACAATCCGAAGGTATTCCCCGAAACTAGACTTCTTGATTGAATTGTGCAAGAAAACCTCACTCAATTTGACCTTGTATAGCCTTTCAAATCCCTACTTGAAGTTGCTGTTCTAAACCTGAGTTTTCTGTTGAAATCATTTTGGTCGATAATTTTGGTCGATACCATCGACCAAATGCATCGACCAAAATGTCCCAGTCTGCCAAGTTAGTGATTCCATGGAATATTCCTTTTCTATTTAATATGACCTCGAGCCTTGAGCCTTTTGCAATCATTTTTCTCACAGGGAACGTGGGGAGAGCTTCCCAAAGCAGCTCCTTGGTTAGTGTGAAGGGTATCTCATCAAAGACACTTAGTTTATCATTGATTCTTGCCTTCATCTTCTACACTAAGGTAAGACTCTTCATTCCACTCTCTACCCTACCATTTTCTACTCCTTTCTATTGTCATCTTGCTGATGGGACATTTGGAATGGTGCTGCAACCTTGCAACCACCACTCCAAGTGCCTACTCATGCTCAATCCATGATTCCCTTAGCCATTCATTGATGCTAATGCTTATATCTCATGCCTAGCATATGTATTCCATGCTTTACCTATTAACATCATACCATTTGATATCAAACTGAGCTATAAAGTGTGTTATGTTCATGTTTAACATTGCCATATGATTCCAATCGAATTTCTATTAGTTCCTCTAGCTATTGCATGCTATTCCTCATCAATGCAATCAATTCCAACTCATGCCATGATGTTTATCACTTGAACTTGATAGCTCAAATTGGGGCTTTTTAATTAGACCATTGGATTGGGTTAATTCCTTGATTTATAGTGTCCTACTACTGTTGTTAAGTATGCCTCCAAGTTCCAGATTGATCCGAACACCGGAAGACTCATTTCGGACTAAAATCCCCAAAATCCACTATTCTGCCCGAGGACTATTTTGGTCGATCATTTTGGTCGATACCATCGACCAAAACCATCGACCAAAGTTGTTGCTTGACAACAACCTTGGTCGATTTTGACTCGAATGACATCCGATCTTCCCGACTTCTTTTCTAACTTATTATTGATGTTTGTTTAGGGCCTTAACACTTCTATTGGACTATTCTTGGTATTCTCAATTCATCATCAACTCATCCAATGTAAGGATGGTTATATCCATAAACATATAAGTCATCAAATATTGAACTATGCTTTATTCAAGGAATGAAATCCCTAAATTTCTTTCGATCATTATGATACTGATACATATGTGTTAGAACAGTAACATTTAAACCTTTATACATTTGTTGTATTACTCTATCATTTTGATTTGCTTATGTTCATAATGATTCGTTTCAATATCATGATTTGATTACTATTATGAATATGCATTGGATGCATGAGAAATGATGAGATCTGATGTGTGATTGCTTACGTATGACTTGGGATTGGAGGGTGTCCTACTGACACTTCGGTCCTTGGGCATCAGAGGGAATAGTATGGGAATTTCTCCGATGGTGCCTATCGACACTTTCCCGAGTTATTGGATGACATACATAGGAGTGTCTAGTTGTGTGGCAAGGTTCATCCTTGCCGTGTCAGACCCAAATCGGAAGGGCATTGAGACCGAACAACCCGTGGTAGTGTATGGTTGGATGGGCGCTTTAGGCTGGTAGCCAATCCGGTAGGGGACATAAACCATGCTATGGATACCTGAAAGGGGCCATTTATTGGTAGAGTTGCATATGGATAGACTTGGGCTCACGGGCGCTCAAGACCGGTAACCAATCCGTGAGAGAACGTGAGAGCTTCCCGTTTACTATATGTGGATGACCAATAGGGTTGATGAGTCCGAAATCCGGGATTTCGCTGACTCTAGTGTGAAGGATACCGGAAAGGATCGCCGGGGGCGAGGAATGGACGTATCTGAATCTGACTTGACCGACCGAGTAGATGTCTTGCATTGGGCTAGGCTTTACTGTGACATGCACCAGTACTTGACCAAATGGTGATGTGAGAGAGCGGTGACCGATTCCCCTTACCATGGTTTTGATGACTTTACCGATCTTCCCGGGCATTCCCAAGATATGGAAATGGGAGAGTGACCGACGACCCAGAGAAGTACGGTGCTATGACTTAAAGCATGTCTACCTTAGAGACCAAAGCATTCATAGAGTTAGGCTCATATTTGCATCATATGTTCCATATCACATTGCATTATTATATGTTCTGAATGTGTATGATTTCTAATTATGGAATAACTTCCTTGCTGAGTTCTTCGAACTCATTCCTTTTGTGCAAATGTTTTAGATTACATTCCAGTGCAACGAAGATTATGATGGCACCTCCTATGAGGCGGACTATGATTCCACATACTACCCTCCGGGTAGTGGCGTCGGTGAGGATTCGTATATTGGAGCCGAGGAGGATTATTATTCGCACCGTGGTTAGCCCCACGGTTGTGCGGGAGCGGCAGCCACTGGGTTTTACTTCATCCGTCTTGTTGAGGAGACTACTATTAGTACAGAAGAAACCCTAGCATAGTGCCCCATTCCCCTGGTGTATTTGTGGAACCATTGGTCTTGTAACTAACTTATCTTTGAGTTTATCTTTTGACACTTAGACATGTATTTGACGTTATCACACTTCTTTTCCGCTGTTCTGAGAGAGTGGTTATCATACCTTCTCTCACCCTTATGATTATGCTTTAATGTTATTGCCTTCCGCACTCTGATTTATTTAGTCTTATCTTATTCATGATATTTAGTATTAACTGTTTTTACTATTGATTATTACTGTTCATGATTGTGTTACCGTGTATGTGGGAGGCATGGACCTCAGATCATTGATCCTTGGACTGTGGATCACATCCCGGGTATTCCAAATGGGGTACCGGCTGGGTGGATGTGACAGTTGACACCCCTAATGTGGCACTTGGTTCGATTAGATTGAATAGCATTCCCATTTTAAGAGTTGATCCCTCAAATCCTCAAAATTCAAATCTGAATGTGATGTCAGCAGAAGAGAATATTTTGGATGTGAGTCAGAGTGGGATAAATAGAGGTGGCGCCAGGCTCCCTCGCACTTCTATTGCTTCTAATGTGACAACCGTGGTGAACCGTTTTTCTGTCCTCAGACAAGATGGGTTGGAGGAAAATGTTGATCAAGCTCAGCATGTTACTCAGGACCAAGTCCGAGAGAGAGATCGTAACCCAATTCGGCTACCTTCTAGGCTTAACCCAAACCTTCTTTCTTCTTCATGATTTATCTAGGTGCATGGAATCCGAGGGGCATGACCAATTTGGGTAAGCGAATGGCTGTGATTGAGTGGATTAAAAAAAATAATCTTGTTATGTGTGGCCTTATGGAGACTCGTGTTAAGTTGGTGAGCTTTCCTTCTATTCGTCGAGAATTTCTCTCTCACTGGTGTTGTGTAAATAACTATCATTCTTCAGAGGCGGGTAGGCTGTGGGTTCTTTGGGACCCATCGAAGGTTGCTGCTAGATGCCTTTGGGAATCTTCTCAAATAATTCATATGGAGGTTTCTATTATTGGCAGCCCTATTCAATTCGAAATTTCAATGATGTGGATGAACGGCTTCTCTTATATAGTGACATTTGCCGTTTGGCCCAATCCATGTCACAGCCTTGGGTGATGATGGGTGACATGAATGCGTATTGTTCTCCAAAGGAGAAGATCGGTGGTGACCCCCTTACTTTACGTGACGTTGTTCCTCTTTCTTCTTGCATTGCAGATGCTAGTCTTTTTGATCTTTCTTGGTCAGGCTGCAAGTTCACGTGGTCGAACAAGCAACAGGGTAATGGTCGGATTATTTCTAAGCTTGACAGAGTGTTGGTGGATTCAAAAATTCCCACACTCCCATGCCCAATTCTTAGCTCTGGGAGTCTCAGATCACTCTAGTATGGTGCTTTCTCTTGGTGAAGCTGATAATTCAAGTGGGCGTCAATTTTTTTTTTTAAATCATTGGGTGGATCATCCTGATTTCTTCCCTCTAGTGACATGAGTTTGGTCCACTCCTATTGTAGGCACATCGATACACATCCTAACCACTCGCTTGAAGATTTTGAAGGGCGAATTAGAGTGATCATGCTGTTCGAGATGAGGTTTCCAGCTCCCATGAACTCCTCTCTCTTCAACAAAGGCGTGAATCTGAGCTTCGACAGCGAGCAAAGGTGCGTTGGATGAAGGAGGGTGATGGTAATTCCAAGCTCTTTCACAACTCAATTAAAAGCCGTTATAACTTCAATCATATCTCATCTATCCAAGATCTTAATGGTAGATGGATTTCTAACCCTGCTGATATCAGTACGGAGGCGGCTAGATTTTTTGAGCAAATGACGATGGGAACGCCGCAAGTGATTTGCGATAATTTTGTGTTGCCAATTGATAGGGGGCTTTCAAATCTTGACAGTTTTCATTTGATTCGTCCTTTTTCTATTGAGGATATTAAAGATGTAGTTTTCTGCGCCGATGATAATAGCTCTCCTGGTACTGATGGGTTTGGTGCTTACTTCTACAAACGGTGTTGGCATATTGTTGGCCAAGCCTTATGCAATGCCATTTGGAGGTTCTTTGAGTCCCCTTATTTACCAGATCATGTTAAGATTTCTCATCTTACCCTTATCCCCAAAGGTGACGTTCAAAATTCTTTTCATGACTATAGACCCATTGCAGTGAGCTCTTTCATTTACAGATTTATTGCCAAGTTGTTGGCTAATCGGTTGATGGAGGTTTACCCATCTCTCGTTGATTCGAACCAGTCAGCCTTTATAAAAGGCAGGGTTATTTATGATGATATCCTCCTTTGTCAAGAAATCATGCAGGGCTATCACTTAGATGGTGGACTTGGTAGATTTGCAGCGAAGATTGACTTAAGGAAAGCTTATGATTCAGTCCAATGGAGCTTCCTTTTCACTTTGTTGATGCGGCTCAACTTTCATTCCACCTTTATTCATTGGGTGGTGCAATGTGTTATTAATCCTTCATTTTTCATTGCCATTGAGGGAATCCAGTCCCCTCTCTTTTATGCTAATGGGGGTCTCAGACAAGGTTGTCCAATGTCGCCGATCCTCTTCAACCTAGTGCTGCAACATTTTACTGACTCCCTTGCTGCAGCCACTTCTGCAGGGTCCTTTGAGTATCATCCCTTATGTCGTGGTCCGTCCATCACTTCGGTTTGCTTTGCAGATGATATTTTCATCTTTGGACGAGCTTCTAGAAGTAATGCGGTGTTGTTGCATAATATATTTACCAATTTCTCAAATAATTCTGGCCTCACCATTAACCAAGGCAAGTCTTTGATATTTTTTGCTGGGGTGACAGTGGAAGATAGATCCTTCTTTTGTGATGTCTTGGGCTTCAATATTGGGACTCTACCAATTACTTACTTGGGAGTGCCTTTGACTTCTAAGAGGTCGTCTCCATCTGATTATGCTAGATTGATCACCAAGGTGGAGGGGAGGTTAAATTCTTGGCGAAATTTAACTCTACCTTTTGCAGGAAGACTTACCCTCATCCGCTCAATCATTTTGGGAATCATTAGATATTGGTTGTCTATTTTCCAATTACGACGGAGTGTTACTGATTATCTCAACAAGGCTATGGCTAAGTTTCTTTGGCGGGGCTCAACAGATCATGGTTCTTTCAAAGTCTCTTGGAAATCCATTTGTAAGACAAAGGATGAGGGTGGCCTTGGTTTATGGAGTATGGAGAATTGGAATAGGGCTTGCTTGATGCGGCAATTATGGAGATTGGTGAGTGATAAATCTTCAGCTTGGTCCAAGTTTGTTCATCATAGATGGCTGCGCAAGAACTCCATTTGGTCTCTCCCTGTCCCTTCTAAATGCTTAGGTTCTTTCAAAGCTATCTTGAGTCTTCATGATTATGCTAGTAGATGTATTACCAATTTGATTCATGATGGGAGAAACACTTTGCTTTGGCATGATCCTTGGTTACCAGATGGTCCCCTCAAAGTCAATGACAAGGACCTAATTACTGCTCTTGGATGGGATTCTAAAGCCACAGTGTCATTGCTTCGTAGTGACTATGGGGGTTGGCTTGCAAGGACTGAGGAGTAGCCTCATTCTTGGTAGATGGGGTGAGATTGAGAAGACTCGTATTCATCGAAGTCTACCTTGTGACACTGCTATATGGAGGCATCATCCTTCTGGTAAATTTACTCTGAAATCAGCTCTTCTTCAAGTTAGAGAGCCCTCTTTGAAGATCAATTGGTCAAAGGTGGTTTGGGGTAAAAAGCACCATCCTAGTTTCTCATTTATAACTTGGCTTGCTATTCTCAATCGGCTTCCCACAAAGAAGCATTTGGCCTCTTGGGGAGTTTTGATGGATGTTACCTGCCCCTTATGCAATTCAGGTGAGGAAGACATTGATCATCTCTTATTTAGTTGCTCTTTTTCAGCTGATCTTTGGAAATGCATCCTTCATCTTAATGGGTTTTCTACGCATGCTCCTATGCCATGGGGTGAGACGGTGCAATGGGTATCAGAACACTTTGCTGGGAACTCTCTAATGAGTGTTGTTCATTGCTTTAGTTTTAATATCTTAGTCTACTCCATTTGGCAAGAACGCAATAATAGAGTGTTTGGGAGGGGGCCAACCACTATCTCTCAGTTGTTCTGCAGAATCACTCGTATGGTACAATATAGGTTCTCAGATGATGCGCTTTTGGTGGAAGATACCTCTTCTCATCGTGATTTTTTTGGGAAGTGGGGTCTTTCGGTTTCTTATGCTCTTTGATTGCCAACGTTTCATCATTGGAATCCTCCGGACAATGGCTGGCTAGTCCTTAATACCGATTGATTGGTTAAAAATAATAGGGGTGGTTATGGTGCTCTATGCCGTAACCATGCTGGTGATGGTGTTTTTGCTATAGCAGGGGGTGTTGAGGTGCAGGATATCACTTCTTGTGAGCTCATGGGGATGGCTAGTGGCCTTAGGGAGGTTGTCTCTCAAGGATATAGTAAGGTGGTGCTTTATTCAGACTCGAAGTATTGCATAGACATGGTCAAGAAAGTGGTGAATACTCACTGGAACGTCCTTTTTTTACTTGAAGAGATCTGGGATTCCATAGGGAAGCTGCAACAATGTAAGGTGGTTCATCAAGTTAGAGAGACGAATAGAGGTGCTGACTTCTTGGCAAGTTTGATAAATGATAATAAGGAGGTGATTTTTTATCCGGGAGGGTTCCCTGAACGCCTCAAAGCCATTGTGGCTGAGGAGGCTGGTGGGAGAGTTTTTATGAGACTATAATTTACTTTGTAATATCATTGTATTATTCCTTTATATATATATATATATATATATATATATATATATATATATATATATATATATATATACATACTACTATAATAAAAGCATGTACTCTACCTTTTTTGCAAATCTTTTTCTGTCCTTAGAATTTTTCTAAATACCAATAATGTTGTACTAGCTGTTATTTCTTTAGTTATTTTTGCAAGGATAATTTGGACATTGTAGTCATGAATTATTATGAATTTATCCTTAATTTTAATCCCGATTTCTCTTTTGACCTCTTTCAATCTATCTCAAAGTCTGTCGCTCTATCCCTCTCCCTCTCAAACTTTCTCTGAATCTCTCTCTAAATCTCTCTAAATATCCTCCTCATACAACTATTATAAAAGCATGTACTCTTTTTTCCTTTTTCTTTTTCACGATATTATATACACGTTTTCAATCCGTCAGGGAATTCGAAACCTGTAACAACCCCTATCATTCAGGTAGTCTAATCCATCTCAAACTCTATCACCAACTCACAAATAAACGACCCGCAATCAAGAGTTTGGGCGTGGGGGGTCTTCCCAAAACCTACTTATTTCTGTTTATAAGGAAAGAATCATCGATAACCAGATGAAAGCTTAGAAACTAGAGGAGCCACATGAGGAGGAAGAAAGAACAGTCAACTGTTATGATGGAAGAGATCCATATACACTGCGTAGGCTTAGAGACTTATACACCGGGAAGAGGTAATGATGTCAGCATATGATTATACAATCCAGCTACCAGAGAATCCCTTCTACTTCCACAAGGTCCCAAGCAATATCTGTTCAATCGTTCTCCAGTTTATGGAATGGGTGTTAATCCCATAACCAAGGAACATAAAGTGGTGATGATTAGTTACGGTCTCAAGGGCGGAACATCAGTTATGATATATACAGTTGGTGATGGTTTTCATAGGTGGAGACAGATCCCTCATTCTTTTCCTTTCCTTGTTGATTATCCATCGCAGAATTCGTCTGTATGCGTGAATGGATCTATTCACTCGGTGGCTGGACGAATGGGAAAGCAATTTTACTCCCAGACTTCCTGTAATTTAATAGTCTCTTTTGATTTATACCAAGAAGCGTTCCAAGAGATGTCGCTGCCTTTCTATCAGCCATGATTAATAAGAGTTGCTATGGTTTCCTTGACTTTCGTAATTTTCTGTTTCAAATATTGTCGTCCGTGTGGTTCAGTAATTAAGAGGAGAAAAAAAGGTTATTAATGTGCAACGAGGATTTGGTTTTCTATGCAAAGATTTTTGCGCGAAACCATGGTTTCATTGTGATTGTGTTCATCTGGTTTTGAGTGGAATAATTTTTTATTCTCTAGATAATTTTGGTGGTGAATAGTAGTGCCATATTTGTGTATTTGTCTTTCTATATCTATTATTGCATTGAAGTCTCCATTACGTGGTTTCAAAGTAAGACAACACTATTGACTTTTCATTGCCTCCTTTGCCGATTTTATTTGTGAAAAAGAATAACCATTTGCTTCGGTGCTCTTGGCTAGGTTCTGACAATGGCTTTAATCAACAAAATGGGGAATATACTCTACTACCTGACTGTCAGCAGACGTGTTAGTCCTGTTAGTTCTGACTTATCGGCTTCAAAACCTTTTATTTTCCAAGCCATAAGATGCATGTCATCTTCAAAACTCTTTGTTGGAGGTGCTATAAGTCTTCCTTTTTTTGGTTCTATATGTATTAACTTCTCATGATCATTATTTTCTGATATATCTATTTTCATTGCCTCACAGGTATTTCATATACTTCTGATGATCAAAGTTTGAGAGATGCCTCATAAGTATTTCATATACTACTGATGATCATAGTTTGACAATGATTTTCTTTATATATCAAATCATTGTCAGTGACTTTGCATGTTCCATATCTAGGTTATGTATGGGCGGGAAGGTGAAGAGAGGAAACGGAGGCGGCACATGTCAAAATTAAGGCTTTACCAACCTCCAGGAGAACCATGGTACCATGCTTGCAACTCTTGTAAAAAAAAAAGATACATTTTAAAGAAAAAGAAGCAACTTGTGAAAAATGTGGAAACAATAATGCGGAATACATGCCACAATAAGATTCTAAACTTTAATTTCTACTAATAAAAAATTATATTGTGATTTATTAATTAATAGTAAATTGTTCATCTGCAGGTTTATGGAAAGTTTAAAGTGACAGATTCTACCGAAACAATAACAATTACAGTATTTGATGCAATCAAAGGTATTGTTGATTGTTCAAAGAATCGAATATGTAGCATCACCTAAAAGGTAAATATAATTTCTATTTATATTTAATTAGTTTTATAAAATTATATATTTATAATATTAATTTAGATGACTCAATTATAAGTTTAATATTATTGTTTTTGAATTTACAGCATAAATGCAAATTGATTCATCGTGAAGTACGGACACATTCATTCTATTTCAAATGCGATAGCAGAAACAGATACAATTTAAAATCAAAAAAAGGTGTCGTTGCAGATGCCATAGAAAATGAAGATGATAAGCTGAAGGAAGTAGTTGATTTAGATAAATATGAAAATGTTAAATGTAAAAAAATCAAATAGAGAAATGTTAGATATGAGAAGTTTAATTTATTTTATATGTATTAAATACTAAGATTTACTTTCATTTTTTTCCAATGTAAAATTTTATTTTAATACACTATTTTAATCAAAATTTTTTTATTTCATTCAGATAAAATTGTCTGTTTAGCATAAATAATTTTTTATTTATCTTTTGGTTATTGGTTAAAACGGGCAATATAAGTTGGTGGAAAAAACCATTCAAATATGTTGAGCTTATGTAAGCAGACAAGTTTGCAAATCCCTTGGGGCAATTCAACAAGCTCATTGCAATAGTTGATCTTAATCTCCCCAAAATTAGGCAATATGTATGGGAAATTGAGATGCAACTTTTTCTTTCTAAAGGGGAGAACATTATATGCAGCAGAGAGAAGCCGGGTTCATTACTAAGCAAAAAGCTGTCATTGTTTCTCTTTAACAAATTCAATGGAGATCTACACGTAGAAGAGCACCACAGAGCTTGCTTGTTTATTTCACTCGATTATTCCCTCACCCCTAACTTGATTGTTTATTTCAATTGTCTTCTTTCTTAATATAAAAATTTTCTCTCTGTTTTTTTGACTCGATATCGTTTCTCTCTCATATGGCCACGCGTATTGTGTCTTACAAGTATGGAAGCTCGAGATATAATCGACCATACATGATCGAGAGAAAGGAGTTCTACATACAAGCAAAAGTTCTTTGCTGGATGAAGCATAACAGCTCAACAAAGACTTGACCTATCATGCTCGGGGGGAGTAAAGAAAGATATAAACATCTCACATCTCGACCTCCTCGTATACAAATCATAAAATGTTAAAAAAGTGATAAGTAGCCATGCTCGACGAAAGAGGTCTAGATATACAAATCTAAAAGACTACTATACTAGAAACCTATGAGTTGACAACAACCACTCTGCTAGACCGACATTGGAAGGACATTGCTTGACCAGATCAATAACTCTACTCGACTAGCATTGGGAAGAAAAGGGGCTTCACAAATGAGTAAGACCCATTAAAGTCTTCGGGCTTCCTGGAGGTTGGTAAAGCCTTAATTGTGGTACCATGTGCAGATTTATGAGAAGAAAAAAAAGGCAAACCAGAAAATAAGGACAGAGAGTTCAGTAATTTCCTATTAAGAAATTAAATTATGAAAAAAATTGGTTAATTTAGATCTTACCTCATTATCCCAATCACAACAAATGGTGATGATAGCCAATAACAATGTTTGCATTGCAGTTACACAAATCATCCCAATCCAAATACCTTGATTTTGTCATTCTCAAACATTAGTAAACAATAACATAAAAGAAGTTTGCCTGTAAAATTAAAAAAAATAATAATAATATTCAACTTATAATTGAGTTCAAATTTTTGCCCCTACCACATCTTTCCCTTCTCCTAGGGCCTGTTTGGTTACATGAGTCTAGAGATTTCAAATATCTAGAGATTTCAAATCTATAGATTTTAAATCTATGGAGTTATAATTTATAAAATTATATGTTTGGTTGTGGAATGAAATCTGCGGATTCATCTTAAAAAACTATTTGATCGACATGATTTTTGTGAATGTGCAAATGTATAGCTTTCTTGAAATCTCTGGATTTCACCCCTTACCCATAAATCTACAAATTTACTTTTTTAGTGTAAAAAGGTGAATCTCTAGATTTCATGAATCTAGAGATTTTTACAATCAAACGGGTATAATTCTCAGATTCATGAATCTAGAGATTTCAAATCTCTGGATTCATGTAACCAAACAGGCCCCTATTAGAGAACCTATGGGGCCCCAGTCACTATAATTGGTTGATAATGACCCAAAAAATAAAATAATAAAAGTTGATAAGGACATAAATAAGCAAACAACTAAATTAAAAATTGCAAGAAATGAATATTTGTGTATAAAACCTTGATGCTAAAGGTATTCTAAATCAAAAGAAATTGGCATTCACTGCATAACATAGTTGAGGGGAAAGAAAAAACATAAATCTAATAAAAACAATAATTGGATTCCTATTTATGTGCAAAATTCAGATATATTTGCTTTAATAATAATCCTCTTTATCTCTTTTTGTTTTTAAGTTTTTGAATACTATTTCCTGTACTTATTTTCCATGTACTTACTCCCACTTTCAAAAGTTTCACTGATTATTCCCTCACCCCAAAACTTGATTGTTTATTTCAATTGTCTTCTTTCTTAATATAAAAAATTTTTTCTTTCTTTTTTTTGACTCGATATCTTTTCTCTCTCATATGGCCACGTGCATTTGCACGTGTCTTACTTTACTAGTATATATATATATATATATATATATATATATATATATATATATATATATATATATATATATATATATATATATATATATATATATATATATATATATATATATATATATATATATATATTCTCTTTGGTTTCAAAAAAAAAAATAGAACATTCTATTAACCTTGAATGAAAAAGAACAAACTGAAACCAGAGGATTAAAAATGTGAATCACATGAGGTGCTTTAAGAGTGTTTATTTCATTTTTTTTTATAGTGAATTGAAACTCCTTTGATCATTAACATAGCATGATATTCTTTTGCCTGAAATACATCATGAATTATTGAGAACAATAAATAATCATACAAAATCCGCATAGACTGATAACCAGGAATATTTGTAATTATTGTCAAATTTTATGGTAATGTTTCTCTGGTTATCTTTTTTTTTAAATAATAAGTATGAGATACTGGAGGCAATTGAAATGCTACTAACATATAATAGGAATAAAATTTGAGGTAAATTTCTTTTCTTAATTTCACAATGTGAACTAAATTAGACTATTTTTAATGAATTAATGAATATTCAAATCTTTTCGATAAAATATTTTATATATTTCTATGTACATATTAGGTGATTTTTGACATATTCTTTTTATTAGTTTATTACAAATTGTAACTAATGTTATAATTTTGCAATTGTTGTAGAGTAAACTTGTAATGCATTCAGGTATTTATTGTTCTCTTCTATTGCAATGTCCAAGTAAATTATTTTATCTCTATAATTGAGGAGGGAGAGAATAGTTTTTTTTTTTTTGGATGAGGTTCATCCGGGCCAGCTTACACGCACCAAAGGGAGAGAATAGTTGATTAGTTAAATAAAACGTAATCAATATCATACTATCATACTACTAATATAAAAGTATGAACTTAAGAGACATTGTTACATTTTATTTCCTTAAAAGCCCTTATTCACGAACCTAATAGACATAATTAAATGAAGTCCACAATTGTCATTAACTCATTTTAATGTATGAGATGATTTAATATTAATAACATCATAACTCATCATTTATTCCTTATAAAAAAACTGATCATTTACTAAATGTTGGTAAATAAAAAGTCATAATTAAAGAACATTAATGATAAATAGTTTTATATTCTCCAAATATCTAAGATCTTTTCCATTATACGTTTTTGTTATTATTATAATTATATTATAATCTCTTAAGTGACTTCATCGTACCTATGACCCACCCCACCAAAAAAAAGAAAACCCTTGTTATGTAATACATATTTTAGTTCGTTGCCAGGATGAATTAACTATTTAAAATCTCAATAAAAACGTTAACTGTTTTATTATAGGATCAAAGATTTTATTCAAATATTATGTCGTTCTTCTCCTCAGTTTTTGTTATCTGCAAATTTCTTAATTCTGTCATTCGTTCTTCTCCTCAGTGTTTATTATCTGCAAATTTCTCGCGATTCCTCAGTCTTTGTTCAACATGTCAAATTTGATAGTGAGGAAGTTATCTTATATTGAGAAAATGCCGATAAAGATTATCAATTTCCACCCAAGGGTTTATGATGTTTCGGCGTGACTTTATTGGAACATCAGCGTTTCGGAAGTTTCGATATTGATAACACCAAATGGGATGGTAAAATATTCGGTATCAACTTTCTTTGCCTTCTCAATATACAATTCTCCATTGGATTTATGGTAGATATGATGGGCGAATGTGGATTGCCCTATGATGGGGTTGAGAAAATTATTGCCCTCCAGGCAATGATATGCTCCAAGATCGTTGAATCCTTGAATCCTTGCATAGTTGGGATATTTGTTTATCGTGAAGCAAAAAGTGTTAGTCAAGATTCTGCAGTGGTAATTCCTTGTTTAAATGACCAAGCAAAATTCTTTGGTTTAGATGAACATGAAGAAGGGACTTGTGAAAGCACGGGTTCTTGCCTTGATCAGATGAAAATATTCTATTAAATTCTGGTAACTTAGAAATCGGAACTCGTCTTGGGTTTCATTTTTTGTAAATAAATCTACATTATCAAAGTTATTGGTGACTTTTATTTCCTTTTAGATTCTATTACTCCTTGTTACTAGACCTCTTGCGTATTTATTTCTATTTTCTCTTATTATGGTGTTTTAAAAGTTGGTATAATTGACTAAATAACATAAGACAGACAACAATGAAAAATATGGCAACAAAGAATACCTTATCTTCCACTTTTTCATCCACATCAGCCTCTACTAAGTCAAGATCCAGTTGTTCAAGTTTAACCCACTCATCAAGCCTCCTATTGACTGTGAAAAACACAAGAAACTGAATAAGTAACCATAGCTTCAGACAGGGGTGATTCAATAGTGGGGGACCGATGCTTTTTCGCTACACATATTGTGTGGGCCCTTATAAGACCCATTAGGGTGTCACCTATGAATTATTTTATTATATTAAAAAATACCCCTACATATATTTTGTGGGGCCCACATATATTTGACAAAAATAGGTAAATTATTAATAATTGTATTTTTTTTTCAATAAGATATAGGTAAATTAAAGCATCAATTAAAAAAATACACGCCAATGATGGGTTAGTAAAGCGGTTAAAGACTCTACCTCTCACGGGAAGTCTTGGGTTCGCACCCATTCGGCGGCATTAATTTGAGGATGTAATCGTGGTGCACGCAAGCTGGCCCGGATGAACCTCATAAAAAAAGATGTAAAAAAAAAAAGAGTTAAATTTGGCCAAAAAAATTAAAAAAAAATACACATGACTTTAATCCGCACTCATAGAATAAATAAAAAGAAAGAAACCGAAGAGAATAAATAGGAAGAAAAGAGGAGAGAGAAAAGAGGAGATATGAGAGAATAAATAGGGATTGAGGAGTTAATTTCCATTAGAAATGACATTTTGAATATTTAGTAATATATTTTTTTCAAAAATTTTCCTTAACCCATGTTTATAGAAGGAGAATAAATAGGAAAAAAAAGATGTGAGAGAGAAAAGAGAGGAGAATAAATAGGAGTTGAGGAGTTAGTTTCCATTAGAAATGACATTTTGAATATTTAATAATAATTTTTTTTCAAAAATTTCCCTTAACCCACGTTTATAGAAGGAGAATAAATAGGAAAAAAAAGATGTGAGAGAGAGAGGAGAATAAATAGGGATTGAAGATTTATTTTTTAAATAGGGATGACATTTATACCCATTATTTTACCTTTAAAATTTATTTTCAAATTGGGGGGGCCAAATAGTGATATTTCACATTTGAGAAGAGAAAAAAGCTAGAAAAATGAAGGAAATTAATATAAAAAATGAAAAAGCTAAGAAAATAATAAAAAAATTTAAAAATCCGTGGGGCTATGGCCCGGCCCCTGGCTTCAGAGTCAGCAATGAAAAACTATTCAATGCATTATCATAAAAACATTAATACTAAAAGGCACTGTCAAGGTACTCGATAAAAAGTATAATCTATATAAGTAACATATAGTTGTTTGAGATATACAGTTGCAATTGTTGTAGAGTAAACTTGTATTGTAATCAAGTATTTATTGTTCTCTTCCATTGCAATGTTGAAATAAGTTATCTTATCTCTATAATTGAGGAGGGAGAGAATAAGTGATTAGTTAAATAAAACATAATTAATATTATTATTATTATTATTATAAAAGTATGAACTCTGGGAGAGAATAATTGATTAATTTAATAAAACATAATCAATATTATTATTACTGTTATATAAGCATGAACTCAAGGAACACGGCTACATTTTCATTTCCTTAAACATTCTTATCTATTCAATCAATTAGACTTTTAAATCACAAATAAATGATGCGTAAAATTATAATTTTCATTCTTAAGAATTAATAATTGTTAATTATTAATGAGTAATTAGTTATTCATGGGTGGGGCACAAAAGACAAAGTAGCCGTTGTAATTGCAGGGTTATGTAAAATGCATGTAATGCCTTTTCATATGTTATCGGAAAATGGGTAATTGTGATCATCTTTTGTGATATATAATAAGGCCGTTGTAGCTTCTTACATAAATATGTAATGGAACATCTTTATGTTTTAATTCTTTTTAATCGTTTTATTTATTTATTATTTATTTTATTAATTACTAATATTAGGGTAATTTTCATCTGCACCCCTAAGGTTTAGTTCAAATCATTTTAGTCCCTAAAAAAACACCCTTTTGCATTTAGTTCCCTTGTGGTTTCAAACAATGACCAACCAAGAACAAATCATATTTTTTTTGTCAAAATATTATTATTTGTGCGATGGTCAAGATTGTACCATGTATACCCACTTCAATCCAATGGTTTATATTAAAACTACCAATTATAGTTGTAATTATATTATTTTATTTTGTATTTAGGGTCTTAAAATATTAAATTTACAAAATTATGCCCTTCGTTGAAACTTTGAAAACTTCATTCTCATCCCAAAACCCTAATTTGTAGAATACCAAAAAACTGAATTTCCAAAAAAGAGAACCAGCATTACAGAATTCTAATTCAATCAAGTTGGTTCATTTTTAATATGATTTAGGGTTAAAGATCTAAGGTTGAGTTTTTATGGGTTACATTTATGTTGGCATCAAGCATTTAACCCTAAATTAAAATCAAAAGACGAAGACAGAGTGGAGTCCAATGACAAAACCGGCGGCAATTCCAATTTAATAGTGAACTATGTCAAAAGAAGACGCAACACTGACAAGAACAAATCCACCACTCATTATCGTGTCCTCTTAACCATCACCTACATATCTCTGTTTCTAGGTTTTATATCTGCAAGCTTGCTTACAAGATTCCACTTCATCCATGGCATTTCAAGTAGGTGGGTTTTTACTTGGGTTCAATCCGCTGGTTTGCCTCTTCATTCTTTGCTTTGTGATGGGTTCCATCACTAATTTAAGCAAATTCCTCATCGGAGCATTTCCTACCTCCCTGTCTCAACTTCATCTCCCATTTTCTTTTCCCAACTCACCTTCAATCTAACCTTTTCGGTGCTCGTGGTGAAACAAAGTGTCAGTCTTCACCAACCTCAATGTTGTTATTCTCACAAACTTGAGTTCTCTTAGCACTTGGATCCAACCATGACAAACCAAAAGGGTAACACAGAGACAATACTTTTTTTGGAAAATGTGATTTTAGTATTCTTAAAAATAGAGTTTTCTTGCAAGATGGAAATAAGATTTTCATCAAGTTTCAACTAAGGGCATAATTTTGTAAGTTAAAAATTTAAGATCCTTAAATATAAAATAAAAATATTATACTACAGCTATATTTCACTTTTTTAATATTAAGTGTTGGATTGAAATGGGTATATATGGTACAATCTTAACTGTTGCAGAAATAAGGATATTTTGATTAAAAAAATATAATTTTAGAACATTTATCAACAAAAGAATGATTTAAAGAAAAACAAAGAGATGCACATGAAGAGTTTATGCATAAAAAATAAAATAAATAAATGCTAAGCCTGTCAAAGATGAACATCGTGAATCCGTGATCTTGTATGGAAGCTGCAAAAAAAGGGGATTCTTCATTGATTGGTTAGGCTTATTTATAAGATATATTTTAATATTTTCCATGCAATTTTATTAGGTCCAGTTCAAAACTCCAGATTGACCTGGATTCAACTAATTTGTTGTGCAGAAAATAAACATTTTCTTCGTGGAACATCCAGAGAATAAACCTAGACAGCTCTAAGTATTGAAATAAGGATAACCCATTTCAAATCAGAAGAAATAATTCTGATATGGAAGTTTCACACTTAACCGGGTAGGACCCGAGCTTATTCCTACACCTGATTTGTACTCATCCCTTTGTCTATCGAGTTATACCCGAATGGGGCTTTGCATGTTATCGGGACATAGCCGACTAAGTTGACCAAGGCGCAACGAACACTCAACCAATATGGTAACCTTTCTCTCTTAAGAAAGTCAACTCCGTCGATGATCACATGGGGCTAATGACAGAAAGGCGTAATCCCAGGAGATACGATAGCTCCTGTCGGCCAGACTTACCAAACACGTATAAGGTAAGTTAATCAATATAAGATAGGGGACGCACCTCCTTGGTAAGCAATCCAATACACTCTGAGTATAATCTTGTGTAGCTTTTGCACGAGACCTCACTCTGTTCATTATCTGACTTTGCCATCGGAGGCGGCTGCCTGGCACACAAGCCGGCCCGCATCTAACCTTTCTTGCAGGACTCATCGTCCCGGATACGAGAGGAGGCTTAGTCAGATCCAGAAGTATAATCGATCCGCATCAGTTTGGCGCCGTCAGTGGAACTTAGCGAATACCAGATCGAATTCAAACCTAGGACGGCCATAAAAGCTCAAGTATTGGCCGATTTCATTGTAGAAAGTACCGTACCACAAAGTGAGAATCAAACAGCCACTACTGAAACATCAGACTTGTGGATTCTACACGTTGACGGCTCGAGTAGCGTTTCAGGATTGGGAGCAGGCTTGACACTCAGTAGTCCCGAAGACTTCACAATCAGCTACCCTCTAAGATATAATTTCCCGGCTTCAAATAACGAAGCCGAGTATGAGGCAGTAATAGCTAGTCTGCGAGTGGCCCGAGCTTTAAAGGTTCGGGAGTTAGAAGTAAGAAGCGATTCCCAACTTGTTGTCAATCAAATTAAGGGAGAATATAATGCGAAGGATGGAAGGATGGCCAAATATTTGGCCAAGGTTGAACAGTTCCAAGTCTACTTCGACCGGGTAACTTACCGGCAGATACCCAGAAAGGAGAATGAAAAAGGCAAATGAACTATCCCGGCTATCTTTGGCAAATTACAAGAATGTAGACTCAGCAGTCTATATTGAAGAACTAGACAGCCCGAGTACCCAGGAAATAGAAACTTTGGAGATCAATAACGAGCCCGACTGGACAACACCTTTGGTACAGTATATTCGGGATGATATCCTCCCGACTGATCCAAAAGAAGCCAAACGAATAAAAAACCAGGCGGCTCGGTTCACCATCATTGAAGGAAAACTATACAGAAGGTCCTTCACTAAACCACTCTTGAGATGTGTTGGCCCTTCCTGGGCCAGCTATGCTCTAGCAAAGATTCACGAAGGAATTTGCGGCGCACACATGGGTGGAAAAGCTTTGGCACAGAAGGTATTACGCTCAGGCATATTTTGGCCAACTGTACAAAAAGATGCCATTGAGTATGTTCGCAAATGTGAGCAATGCCAGAAGCACGCTAATGCTCCAAAGGTGCCAGCAGTTCCCATGATGCCCATAGCCAGCCCGACTCCATTTGCAATGTGGGGGATGGACCTAGTCGGGAAATTACCGAAGTCTTTGAGAAGTCGGGAATACCTCGTGGTTGCCATAGACTACTTTACGAAATGGGTCAAGGTTGAACCTTTGTCTTCCATCACAGAAAAGCAGATGGAGAAATCTTTCGAAGAAAAAGTCATTTACAGGTTCGGGATACCTCGAATTCTAGTTACAGACAATGGAAAACTGTTCAAGGGAGCGGGATTCAAATCTTTTTGCAAAAGATATCACATTGAGCATCGGTGCGCCTCAGTTGCTTACCCTCAAAGCAATGGACAGGTAGAAGCCACCAACAGAACTCTCCTAGACGGAATTAAGAAGAGACTGGAGGATAATCAGGCACAATGGGTCGAGGAGCTCCCAAGTGTTCTATGGTCATACAGAACAACTGCGCGAACCCCGCCTGGAGAAACTCCATTCTGCCTTGCATATGGGACTGAAGCTTTAGCTCCCGTAGAAGTGTTGGCTGGGTCGTTACGATACAACACTTTTGATGAAAATCAAAATGACAAGGACCTAAGGGAAAACTTAGACCTTTTGCAAGAAGTCCGAACGAGGGCACAACAAAGAAGTCAGCTATACCAGAAAAGAGTAACTCAACACTATAATTCTTGGGTCAAAAATCGATGATATCGATCGGGAGATCTAGTGCTGAGGCGAACCGGGGCTTCTGATCCAAGGAATCAAGGAAAGTTAACTCCAACATGGGAGGGACCTTACCTGCTAGACAAAGAAACGAGACCGGAATCATACCGATTAAAAGACCCAGCTACGGGAAAACCGATTGATTGGTCATGGAACTCCACCAATCTGAGAAAATTCTACCAATAACCAATCTGAGAAATTACACTCGGGTTGATCCCGGTCTTTTTTGCCCTTTTTTAAGGACGCACTTTCTATAAAGTTAAAACCGGGTTCTTCCCGTCTATTTTGCACCTTTTTTAAGGACTAGCACTTTTTATAAAGAAAACCGGGTCCTTCCCGTTTATTTGCACCTTTGAAAAGGAGTTGCACCTTTTCCTTAAAAGATAAAACTTATTCGGGACCTTCCCGTTTAGTTATTTGCGTCTTGGATGACTGGCATTTCTCTAAAATCAATTTCGATTCCTTCCCGACTATTCATGAAATCTTTAATTATTTGCAAAAGAATTGCACTTGGCAACAAGTTACGGAGGCAATAGCAGCAACAATTGATTCATCCTCAAAAAGGTTACATAGTTCGGGACAAAAAGAGAAGAGTTAGACATACGAGTCGGAATATATATAAAAAAAAATTAGGTCAGCCAATCTTCACGGAAGGGCTTGCGGGGAGGTTCTCTTCAACAGCAGGCTCGACCAATCCATCGTTGGACACCTGAGTATCAGCAGCAGTATCAGTTGGGGAATTCCTAACTCCTTCCTCAACAAAAGACTTCTCCGGACCGACATCCTCAGCCGTCTTCCTCAAACTCCCGGCCTCTTCCTCATTTCCTGCTCCCTCTTCATTTTCCTCTTCCACTTCCTCCTCGGGATGGGGTTGAGGTAGAGGATCGATATAATCGGTAGCAACCGGGAAGGGGAAGAATTCAAGTTCGGGAAGATCGTCCGGTCGGGGAAGTTTGAGCTCATCATATATCGTAGGATCCAGAAGATTCTCCAGCTCCTTGGGACGAGGGAGCTCTTCTGCCTCCAATGCCTTCTTGAAAGCTATATGCAATCCTCTTTTGAAGGCGGGGGAGTAGCAATGGCCAATGATAGCTTTTTGAACTCCTTGGTCTCAAAGTATGTTTCTAACACATCCCGCCTGAAGATTTGCGCTCCCGAGGACTTCAGTTCTGCTAGCTTGTCCCTCAGCTGCGTATTTTCATTCTTCTCATCCGCCAAGAGAGCCTCAGACGCCCTCAAGTCTTTAGCAACCTTCTCGAGCTTCTTCTCAAGATCATCGACTTTTCCTTTGTATTTACCTTTGCTTTTGGAAAAATCATCTCTCTCCTTCTTTAACTTGGCCATTTTTTCTTCGGCCTCTTTCAATTTCTTTTCTGCTTGGTCCGCCCGAGTGACTGCCTGACCAGCCCGAACGTTCGACTCTCCATGGAGCTGTTCGGCCAGCGCTAACTGGTTAGCCTGGTCTCGAGCCCTACGAAGAGACTCGGAAAAGATATGAACCGCCCCGGTCACATTAGACGAAGAATATATATATATATATATATATATATATATATATATATATATATATATATATATATATATATATATATATATATATACATATATATAGTTACTTGTATCCTTCATCAAAAATTTCCCTATTCAGGAGATTCTGCAAACACACCCGATCCGCGTCATCGGTGACCCGATTCAGCCACTGCTGAGCATACCCCGAGTCAGAGAAAACAGAGTTAAGACCGGGATCTCCGGCTGAAGTAGAGGGTGCTACTTCCATCATAGGTTCATCAATACGAACTTTCTTTGGAGGACAAGGAAGGCTGTCCGCGTTTTGTTTTTCACCTCCCGAAGGAGGGGCTCTCTTTCTAGGGCTCTTCTCAGCCCCGACTGTCACAGTCGCTGCAGGAGCCTGGCCCTTGGGTGCAAAAACCCTAGCTGGTGCAGAACCTTGGGCAGGAGCTTTGGTTTTCAAAACCCCAGAGGACGAGGTCTTGGTGATTGTTACATACTTTCTCCTTCGGGCCTCATCCATCTTCCCGAGGGCCATAGCCATCAGGTCATCCTCAGAGATATTATGACTCACTGCAAGATAGGGAAGATATAATCAGGTCAGCACAGCAAGAACGAAAGAAAAGCAAGCAGAAACAAAACTTACTCGGGGAGAAACCCCATATTTGAAGCACAGACTCATACTCCATGGAATACCCATGGACCGCAAATTCGTCATCATCAACCTGGTTAATGATCCTGATATATTCTTCTTCCCCGGGATCTAGGTCGACTGGAGCATTTAAACGTTCAATTTTTTCCTTGGGCACTTCCTGGAACTGGGTAAGGAAAGGCTCGGGAACAAGTGGTTTGAAGAAAAGGTAAAATCCTTACACTTCTTGGTGGTGGACGGGAGAGAATCTTTCAAGATAAAGTTCCCCTGAAAAGAAGAAATTCTTTTCGAAAGGAAAAACCAACCGCGCTGGCTGTGAGGGTGCGGAGAATAAAAATGATGAAATAGGCCAAAGGTCGGGAAGACTCCCAAGTTATGACAGAAGCCGACGAACCCGATCATGATTCACCAACTGTTCGGGCTCAGGTTAGACGGGCTAAGCCCGTAGTGATCTAGAACATCAACAAAAAGATAGTGTAAGGGGAGACGCAACCCCCCAATAAAGGCATCGTAATACAAGGGATAAAATCCCCTCGGGGGACTATTCACCCTCTGACTATCGGTCGGGATAATAATTTGGTACCCCTCGGGTATACCAAAACTGGACTTAAATCTATCTAAGTCCTCAGCAAAGAGGGAACAAAGGTAAAACTCTGGTCCCGAGGAATTTTGAATAAAATCAACATGCCAAGGACTTAAAGGCTGGGACTGGGCCAACACTAAGGCGGCAGGATCTAAAGTTTTGCGATCTGGCTTACGGGGAATAGCTCCCCGAAAACCACTGGGACGCTGGAAAGGCGGACGAGGTGGGGCTTTTCTACTGGATGCCCGGGACATGGATGGAACATCTGTTCTAAGGAAAGCTTGGGAATATGGAGCCAGAGGCTTCCGAGAGGTAGCAGTAGACTCGGGTCTCAGAGCACTCTGGGTAGAAGGAGTGGCAAGAATCGAGGCAATGGCAAGATTAGAATTTGAGCCATGCTCAGGCTCCTCCCGAGACTCAACGCTAGGAATGTCCTCAACTTGATCTTGAGCAGACCGAGTGCCCTGAGCTTGAGCAGCTTGTTGCTCCTTATCCTTACGAAACATCTCGTAAAGCTCATCAAGGACCCGAGGATCGTCATCTTGGGTGGAGCTACGGTTAGAGTCCAATCTTTCCTCCTCCGACGATTGCTCATGAAGGTCTTTCAGATGCTCCATGGTCAAGTTATACTTCTTGGTCTGGTCACTATCACCTTCACTGGCATATCCCTCAGCCCGACGACATTTTTCCCGATGCACAGGAACGGGAACCTTAGGTTTAAACCTAAAACCCCTCAAACTCACTTTTGGTCTCTTAACTTTATACTTCCTCGGGGCCATAAGAAAGAAAAGAGAACTTACTACTTGAAGACTTGGAAGACTTGGAGAGCTTAATCGGGAGCGTTTCTTAGTCGAGAGAAAAGGAAATAGTATGTCGAAAGTGAAGAAGGAAGGTCTCTATTTATACTGCCGGAAGAGGCGTTACATTTCCAGATCGAACGGTTACGTCCATTGATGATCGACGGTTCGAGAATGAAAACGGTTTGTCTCCCCGAAGCGCTCATTATGAGCCTACGCATAGCCATTTGACGTGTCACACTTAGACTGGACGAGGAACTCGAGGAAAGCCGTTACGACTGACGGCTGGTCACTTCAATGCAGGCATTTGATGCCCCCGAGTTAAGTGCTTCCTCATTACCCAAATAATGAGAAACAACTCTCGGGGTAAAAGTTTCCTCTTTCACTCATTGGTTGTAGAGCTTATGTATGATGAACATCCACTTTCTCCCGAACAAGATAATAATCGGGATAAGACGGTCAAAATCAGGCATTGGAAATTGTCCTCAACTCAAGCAAGAGTAAATGCTCCCACTCTTGACTATATGTACACACGGGATAATGCCCGATTGACACCTCAAGCGTGGATAGCCAATACTTTCTCAGAAACTTGGCAGCTCTGAAAGGGGTACCACTCCTGTATACACTCGGGATTATACCCGATTGCTACTTCAATCGTGGATAACCGGTACTTCCTCGCTATCCCGCACGTTGTGAACAACGACCGGGATAGGGGGCTTATGATACCAAAGTTTCACACTTAACCGGGTAGGACCCGAGCTTATTCCTACACCTCATTTGTACTTGTCCCTTTGTCCATCGAGTTATACCCGAATGGGGCTTCGCATGTTATCGAGACATAGCCGACTAAGTTGACCAAGGCGCAACGAACACTCAACCAATATGGTAACCTTTCTCTCTTAAGAAAGTCAACTCCGTCGATGATCGCATGGGGCTAATGACAGAAAGGCCTAATCCCAGGAGATACGATAGCTCCAATCGGGCAGACTTACCAAACACGTATAAGGTAAGTTAATCAATATAAGATAGGGGACGCACCTCCTTGGTAAGCAATCCAATACACTCTGAGTATAATCTTGTGTAGCTTTTGCACAAGACCTCACTCTGTTCATTATCTGACTTTGCCATCGGAGGCGGCTGCCCAGCACACAAGCCGGCCAGCATCTAACCTTTCTTGCAGGACTCATCATCCCGGATACGAGAGGAGGCTTAGTCGGATCCAGAAGTATAATCGATCCGCATCAAATTCACTTCTCTCTACTAATGAAGAACGAAACATATGTGGAAAATCCCTAACACAGCAAAGCAGGATTAGTGAGTAATTGCATACAACCAATCATGGTTCAGAGATTGTCATTAGCCCGTCCCCCTTTCCTATTGTTTTATCTTTGATTTATTGACATTTATCTAATCCAATTTGTAGTTTTCCACTCAAACATGATGAAGTAAACAAAAATGACAAAGAGATAGCGAGGAAAATGGTAGGAGATATTTTAATTTCTTCTCTGATCACAGGTTTTGCCAGTGTGTGGTTCCTTCTTCCACAGTTCCACTGGGTTTATTCAAAATAAAGTTGGAAAGGGAAAATATGCAACCAAATCATTAGAACAACACATTGGGAGATCAAAACCCAAAAAATTCGATGAGATGAAGACCTTCCAATGTTATACCTATCACGGTTGAACTGCTTATGAGAAATAGCGTCGAGGTTGAACTGAAATGAGTCTCCACTGTCACTATCACCTTCCCCTTCTCTGATTCCCACTCTCTCTACGTTCATTCTTGCAAATAAGACGAATGAATTGGTTGAAGACGATGAAAGGGTTGAAGATGAGAACCCACCTCTCTGTGTACGCTCTCTATGTTTGTTGGTTCTTAGGAGTCAAAGCCAAAGATTGAAGAGAGATTGTCGTCCTTTCGCGTTGCCTTCTCCTACACAGCTCTCTCTCTCTCTCTCTCTCTCTCTCTCTCTCTCTCTCTCTCTCTCTCTCTCTGTGTGTTCATGTTCGTTTTCCTTCTTTTGAACGATTTTGAACCTGGTATTTTCTTTGTGCTTGGGTTCGGTCAAGTCAGGTGAAACAAGGGTTGGGTTCGAATTGTTGAACCAAACGGTTCAACAGTTTGGCTTCACTTGAAATACTGAAAGAGCACATGCTTTTCATCAACGGCTAATATTAAATCTGGTATACTATGATAATATAAAGGATACGCAGCTCAGTGTGGTGCATTAACTTAAGCAAAATTGACTATCATGCTAGCTTGCCACCCACCTTTTCTTTCCAATAGAGAGTGGTGTTAAAATCTCCTACCGTTAGCCAGCTACCATCCCTTCAGTCTCCAAGATATCAGATTTTTTCCTGCACCTTATGCCTTTCAAATTTGTGGGGATTCCCATGCAATCAAGTTATGAAACATGCTCTTCGGAACGTTAGGTAGTGAAACTCTGAGGCCTGAGACATTAACATTCGTTAGAATGATGTCCACACTTAAATTTGACTTCCGAGAGTAAGCCAAGCAAGTATAACTTCTTGATTGATAGGTTCAACTCCACCGTGTTTCTCTCGATTTAACTGTTTCCCAATAACCTTTAGAGAGCAGCTGCATTTGGTTTCCATTAAGAAGATAATGTCTGGTTGGTGTTCCCGTTTTAGGGGTTGGACTGTTGGGGAGCCACCTATACCTTGACAACTCTAGCGTATACAATGAAAAATATATCCCACCTTCTGGGCTAATTGGACGCCCACTTTGAATTGAGATGTAAAAGCTCCATTTGCTCTGGTAGAAGCTGCATCCGTAGGAAGATTTTATTGAAACACCACTTTAATTAGCTCTCCAATGTGCTAGCAAGGTATCCCATTAACTAACTAGCTAGGGTTCTCCAGCCAAAACTTTCTACAAGTCTACTCTGTTCTTGTCACACCCCACCTGCCGGTCTCGGTTACCTGTCCGACAAACCATGGGAGTGATCCGTCACAGGATCCACGGTTTTAGTCTATCAATAATAATAAATGCAAGTAAAGACAATCATGAACAAGAATAAGTTCAATAATTAAATAAAAGGATTACAGGAGTCCAAATACTATAATAAAATAATCAAGGAAAGAATAATGATCAAAATGAATACGAGTTTAACGGAAGCAATCAAAAGAGTTATATGATTTTCTTTCTAGTTTCCTTCTCTAAAGCTAAATAATGTTTCTCATGAATCTCTAGAAAATGGGTCCTCCAATTCTTCTCCATTCGATGAGCAAACTGCCTGGCAACCTGTCTCCTCCGCCCATCAATGGGTGCTATAAGCGCATTTCATACACTCGCAGGAGCTCCCGCACAAGCTATCTCCATTTCCCATTGTCGGTGCCACATCTTCTTCATACGGGAAGGTTCCTTCGTAGGAAACCAGCCCATCTTCCGGCGTATATCCTCCATCTGTACAAGCTAATAAAACATAGACAAATAAAGGAATGAGTTCTGGTGAACTCAGTAAGAACAACAATAATTCCCATCCATATGTCAAACCAATCAAAATTGCATACATGATATGTATGAGTGCAAAGTATGAATACCGCTAGGATCTAACTGTGCAAGTCTCTAACAGTTGACACGCTTTAAGATATAACACCAGCCCTCCTCAGGGTAGGTCTAATCACTCTGATCCAGCAAGGACTGGTTACCTCTGTAGGGATCCTGGGTAAAATGAAAAGTCCACACCTGGCTCTCAAACCATGGCTGGGGTTAAGTCAACACTCTCTCATCATGACCATTGGCATGAGTACTGGCACATGTCAGGGTTTCTAATCCAATGTAGGTCATAATGGTAACATATTACATGAAGTCCAGATACATCCCCTATGGCACCAACCAACTCGGTTCAGTATCCTTCACAACCTAGGAATGAGAACCCTCACGGACTGGCTACCACTATTGGACTCCATTCCATAACCCTATGGTCATCCGCATATTATTGGGGCGGAATGCTCTCATGACTCCTCACGACACCCGGTCCATTCCTTGGACGTCCATGAGCCCAACCCTAACATATTCAACCCTACCATTTATATGACCAATAGTGGACCATCATCACATCACTGCCGTCATGGGTCATCCGGCTTCAATTCCCCTACTGAAAGGGTAGTAGCATGTGGGGTACCTAGCCATGCAACTCTAGACTCTACCTAGATATGTCATCCAGTAGTTATGACAATGTTGGAGACATTAGCAAGCATGTATCCCATACCACGGCCCTCTGATATTCCAAGCTAAGTTATCCCAATGGAATACCCCTTCCATCAGAACCACAAACCATCAACCATCATCATATCACATTTATAATTGACAACGTATATATAAAGATAGTACAAACAACAAGCATATAACAAGATCAACATACTAAACAAGGTTACAACAGTATATAAAATGAAAGATCATATGTAATATCCAGCCCTATTCTAACCTTGACCCTGACCCGGATCCACTGTTGTATTCAGGTCCGAAGACCCGAAGCGGTGGAAGAAGAGATTTATGGACCATTCTGATTGATGATCATGATTCGGAGACTAAGCCCATGGACATTGACAATGATACCCCTTGCTTAAATGCATTGTCAGTGTTTAAGGAAAGTCTGTGCATCGGAGAAGATTAATATAGTTGATGTACCAAATGACCTCCTGTGCACAATCCGAAGGTATTCCCCGAAACTAGACTTCTTGATTGAATTGTAGAAGAAAACCTCACTCAAATTGACCTTGTGTAGCCTTTCAAATCCCTACTTGAAGTTGCTGTTCTAAACCTTAATTTTCTGCTGGAAATATTTTGGTCGATCCTTTTGATCGATACCATCAACCAAGGACCATCGACCAAAATATCCCAGTCTGCCAAGTTAATGATTCCATGGAATATTCCTTTTCTATTTATTATAACCTCGAGCCTTGAGCCCTATTGCAATCATTTTCTCACCTGAAAATGTGGGGAGAGCTTCCCAAAGCAGCTCCTTGGCTAATGTGAAGGGCATCTCATCAAAAACTCTTTGTTTATCATTGATTCTTGTCTTCATCTTCCACACTAAGGTATGAATCATCATTCCACTCTCTACCCTACCATTTTCTACTCTTTTCTATTGCCACCTTGCTGATGAGACATTGGGAATGGTGCTGCAACCTTGCAACCACCACTCCAAGTGTCTACTCATGTTCAATCCATGATTTCCTTAACTATTCATTGATGCTATGCTCCTATCTCATGCCTAGCATATGTATTCTATGATTTATCTATTAACATCATGCCATTTGGTACCAAACTGAGTTATAGGATGTATTATGTTCATGTTTAACATTGCCATATGATTCCAATCGAATTTCTATTAGTTCCTCTAACTATTACATGCCATTCCTCATCAATGCAATCAATTCCAACTCATGCCATGATGTTTATCACTTTAACTTGATAGCTCAAATTGGGGCTTTTTGTTTAGACCATTGGATTGGGTAAATTTCTTGATTTATAGTGTCCTACTACTATTGTTAAGTATGCCTCCGAGTTTCAGATTGATCCGAACACCGGAAAACTCATTTCGGATGAAAACCCCCAAAATCCACATTTCTGTCTCGAAGGAAATTTTGGTCGATACCATCGACCAAAGACCATCGACCAAAATGTTGGCAGACAGCAACCTTGGCCAATTTTGATCCAATTAACATCCGATCTTCCCGACTTCTTTTCTAACTTATTATTGATGTTTGTTTAGGGCCTTAACAATTCTATTGGACTATTCTTGGTATTCTCAATTCATCATCAATTCATCCAAGGTAAGGATGGTTATCTCCATAAACATATAAGTCATCAAATATTGAATTGTGTTTTATTTAAAGAATGAAATCTCTTGATTTTCTTTCAATCATTATAAGACTGTTACATATGTGTTAGAACAGTAGCATTTAAATCTGTATACTCTTGTTGTGTTACTTTATCATTTTGATTTGCTTATGTTTATAATGATTCGTTTCAATATCATGATTTGATTACTATTATGGATATGCATTGGATGCATGAGAAATGATGAGATTGAATATGTGATTGCTTACGTATGACTTGGGATTGGGGGGTGTCCTACTGACACTTTTGTCCTTGGGCATCGGAGGGAATAGTATGTGATGTTCTCTGATGGTGCCTATCGACACTCTCCCGGGTTATTGGATGACATACATGGCACTGTTTAGTAGGGTGGCTAGGTTTATCCTTGTCGTGTCAGACCCGAATCGGAAGGGCATTGAGACCGAACAACCCGTGGTAGTGTATGGTTGGATGGGCGCTCTAGGCCGGTAACCAATCCGGTAGGGGACATAAACCATGCTACGGATATCTGAAAGGGGCCATTTATTGGTAGAGTTGCATATGGATAGACTTGGGCTCACAGGCGCTCAAGACAGGTAACCAATCCGTGAGAGGACGTGAGAGCTTCCCGTTTACTATATGTGGATGACCAATAGGAGTCTGAAATCCGGGATTTCGCTGACTCTAGTGTGAAGGATACCGGAAAGGATCGTCGGGGGCGAGGAATGGACGCATCTGAATCTGACTTGACCGACTGAGTAGATGACTTGCATTGGGCTAGGCTTTACTGTGACATGCGCCAGTACTTGACCAAATGGTGATGTGAGAGAGCGGTGACCGATCCCCTTACCACGGTTTTTTAATGACTTTACCGATCTTCCCCGGGCATTCCCAAGATATGGAAATGGGAGAGTGACTGACGACCCAGAGAAGTACGGTGCTATGACTTAAAGCATGTCTACCCTAGAGACTAGCATTCATAGAGTTAGACTCATATTTGCATCATATGTTCCATATCGCATTGCATTATAATATGTTCAGAATGTGTATGATTTCTAATTATGGAATAACTTCCTTGCTGAGTTCTTCAAACTCATTCCTTTTTGTGCAAATGTTTTTAGATTATATTCCAGGTACCGAAGACTACGATGGCACCTCCTTTGAGGAGGACTATGATTCCACATACTACCCTCCGGGTAGTGGCGTCGGTGAGGATCCGTATATTGGAGCTGAGGAGGATTACTATCCGCACCAGGGTTAGCCCCACAGTTGTGCGGGAGCGGCAACGTTGGGTTTACTTCATCCGTACTGTTGAGGAGACTACCATTAGTATAGAAGAAACCCTAGCTTAGTGCCCCATTCCCCTGGTGTATTTATGGAACCTTTGGTCTTGTAACTAACTTATCTTTGGGATTATCTTTTGACACTTGGACATGTAATTAACGTTATCACACTTCTTTTCCGCTGCTCTGAGAGAGTGGTTATCATACCTTCTCTCACCTTTATGATTATGTTTATACTTTACTATTATTGTCTTCCGCACTCTGATTTATTTAATCTTATCTTATTCATGATACTTAGTATTAATTGTTTTTACCATTGATTATTACTGTTCATGATTATGTTCCATGTATGTGGGAGGCATGGACCTCAGATCATTGATCCTTGGACTGTGGATCACATCCCGGGTATTCTAAATGGGGTACCGGCTGGGTGAATGTGACATCATTAATAACAGACACTGGACTAGCATGTTCAAGTCATTTCATAAAGATATGATTGTATGTCCTTACCTATAAATAAGTAGAATTCCTCTGAATTGCAAACCAGAAACAATTATAAGACTTTTATTTGAAATAGAGAACACCTAAATATAGGGTTACAATAAGGTATAAGTCGAATGAATCAAATCAGTCAAAATCCAAAAGTCATTTGGTCATTGGAAACCAGCCGGTCGCTTAGGCTGAGCGACCGCCACTAGTGACTGCCCCAAAAACAGAGAGTTTCAAACCGAAACTCAGGCTTCTGATCATCCGTTTCAATCAGAATTTTGAATGATCATAGTCCGAATTTCAAATCTACCACTCCCATAACCAAGGGTGATACTAAACCTAACCAATGACATCAATTTGGTTATCCAGAAACCTTCCCTTGATTAGATCAGCCCTTTTCACGAAAGCAGGGTTTCGTTTTCGGATCTGATCTCACCAAGATCATCAAAAGGGTAGACAATGCAATAGAAGGATCATGAACAACCAAAGAGGAACATTAATCTACTTTTATCATAGCTAAAAGTGAAGTATGAGTGAACAGGGAATCACTTACCTCAACCTGATCAGCTATGAAGGATAGTAGAACCTTCTGGAACATTGACAGCACTTCAGATCACCTTCCAGCACGTCTCCACAGCCGTCTAACCTCCAAAAACAGTAATCCCGAATATAATATTTGTAAAATAGACGAGGGTTGTTATTTATAGAAGTCTGGGGGCAAAATAGGGCAAAACCCCGCAACCAGACCAGTCGGCCGCTTGGGGCAGTCGCTTGGTCTAATTAACCACCACTAGCAACCGCCCCCAAGTATATTGCTACACAAGGGTGCTTTGCTCAGGGGGTTGATGTCCAAGTACAGCCTAACCCTAATGAAGACATGGGGGGTCTTACCATCATTCCGGACATCTCCAGACATCACTTGCCTTACAGAAGTCCAACTACCAAGCAAGGCAGGCTCTTCATCAAGAGAATCCAGATCCATGGGTTCAGGGTATGGATCATAGACTTCTATTCGGACACTCCACAAATTTACCCGACTAGACCTTCGGGTTCTCGGATCTGCAATACGGATCCCCGGTTAGAAATACAGAGGTTGTTACAGTTCTCAAAGGAAAACAAGAATTTATGATGCTCAAGAGGGAGCATGAAACACCAAATCTTTGATTACAAGCTCTAGAAAGTGTAATGACCAGTCTTAGGTATCTTTTGCCATCTTGAACAAGACCTAATAGTGCCAGAGACCAGGAGGAGAGACGAGTCTCTGTATGGTATGACAATCAATGATTATGGGGTCTTCTTCAACTTTCAATTTAAGGGGATTTAGTGAAGAATCATACCTTTTATTATAGAGGTTATAGGTTCGACCTTATTGACAGCATATGTAATCCCCCATATATAAAAATCTCCTGCTTAAAAAAAAAATAATAAGAGAGGATCAAGACCAAATGCTCAAGTAATTTGTACTATATAGTAGCATCTTTGGAGTCACAAATGAAGGATGAAGACTGAGAAACAAGGTAAAGAAAAACAACCTCTTTAGTTATGAAAGAGCCGGATCAACTTAAGAGTGCAAATTAACCATCAGTTCTCCTTTAACGTAGAAGAATCTCAATAATCGTGCGCCTCTAAAACATGGATGGAGGATAATAATAGATCCACATTTCAATCATTCGCAACAGTAAACTCACCCACTCTATCCAAAGATTCAATGCTTAAACTACAGTGGAAGGCTAAAATTTGGTAATGATGGACCTATAGATCCAATCATAGAATCATAAAACAATCTATTTATGCTATTACAAATAAAAGGTGTCAATCTAGTGTCAACTATATGTTGAAACCGAGCTTTCCATATATCGTAACCATTTCAAAAACAATATGGTATGGTTTTCATTGTAGTATGGAACAATGATGGTTCGATCGTATTGTAAAACCATATCTTTTATACCATTATATATTATTTGTGTCATTTCGATAACAATTTATATTGTTTATGTTCGTTTATATCAATTTTGTACCATTTTTATACTATTTCTATATCCTTTATATCATAGTTGTCAAGGCGTCTAGGTAACGCTTAGGCTTTCAGATAGTGCTCAAGAGTGTTGGGTGATCCTCGTTTTATGAGAGCTCAATAAAGCCGGCGCCTTGGATGCCTTGTGTCCAACTTTCTTTCTTCTTCTTCTTCTTTCTTTCTTTCTTTTTTTATTTTTCTATTTTTTTTATTTTTTTATTTTTTAATTATATGATACTCTAATGGAAAGCTGATATTTATCATACTACTTGATTCTAATATAGATAAATCTATTGGTTGAAAGTGCATTGAAAATTTCCCCGGTGCTACATGGGATCAAGTATTAACATAACCTAACCCTTCTAAATCGCAAAATGAATTTTCTTCACGATGGCATGAACTGCTCCTCACAAAAGAAATCCTCACCATGGCTTCAATTAGCTATAATCTCTGAGTCTTCTTCCTCTCCGTCGATGCTTTTTTTTAGACTTTGTGACTTACCTATAGGTTGCTAAGCTCGTAGGAGTTGGAGCGGCCATCTTTGGCATCTCCGGCCACTCTCCGGTGGTCTTCTTCCCAATTAAAGGTAAGTCGTCTTATCATCTTTTCTCTCCAACAATGCCTTGTTTTTAAGCTTGGTGACTTACCTAAAGGTTGCTACACTAGCAGGATTTGAAGTGGTCATCTCTAAAAACCTCTTCTTTTTAGGCAACGGTTGTTTTTTTTCCCTTATTTTTTTCTTTCTTTTCAAGTCTGTAATTCCACGGTGAGTGATTTTTTCTTCAACTGATGTTACAACTTACTTCAATGTTATATAATAATTTTGTTAATGAACTTTTTATTAAGTGAGGTCGCTCTACTTCGTAGACAAGGCGGCTCGCCCCTATCTCTAAAGGGGCTTACGAAGGAGTGGAGTCGCACGGAACAAAGGCACGGATTATATACCAAGTCTTTCCTATTCTCCTAGTCTCGCAGTTGTCAGCTCCAACGCTTTGGTTTTAGCTACTTGGCTTCTTTGTGTTCGGGCTTTCGAGTTGGATATCACCATATACTAGTGCTAGTGCGGGTGAAAGCCTCTATGGGAGAGGAAGGGATCATTGAGGGCATTCTTGGGTAAGTTTTAGTATGTCTTAACCACCTAAAAATTAATAGTAGAATGCCTTGACTGTTTAGTTGTCTCCTTGTGGGCGCCTTGTTGCAAAAGCGCCTTAGAAACCCTTTCTCGCCTTGACAACCTTGCTTTATATGCCATTTTATATCACAGATATGTCCTACCTTTTAATATCGTTTATATATTGCAATTGTACCATGACTATACGATAACAGTTTTGTAAATTTAGATCTAAACCAATACGATATGGTTTTAATTTTAGGAATTCAATTTTTGTATTGTATTAAAATCATACTGCTTGACATCTTTATTACAAACCTACCAAATGATAATCATAAAAATGTCAAAAGAGGCAAAATGCCAACAATATTCCAATTTAGTTAGTTTTCTGGCGCTGAAATTGGTCACTAAAATATAACAGGAGCTCATCTTTGCTTCTTTTTTTTTTTGGAAAATCTATAATAGGTGCTTGTCATGAGATTAACATACAATATTGTCATTTCAGTTGCGTCTATGTCAGTAGTCTTTTTTCTCTCATCCAAATAATAGGCTCATGTTAGTACTCACAATAGAGCATTCTATTAACCTAGAATGAAAATGAAATAAACTGATTAACTGAACACGGAAGATTAAAAATGTGAATCACATGAGGTGCTTTAAGAGTATTTATTTCATTTTTTTCATAGTGAATTAAAACTCCTTTGTTCATTAACATATGCATGATATTTTTTTTCCTGAAATACATCATGCATTATTGAGAACAATAAATAATCATACAAAATCCATATAGATTGATAACCATAAATATTTGTAGTTATTATCAATTTTTATGGTAATGTTTGTCTAATTATCTTTTTTTCAAATAATAAGTTTGAAATATTGGAGGCAATTGAAATGCTACTAACATATAATAGGAAGAAAATTTGAGGTAAATTTCTTTTCTAAATTTTACAACATTGTGAACTAAATTAGACTATTTTTAATGAATTAATGAATATTCAAATCTTTTTAATTCAATATTTTATATATTTCTATGTACATATTAAGTGGTTTTGACATATTCTTTTTATTAGTTTATTAAAAATTGTAAACTAAAGTTATAATTTTGCATGACCGTCAAGATTGTACCATGTATACCCACTTCAATCCAACAGTTTATATTAAAACTGTCAATTATAGTTGTAATTATAATATTTTTATTTTGTATTTAGGGTCTTAAAATATTAAATTTACAAAATTATGCCCTTCGTTGAAACTCTGAAAACTTCATTTTCATCTCAAAACCCTAATTTGTAGAATACAAAAAAACTGAATTTCCAGAAAAGAGAACGAGCATTACAGAATTCTAATTCAATCAAGTTGGTTCATTTTAATATGATTTAGGGTTAAAGATCTAAGTTGAGTTTTTATGGGTTACATTTCTTTTGGCATCAAGCATTTAATCCTAAATTAAAACCAAAGGACAAAGATAGAGTGGAGTCCAAAAACAAAACCGGCAGCAATTCCAATTTAATAGTGAACGATGTCAAAGGAAGACGCAACACTGACAAGAACAAATCCACCACTCATTATGGTGTCCTCTTAACCATCACCTACATATCTCTATTTCTAGGTTTTATATCTGCAAGCTTGCTTACAAGATTCTACTTCATCCATGGCAGTTCAAGTAGTTGGATTTTTACTTGGGTTCAATCTGCTGGTTTGCCTCTTCATTCTTTGCTTTGTGATGGGTTCGATCACTAATTTAAGCAAATTCCTCATCAGGGCATTTCCTAACTCCCTGTCTCAACTTCATCTCCCATTTTCTCTTCCCAACTCACCTTCAATCTAAAATTTTCGGTGCTCGTGGTGAAACAAAGAATCGTCTTCACCAACCTCAATGTTGTTATTCTCACCAACCTGAGTACTCTTAGCACTTGGATCCAACCATGACAAACCAAAAGGGTAACACAGAGACAATACTTTTTTGGAAAATGTGATTTTAGTATTCTCAAAAATAGAGTTTTCTTGCAAGATGGAAATGAGATTTTCTTCGAGTTTCAACTAAGGGCATAATTTTGTAAGTTAAAAATTTAAGATCCTTAAATATAAAATAAAAATATTATACTACAGCTATAGTTCACTTTTTTAATATAAAGTGTTGGATTGAAATGGGTATATATGGTACAATCTTAACTGTTGCAGAAATAAGGACATTTTGATTAAAAAAATATAATTTTAGGATATTTTTCAACAAAAGAATGATTTAAAGAAAAACAAAGAGATGCACAAGAAGAGTTTATGCATAAAAAATAAAATAAATAAATGCTAAGCTTGTCAAAGATGAACACCGTGATCTTGTTTGGAAGCTGCAAAAAAAAGGGGGTTCTTCACTGATTGGTTAGGCTTATTTATAAGATATATTTTAATATTTTCCATGCAATTTTATTAGGTTCAGTTCAAAACTTCAGATTGACCTGGATTCAGCTAATTTGTTGTGCAGAAAATAAACATTTTCTTAGTGGAACATCCAGAGAATAAACCTAGACAGCTCTAAGTATTGAAATAAGGATAACCCATTTCAAATCAGAAGAAATAATTCACTTCTCTCCTTTCTGATCTTATCTTTTCTTTGCTGTAATGAAGGACGAAACATATGTGGAAAATCATATACATAGCAAAGCAGGATTAGTGATTAATTGCATACAACCAATCACAACCAATCATGGTTCAGAGATTGTCTTAGCTAGTCCCCCTTTCCTATTGTTTTATCTTTAATTTATTGACATTTATCTAATCCAATTTGTAGTTTGCCACGCAAACATGAGGAAGTAAACAAAAACGACAAAGAGAAAGGGAGGAAAATGGTATGAGATATTTTAATTTCTTCTCTGATCACAGGTTTTGCCAGTGTGTGGTTCTTTCTTCAATAGTTCTACTGGGTTTGTACAAAATAAGGTTGGAAAGGGAAAATATGCAACCAAATCATTAGAACAACAAATTGGGAGATCAAAACCCAAAAAATTCGATAAGATGAAGACCTTCCAATGTTATACCTATCAAGGTTGAACTGATTATGAGAGATAGTGTCGAGGTTGAACTGAAATGAGTCTCCACTGTCACTATCGCCTTCCCCTTCTCTGATTCCCACTCTCTCTACGTTCGTTCTTGCAAATAAGACGATGAAAGGGTTGAAGATGAGAACCCACCTCTCTGCGTACGTTCTCTATGTTTGTTCGTTCTTAGGAGTCAAAGCCAAAGATTGAAGAGAGATCATCGTCCTTTCACATTGCCTTCTCTCTCTCTCTCTCTCTCTCTCTCTCTCTCTCTCTGTGTGTGTGTGTGTGTTCACGTTCGTTTTCCTTCTTTTGAACAATTTTGAACCTGGTATTTTGTTTGTGCTTGGATTCGGTCAGGTCAGGTGAAACAAGGGTTGGGTTCGAATATTTGAACAGAACAGTTTGGCTTCACTTGAAATACTGAAAGAGCACATGCTTTTCATCAACGTCCAATATTAAATCGGGTATACTATGATAATATGAAGCATACGCAGCTCAGTGTGGTGCATTAATTGAAGAAAAATTGCCTATCATGCTAGCTTGCCACCCACCTTTTCTTTCCAATAGAGAATGGCGGCGTTAAAATCTCCTACCGTCAGCCAGTTACCATCCCTTCAGTCTCCAGTATATCAGATTTTTTTCCCGCACCTTATGTCGGGTTATGAAGAACCCACCGAATAGAACAATCAGTAAATAAAAGAAAAGATGAACACAATAATAGCAAATAAGAGAAAAGAAAGACACAATAATATATGGGCAAGAGAGAAAACTCCACTATAAATAAAGAAATTTCCAAGAGAGAAGATATTTGGGATGATTAAAGAAGAAGGAGGAGGCTTTCTTTTATAGCCTCCTCCTCTCCACATATTCCCACATCAGTCGATGTGGGGACTAATATTACAACAATCTCCCACTTGGAGATTAGATTGAGAACCAATCAATCTCCACACCAGTCTCTATCTCGCCACCACCATGCTATCTATGTCTCTGTCAAGCCATACAAGGATCTGCACCAAATGAACTTGCAAGTGTTGATTGTTTTTGTCAATGCATCTGCTAGGATCTCTTTCGTGTGGATTTTCTGCATATCCACCCTTCCATCTTCCACCACTTCACGAACAAAATGATATTGTACTTCTATGTGTTTTGTCCTTGAATGAAAAGCTGGATTCCTTGCAATGTGCAAGGCACTCTGACTGTCACAATACAAGAGAATCTCTCGTGTTTGTGCCCAAGTCTTCCATGAATCTTCTTATCGAGATTGCTTCTTTACAAGCTTGTGTAGCTGCCATATACTCAGCTTCTGTTGTAGACAGTGCTACAACTGTCAGTAGTTTAGATACCCAGCTCACAACTCCTCCTGCAATTGTAAACATAGGTTGAAAGTAGGGATGTAAACGGACCGGATTTGGATCGGATAGTGGTAATACCATATCCGCATCCTATTATATTCGGACACATTCAGATAATATCCTATCGGTTTTCGGATGGATTCAGTCGGATTTGGATGATAATCAGATAGTTATTTCCTTAAGGAGATTCTTCTAAATGGGCATGAATATGATCAAATACAAGTTTTCGACTACCTGTTTACATCTTTACCATTTTATTTGTAAGGGCTAGGTTTGAAATTTAAGAATTTAGCAACTTTGGTAGCAATTTTAGTTGAAAACTAGAAAAATAGTCACATATCACAAGTAAAAATTTTACAATAATAAGAAAAATAAATTTAAATAAGTAACTTAATCGGATAATTTTATCCGACGAATAATAATCGGTAAGAAAGGGGTATATCATATCCGCATCCTATTAGTAATCAAACGGATTCGGATACCCCTAAACGGATGCGGATGCGAATTTGGAAGCGGATTTCTATTATCCATTTACACCCTTAGTTGAAAGGCATAATCAAAACTGAACACTCAAGTAATTTGTACTATATATAGTAGCATCTTTGGAGTCACAACTAAAGGATGAAGACTGGGAAAAAAGGTAAAGAAAAACAACCTATTTAGTTATGAAAGAGCCAGATCAACTTAAGAGTGCAAATTAACCATCAATTCTCCTTTAATGTAGAAGAATCTCAATAATTGTGCGCCTATAAAACATGGATGGAGGATAATAATAGATCCACATTTCAATCATTATTCATTAGCAACAGTAAATCACCCACTCTATCCAAAGATTCAATGCTTAAACTAAAGTGGAAGGCTAAAATTTGGTAATGATGGACCTATAGAGCCAATCATAGTGTTAATGACTAAAATGGTCATTCTATATCTCCCGGTCTGAACCAGCAGTTGCACGATCCGACTAGGTTCGATACTTAGTAAAGTTCGACCAGGCGGCTCATGATAGGACCGACCAGAGTGATAAACAGCATCCACCTAACAAGATGAGAAACCTCACAAGGGTAGAGTCCTACCGACCAACAACCACAGAGGAGTTCCAGTTAGGTAAAAGAACTCTCCCAAAGAGTTACTCTCCTATGGCAACTCTCATTAGAGTCATATTCCGAATATAACTCCATCACCATACTCTATATAAACACATCAGATAAACACTATGAGGTAGGTATTCATACTTTGTGTGATCAATTACTTGAGTTCTCCATTGAGTAGTTGAGATCATATTATTGGTACTAACTTGTTCGTCTCCATCGGAGACGTACCTCGAACCCCCAAGGTCGAGCTCGTATCTTGCAGGTTCGTGACAGGGAAGGACGAGCGAGATTCCGTATCAACACATAGAATCATGTACAAAAGAATCTATTTATGCTATTACAAATAAAAGGTGTCGATTTAGTGTCAACTATATGTCGAAATTGAAGCTTTCCATATAAAATTGTATCGTCTCGAACCATTTCAAAAACAATATGGTATGGTTTTTATTGTAGTATAGAACAATGATGGTTCGATCGTATTGTAAAACCATATCTTTTATACCATTATATATTGTTTGTGTCATTTCGATAACAATTTATATTGTTGCTGTATCATTTATATCAATTTTGTACCATTTTTATACTGTTTCAATATCCTTGATATCATAATTGTCAAGGTGTCTAGGTAACACTTAGGCTTTCGGATAGTGCTCAAGAGTGTTGGGTGATCCTCGTTTTATGAGAGCTCAATAAAGTCGGCGCCTTGATGCCTTGCGTCCACTTTTTTTTTCTTTTTTTAATTATATAATATACTAATGGAAAGCTGATATTTATCATCCTACTTGATTCTATTGTAGATAAATCTATTGGTTGAAAGTGCATTGAAAATTTCCCCAGTGCTACATGGGATCAAGTATCAACATAACCTAAAATCTTCTTCACTATGGCATGAACTACTCCTCACAAAAGAAACCCTCACCTTGGCTTCAACTAGCTATGATCTCTATGTCTTCTTCCTCCCTATCGATACTTTTTTTTTAGACTTTGTGACTTACCTATAGGTTGCTAAGCTCATAGGAGTTGGAGTGGCCATCTTCGGCATCTCCGGCCACTCTCCAGTGGTCTTCTTCCCAATTGAAGGTAAGTCGTCTTATCCTCTTTTCTCTCCGACAATGCCTTGTTTTTAAGCTTGGTGACTTACCTAAAGGTTGCTACACTAGGAGGATTTGAAGTGGCTATCTCCGACAACCTCTTCTTCTTAGGCAACGGTTTTTTTTTTTTTTTTTCTTCTTCTTCTTTTTTTGTTCTTTTCAAGTCTGTAATTCCACGGTGTGTGATTATTTCTTCAACTGATGTTACAACTTACTTCAATGTTATTAATGATTTTGTTAATGAACTTTTTATTAGTTTGCAAAATGTTTCTGATGCGTCCAAAAATCTGCTCAGCCTTGAAATCATGGGGAATTACCTGCAAAACAAAGTTAGATGTGGCCCGACCCTGGGGTCGGTAGGCCACCTCCGAAGGCTAAGTCAGTAGTTGGAACACCACAGAGCTTTGGCGAGTTACAGAGCTTAATTGAGAGATAGAATGGAAGAAGAACCATTCAGTTACCTTTGTTGTGTGTGACCATTTAGTTTATATAAGGTTTACCTTTTATTCTTGATCGTTGGATTCATTCATGATCCTTCTTGGTGGTCTTCCGATTGTAGGGTTTTTCCTCTTTTCTCGAGGGTGGAAGTAGTTTCCATGTTCAACACGATTTCCCACTCCTTGGACTAGCAGTAATCGTTTATGACTCTATCATGTATCCCGAATTCCTCGAGGTCATGCTTATCTTTGGAACTATAGGGTTCCTTCCTCATCACGCTATAGTAATTAGACCAGATGTCTGAACTCGACCATGGGGTCAAACCGTCCTCGACTGGGGTCAAAGACTGAACCGAAGGTGAAATCAGTTTGGTACAAATTTTATCCACAACATAAGGCCCCCAAGCCGAGTGTTCGGGAGAAGCCCCCAAACCGAATGCTTGGTTTGCTTGATCAAACAAAACGTCCTTCCATTCTTGAAAAAGACATATTTATTGCTACTGCACCTATGCTTCAGTGGTGTGCTACTAAGCATTAAGAGGTCTTATTCGGGAAATCTGAAGCCCGGCAATCTTCTTTGATGATAACCCAATTGTAGTAAATTCTGAACAGGTGCATTGTAGGGTCTTACTCTAAAAATCCAAGGCCCTCTTTCTTAGGTCTCCTTCAAGAAGCTCAAAGCTTTTATGTGAGGTCTCATTCGGTTGTAACTGAAGCCTCTGCTAGAAGGTCTTAGTTGGTTGGAACCAAAGCCTTGGCTGGAAGGTCTTAGTCGGTCAAACCCGAAGCCATTTCTTTGGAAGGTCTTAGTCGATCGGAACCAAAGCCTTGTAAGGAAGGTCTTAGTCGATCGAACCCGAAGCCTTGGCTGGAAGGTCTTAATCAGTCGAACCCGAAGCCTTGCCTTTGGAAGGTCTTAGTTGGTCGGAACCGAAGCCTTGTAGGAAGGTCTTAGTCGGGTTTTAAACTGATGCCTCATAATTAACATACTTGAAGAGTTCCTTAGAATTGTTAAGCTTTCAGAGGACTCATTTGGGCGAAAGCCCGATGCCCCGTAATCAACATACTTAAGAATTCTTTCAAATTCCTTAAGCTTTTAGAGGACTCATTCGGGCGAATGCCCAATGCCCCGTAATCAACGTAGTTAAGAATTATTTTGAATTCCTTAAGCTTTTAGAGGACTCATTCGGGCGTACACTCGATGCCCCGTCATCAACGTACTTAAAAATTCTTTTGAATTCCTTAAGCTTTTAGAGAACTCATTCGAGCGAACGCCCGATGCCCCGTCATCAACGTACTTAAGAATTCTTTCGAATTTCGTAAGCTTTTAGAGGACTCATTCGAGCGAATGCCCGATGCCCCGTCATCAATGTACTTAAGAATTCTTTCGAATTCCTTAAGCTTTTAGAGGACTCATTCGGGTGAACGCCTGATGCCCCGTCATCAACATACTTAAGAATTCTTTCTAATTCCTTAAGCTTTTAGAGGACTCATTTGGGAAAATGCCCGATGCCCCGTCTTCGTCTTTGGAAGTCTTGTTCGCTCTAAACAGATGCTTCTCTGGGAGGTCTAACTTAGGCATAGCCGAAGCCCCATCTTTAGGAAGTCTCATTCGGGCTAAACCGAAGCTTCTCTGGGAGGTCTCACTAAGTCGTAACTGAAGCCTCATCTTTAAGAAATCTCATTCAAGTTGAACCGAAGCTTCTCTGGGAGGTCTCATTCGGTCGTAACCGAAGCCTCTACTAGAAGGTCTTACTAGGTCAGAACCGAAGCCTTGGTTGGAAGGAAGGTCTTAGTCGGTCGGAAGCAAAGCCTTTTGAATTGATCGTGTTGTACTGCTATACCCTTCATATGGCCCCTCATTCAAAAGAGTTTTGGTTTTTGGAACTTGATCTTCATTGAAACTTTTTGAGATGTCTTGCATTCCACGATCGGTCCAGTTCACGATCAATGGCTAAGTTCTTCAGCTTATACACTCTCGAACCAGCTAGTTTGATTATCATATATGGCCCTTCTCATGAAGGATCCAACTTCAGTTGGTGACGCGGATCTGACGCCAAAGTGCTTCTAAGGACTAAATCCTGAGCGTTGTTTTCTACCCCGATCACTGATCAGCACCTTCGATCTTTACCCCTTTTCAAGTGGCTTTTGATCTTAATAAATTCTCGGGCGTAGTCACATTCATGTTCTCGGTCATAAAAACATTTACGTTCAGCACGATCATGCAACCCACGATCTTAGTCCTTTTTCAGCTCCTAGGACAATCACGATCACGATCACAATCTCTGTTGTATTCTTTCTCCTTGTACTCTTCCTATCATGATCTCAAGGGTTACTTTTTTCCGTGTGCGCATGAGCTTGATGAAAGCATAACCTCTAGGTTTGTTTACCATTTTGTTAGTGATCACCCGAACCTTTTAAGTTGTACAGATTCGCCATGAAGGATGCATCACCACCATTGCTAAAGTGGTGGAAGCATTGACTCATTGTCGAAAAGACATACCATCCCCTTCCCAGGGATTTTTTTTTTAAATATAAACTAATCATGATTCATGAAACAGAATAATATCAGAATATATTCTGAAGCTGAGAAAATATTCAATTGCAAGATGATGCTAACAGCAAATCAAATGCCAAGAAGAAAAATATTAATGTTCTGGAGCTCTACTCAACCAAGGGAAAGAATATGATAAATACGTGTAGTAGCTTGAGAATAATAGACACACAGCATCATGCATTACTACCTTGTTTGCTCACCTCTGAGGTCGGACACACTGCTCCACTGAGACTGAATATGACTAACTGGAGGAATATGCTACTACCTGTACCCCTAAAAGATTTTATTGTGTTATCAAAATCATAATGATTCTTCTCAGATCTTGAATTTCAGATTTTGACCTTGGTCTCACCCAATATACATAAATTATAATCAAATGATGTCAATTGAGAAGATGGTGCAGCAGCAGCATTTTTTATTTATTCCATTCTTGGTGTCAGAATACTAACTCGTCATTTTTTTGAACACAGTAAATAAATTGTGTAATGAACAAATAATTGCTTAGAATTTAAGTGTCAAAAGTTTACTTTACCTCTTAACCTCATTACACAAATAATTGCTTAGAATTTAAGTGTCAAAAGTTTACTTTACCTCTTAACCTTCCATGTTGCTTACTTACTTGTTGCAGAAATAAACTCTGAAACACTGTGACCCAGATCGAGAACATTTTCAGGTTGGCATTGCCATGTCAAGCAATGCTACGTCTGCAATCCCATTGGTATTTGAAGCTACCTCTGTTCTACTGCTCTGCCTCTATTTACTGGGCAACGAAGACGGCCGTGGTGATGGTAATGACCTTAGCTTGATTGCCATCTACGAAGCACAAGTTCAGATGAAATGTGATTGATTTTCTACTTCTGAAATTTCCAGAGAAGAAGAGACTTGTGCTGCAATCAAATTGAAGGACACATGTTCTCCGAGATTTTTAGACATTGGCTAATTGATTAGTCTAGTCATACTCCACTAAAAGGTAAATAAGCAAGAAAACATGCAAAAGCCAATCATCCATTTGTCTTCATCTGGTATGACTTGTGATGGGGTAGATAGTACTGCTTGATTGTTGCTTGACCTTCTCTATCTATCCAACCGACCATAGCAATAGAATTAACCATGAGTCCAGTCTTTGAAAATCCAATTCCAACCCAACCAGTGAGATACTGAGCGGATAATACAATTGCCAAGACATGATCCTTAACCTGTAAAACTCTGAGAATAACGCCATTCCAGACAGATCAACATGTGAAGCGGGAAGAATAGCTTTGATATTTGGTTCCCACCATGTCGCAAACTGAAGGAGAAGAATGGATGACGATGGAAACGGCTCCGATGAAGAAGAAGAGGTTCCGTTTTGATAACGAAGCAGTTGACGCATTAGTCTCTTGCATTCGAAGCTTCACCCAGCTAATGATAATGGTGTAAAAATGGTCCGAGCATGCTTTTCGAAATCCAGCTATCTCCTCTGTTCGGCTGTTCTTATTAAAGAGATTCTTGTTTTTCGTTCCCCGGCTTCGGAGAAACACAGATGCCGATCAACCAATCATCCTTTTTTGGAGCTTGGGAACTCTGAACGTTCCACCTTTTACAGTTACAATGGACTTAGACCTAGGTATCAGAATTAGTTAAATTAGATCTTACACGTACCCTATTGGATGGAAACGAACAAGTTCCGCATAAGTACTATTAACTCCAGATCCTGAATCCAGACTCTCGTGACCTACGTGTTCATTGATTGTTTTCTTCCAATAATGGTACGAAATTCGTGCAGATTGTACAGTAAAATTTGACTTTAGTGGAAATCTTGGTCATCACTGATCAATGGTATACGGTATACCAATCTTTCTATTCTACTCGTGAAGCACTTGCAGTTGCAGGTTTGCATCCTATGTAAGCTTGTAGTTAAGTTCAGTAATTTGCACTATGACAGGAGAGCCTACTCCACATAGTCGTCAGAGAACCAAGATCGTGAACCAGAAACTAAGAGAGCTTTTCTACAACCTCTAGAACGCTTCCGATGAGGAATGTTCGAAAGATATTTCTTCTCTTCCTCCTTTTTTTTTTTTTTTTCAGAGAAGTCTTCAAGCTCGACCTCCCTCATCCCGCTTGCAGAGGACATAAAAATCTGGATATGTAATCGCCTTTTGCAGACCACTTTATTGTGAATGCTTGATCAAAAAGCAAAAATAAAAAATACTTATTCTGAAACTCAATCAATCACGTTATTGTGAGCGTGTGACTCTTTGACAAAATGACAAATAAAAGTTAGTTATGATCACCAATCTCAATCACCAACAAGGGTTAATTCATTGTAGACAATAAATAATTTAATGTGATAATCACACTTGAGTATGCAAAGTAATCACAGAATCTGTATTTTCCTTTCCTTAATTCTAAAAGGCAATTTAAACAATTCGTGGCAGTGTGGCACATGATTTTGAACTTCCATCCTTGGTAATATAATATTAAAAAATTGATGTGATGCACTCAATGAAGTGATCGGACTAGAAAACTGAGCGAGTTCTGCTAAATTTCTTGGTTTCGCAATCTTGATTCGGGAATAACGTTACGATAAATAATTCCTCAATCTTCATGAAAAATTATTATTATAAAGAGAAGAGGAACATACGACATACCTTATGGTTGGATTGCTCAAAAAGAGAATTTGAAGGCAGTATTACCTCACAAGGGAATTCGCCAGTCACCTTATTTTTAATCATTGTTCAGAGGGGTTGATTTAGCATTCCTGATCTGATTTACACAATGGCTTTTCGATCAAGATTCCCACAGACGGCGCCAAATGATGCATCCAAAAATCTGCTCAGCCTTGAGATCCTGGAGAATGATCTACAAAACAAAGTTAGACGTGGCCCGACCCCAGGGTCGGGAGGGTCGGGAGGCCACCTCCGAAAGTCAAGTCAGTAGTTGGAACACCACAGAGCTCTGGTGAGTTGCGGAGCTTAATTGAGAGATAGAATGGAAGAAGAACCATTCAGTTACCTTTGTTGTGTGTGACCCTTTAGTTTATATAGGGTTTACCTTTTATTTTTGAACGTTGGATTCATTCATAATCCTTCTTGGTGGCCGTCCGATTGTAGGGTTTTTTCCCTTTTCTCAAGGGTGGAAGTAGTTTCCATGTTCAACACGATTTCCCACTCCTTGGAGTAGCAGTAACCATTTATGACTCTATCATGTATCCCGAATTTCTCGAGGTCATGCTTATTGTTGGAACTGCAAGGTTCCTTCCTCATCACGCTATAATGATTAGACCAGATGTCCGAACCTGACCGTGGAGTCGAATTGTCCTCGACCGAGGTCAAAGACTGAACCAAAGTCGGTACAAATTTTATCCACAACAGTTTCATACTTAAAAGGCTAGGAATGAATCATGTAACTTTTAATTTACATTTCAAAAAATTAACATTATATTGTTTTAACCACCTAAAAATTAATAGTGGAGTGCCTTGACCGTTTAGTTGTCTCCTTGTGGGCGCCTTGTTGTAGAAACCCTCCCTCGCTTTGACAACATTGCTTTATATCACAGATATGTCCTACCATTATAAATGATATATATACCACTTCTATGTCACAATTGTACCATGACTATTATGTGTCACAATTATAATTCTGGTTCCGACTAAACCCTTCTCGCGATCGAGATAATGAGTTCTGCAAGAAAGGTTAGACGCGGGCCGGCTCGTATGCCGGGTAGCCGCCTCGGATGGCTAAGTCAGACGGTGAACATATTAAGATCTAGTGCAAGAGCTACACAAGATAATGTTCAGAATGTATTGGATGCTTACCGAACGGGTGAGTCTTTGCTTTTATAGTGTATGTATTACCTTTTCTAGATTTGGTAAGATTACTCGATGAGGGTTGTTGTTTCTCCTAAGATTACGTCTCCTTGTCGTTGGTCCCGCTCAATCATGCTTTGAGTTGACTTTCCATCTTAAGTGTTGTTGCCATATAAGCCAGCATAAGAGACGCCCGCTTAGTCGGTCAAGAACTGTCCCGACCGAGTGTCTGGTTCAGTCCTAGCATAGGTCTAAACCAGTCAGGTAGATATCCTCCCGTATCAACTATACGATAACAATTTTGTAAATTTAGATCTAAACCAATACGATATGATTTTAATTTTAGGTATTCAATTTTGTATTGTTAAAATCATAATCATAAGAATGTCAAAAGAGGCAAAATGCCAACAATATTCTAATTTAGTTAGTTTTTTTGCGCTGAAATTGGTCACTAAAATATAACAAGAGCTTGTCTTTCCTTTTTTTTTTTTTTTTTTTTTTTTTTTTTTTGGGAAAACTATAATAGGTGCTTGTCATGAAGATTAACATACAGTATTGTAATTTCAGTTGTGTTTATTTCAGTAGTCTTTTTTCTCTCATCCAAATGATAGGCTCATGTTTGTACTCACAATAGAACATTCTATTAACCTTGAATGAAAATGAAATAAATTGAACATAGAGGATTAAAAATGTGAATCACATGAGGTGTTTTAAGAGTGTTTATTTCATTTTTTTTCTTAGTGAATTAAAACTCCTTTATTAGTTCATTAACATAGCATGATATTTTTTTGCTTGAAATACATCATGCATTATTGAGAACAATAAATATTCATAAAAAATCCGCATACATTGATAACCAGGAATATTGTAGTTATTGTCAATTTTTATGATAACGTTTCTCTAGTTATCTTTTTTGAAATAATAAGTTTGAAATACTGGAGGCAATTGAAATGCTACTATTGAAAAAAATTTGAGGTAAATTTATTTTCTTAATTTTACAACACTGTAAACTAAATTAGATTATTTTTAATGAATTAATGAATATTCAAATCTTTTCAATTCAATATTGTATATCATATCATACTACTATTATAAAAGCATTAACTCAAGGGACAAGGTTACATTTCGTTTTCCACAAATGCCCTTTTGTATTCATTTAGTTAGATATTTGAATTAGTAATAAATGATGTCTAAAATTGTAAATTTAAATTATTGAATTAATTTTAATTCTGAATTCTTTTTTTTTTCATTTTTCAATAAGTCATTAATTGCTTGATATGATGTGTCATTGTTTTCTCAGAAAAATGAGATTCAAATTAATTAGACCCAGATAATAAAATCTAATGGGTGATAAAATACCTAAAGCCCATAAGAAGAGGAAAAGTTTTATGCCCAAAGCACTTAGGAAAGCACTTAGGAAGATGAAAAGTTTCTTAAATTTCAATGTTACAATGAGGTTGTAGGCAATGAGAAGAAGAAATGTTTTGACCGAATAAAAAAAAAAGGAGAAGAAGAAAAGTTGGGGCGCATACTAGTCCATTATATCATGCTTTTACCAAATGCCAAAGAGGAGATGCTCAAATCATCTAAATTTTGTTTCCCTTTTTTGGTAGAGAACTCTATTTAAGAAGGATTTCTTATGCAACCTGCAAATCTTTGATGGGTGGAGTGCGGTAGCAAAGAGGGTATTTTTCTTATGCTACCTGCAAATCTTTGATGGGTGGAGTGCAATAGCAAAGAGGGTATTTTTCAAGTTTTTGCAAAGAGAAAATTCTTCTACAATCTGTGCATGGTTTAATGTATGTTCTCTGTTGCACGATTATTACAGTTCTAAATGTATTGTTAACAGTGGCGGACCCAGGATGCAATAGTGGGGGGGCGAAGAATGAAGGCCAGATAACCTTTCCATTTGGGGTCCCACCTCTAAACTATTTTATTAAATTAAATAATAGACCCACGTATATTTGGTGGGGCCCACACATATTTGAAAGAAAAAAAAAAGATAAATTATTGATAATGATTTTTTTTCCCGACAAAATATAGGTAAAATTAAAGCAACAATTTTAAAAAAATATGTACATGATTTCAACCTTAAAAAGTTAGATGCAAACAAAAAATTTCTTTGGTAGGAGATGTAAACCAAATAAAAATTTTTAGGTAAGAGATGCAAATCAATGATAGTTAGTTACCTACTAACTATAGACATTTTATTTACAATACAAAATCAAATAACAAAAATTACAGAAGAAATAAAGAAACATAGAATTTAAAATCAAATAGAAAGAATAAAAAGAAAAAAAAGAGAAAAAGAGAAACAATAAATAAATTGAGAAAGAGAAAGAGACCTAATTGTGGAGTAGATTTTTTTCCAAATTTTCTTAAGCCACGCTTATAGAAAGGGAAGAGAATAAATAAGAAAAAAAGAAGATAGAGGAGAGGGAAGATAGGAAAATAAATAGGGATTGAAGAGTTAGTTTTTAATTAGAAATAACATTTTGACTTTTGAATACCTAATAAGATTTTTTTTTTTCAAAAATTTCCTTTAACCCACGATTATAAAATATGAGAGAGAAGAGAGGGGAGAATAAATAAGGATTGGTGAATTAGTTTTTTTTATTAGAAATGACATTTATACCCATCATTTTACCTTTAAAAATTGTTCACAATATTGGAGGGCCAAATAGGGACATTTCACATGTGGGAAGAGAAAAAACTGAAGAAATTAAAGGAATGAAGGGAATATGCATAAAATTTTAAAAAATCCGGGGGGGGGGGGCCATGGCCCCCTCCGGCCCCTTCATAGGTCCGCCCCTGATTGTTAACTCTCTTCTCTTCTCTTCTCTTCGCTGATTTACGAGAGCCACTGCCCATAAATATCTCTCTTCCCATTTCTTTCCGATTTATATTATCTGTTTTCTCTCACTCCATGAACTCTGGATACTATTGCTGCTCTGTTGCTTTTCAAATCTTCCTATAGTGATTTCTCTATAATGAAAACGTTTCGAGCCCCTAACCATGAATGCTGGTGCATCTTTGCTATCTCCTTCTCCACAGACTTTTCGTATTCGTGGAAGAACAAGAACTCTGATACTTATAGGATTAGTAGAAGGACTGTTCACCGGTTCTCCAATTTTAATGTTCAATCGGTAAGTCCTTTTTCGTTCAAAAGCTTCTGCCGAAGGAATATCAGTAGAGTTTGGGCTGATGTCAAGTCAGAGATATACGACGTCGCGGACTCGGCATCAGATACTGCTAAGTTTCTAGATTCTCTGAATGCCGAGTACTCTGTTTTGAGAAGTTAAGCTTCTTCTTAATTGTGTGGGAGTCGAACAATTGGCTATGATACCCTGAAAATTTCTACTACTATTTTTAATGTTGAATTAAATATGCCGGTTTCCAAAACAAATTGAAGACTTTCTAAGATTAGTCTTCATGGTGGCCATTTTCATGACCCCCCTCTTGTTGTATGTTTTCAAGAGTTATGACTGGTTGAGTTTGAGTTTTTGAATCGTTAACCCTTTTTGGTTTCCATAGTTCAGTTTGTCTCAGCTTATGTTTATGTCCTTGAGGTTTTGTATAGATAGTTCAGATGATCGGTTCAGATGTTACCATAGTTTGAATAAATGATGATTGAAACATTGTTTAATTATACCCAGATAATGTTAGTTGCCATAATCATAATTCTGCACTTGCCTTCTCTTTCTATATAGACGTTTTTGTTGTTACATTGTGATACCGGTCTCTATTGTTTTCGAGGTGAGGATGAAAGAATTAACTACCATGTCTCCCAATAGGGTTTAGGTGTCATGAGCCCCACTTGCCTGATCACTGCATGCTAAGTACATGTTAGAAAGTTTATTAATAGATGGATATAAATTTTGATCAAAGTTAACTGATATCCTTTTGAAGCAATGGTTAAGAACTTACAATTGGAGTTGAAGGCGGCAGTAAGCATTTTAGTATGTGTTGCGTAAGAAAGTATATGTAATGAAAATTTAGCATTAAAGAAGAGTGGACTGTTCATTATTTACCAATATAGATTCTTCATATTTCTGTCTCGCCTTAAACCTATTTGGAGTCCTGCAACCATAATGGCTGCTTAGTTATACCTAGGGATGTGTGATGCTATTAGAAGAAGCGTTTATGCTACTACTAATTAAGCCCAAACAAAATGCAGGTTGTATATTTTGTCAATTCTGAAACTGAGGCAAATGAATTAGCGATGCTGATGGCTCGACTATATAGTGGTAATATTGGTATGATTGCCCTCAGAAATGCATATCATGGTGGCAGCTCTGGTACATTTGGTTTGACAGCTCTAAACACTTAGAAGTACTCAATTCCACCTTCCACTTCTTTTTTTGATCGGAACTATTGTTTACCCAATGATAGCATCCCATATCTTGGTAAGATTATTCATAACAAGGTTAAGTCCCTATAATCAAGATGGATCCAATTACTGATTTTGTAGTGAGAAATTGTCCTCATTATCGTCTTTGACATGCAAGCTATTTAGGGGAGGGTTAATTTAGGTCATTCTCATTCTCGGTTGTTTGTTTTTTGGAATTCAAAGCTAGAAAGTTTGGTTTGAATTAATTTTGGGTTTTAGGGTTTTGTTTCATGAAATGGATAAGAGGATAGGTTTTAAAGTGGCAAAGAAGAGTGATCGTTGTCAAGGGTTCAGAATCTGACATGGTTGATAGCATTGGGGTTTTATTTTGGTTTAAGGGTGATTTTCCATCCACCTTGCATGCAAACCCGCCAATGTCCAATGAGACTACTTGATCTAAGGTTTCTTTGGATTAACCTTAGCAGGTTTAGATAAACTTGTGCTGAACTTATGACCCCCTTAAACCTAATATATGTGGGAACATTCACATGCTTATATTATCTTTCCACCTCTACTCCATGTAGTCCATCACTATATGGTGGATTCCCAATCAAATTAATGGAAAAACCAACCCTGTTCTGCAGTTCATACTAATAAGCTTTGCATATTTTGACATGAGACCTACCATAGTCCTGCTGGTACCAGGTGACCAATCAACCCTATATGGGCTGTTCCTGAACCAAATGTTAAGGCCATTTTGGTCCTATCCAACTTTTTGTGGCTAATTTCATCACATTCTTTTGGATTGCATGTATATAGTTTCATCGGCTGCAATTTCTTGGTATCATATGTCTTAATTTAATAGGCTTTTGTAGATGTCTGTTTATCTCACAAGGGTTCATTTTCTTTGGCTCACCTCACCCCCCCTATTTGGGGTAGAGATTGTCACCGACAAGAAAGAGAAGACACCCGCAAAGGCAAAAACTGCTGTTTTGTTTGAGAAGCTGAGAGGTCAAATGTATATATACTTGTGTATATATCTGTTTTCTTCTCTATTTGTCTTGTAAAATCACTTATGTTCTTCCATTGGATAGTATTATTTCAGATCAAACTCAGTGTCTTCTTCTTCCTTTAAAAATAATTAATCTACTACTCACCTATAGTTCAGTCGTGAGAAATGATTTCGGAGAACACATCACACGTCCATATGTACGTGCATTATTACTAGTATTTCTATGTACATATTAGGTGGTTTTTGACATTCTTTTTATTAGTTTATTACAAATTGTAAACTAAAGTTATAATTTTGCAATTGTTGTAGAGTAAACTTGTATTGTAATCAGGTATTTATTGTTCTCTTCCATTGCAATGTCCAAGTAAGTTATCTTATCTCTATAATTGAGGGAGAGAATAGTTGATTAATTATATAAAACATAATCAATTTCATACTATTATACTACTAATTTAAAAGTATGAACTAAAGAGACATAGTTACATTTTATTTCCTTAAAAGCCCTTATTCACCAACCTAATAGACATGACTAAATGATGTCCACAATTGCATTAACTCATTTTAAAATATGAAATGAATTAATATTAATAACATCATAACTCATCATTTATTCCTTATCAAAAAAACTAATCATTTATTAAATGTTGGTAAAAAAAAAGTCATAATTAAAGAACATTAATGATAAATAGTTGGGATAATTACTATTGCCCCCTTATACTTTGGTTTTATTACTAATCAAACCCCTTCTTTGTGAAAATACTATTGCCCCCCCCTCACTTCTAAAGGTGTTAAGTGCTTGTTAACATCAAATATGAAATGTCTATTTTGCCCTCAAAATTAAGAAGTAAAAAAATATGGCATTACCCTCATTTATAGAAACTATATTGCATGTCAATTATATCCTTAAAATCTTATATTTTTAGAATTAGTTTTGAATTTGGTGGGACCACATACTTATGATTGTTGAAACTTTCACATTCCACTTAAATTTTTCATAGTCACCATGATAGAAGTTTTACAAACAAATTAGCATATAATATCTAATTGATAGAAAATTTGGTAACATACATAATGGTCAACATATATTAGGTGATTTTCAATTTTCAGCTTTGAATTAAATTTGATATTTCTTAATATTTTAGTTTATATTTAATTACATCTTTCCTTTATTTGGTGATTTTTTTTAGAGAAAAAAAAAAACATCTTTCCTTTATGGTGGTTTCTTTTTAAAAAAGAAAAGTAAAATTAAAGATATTTTTTTTCCTATTAAGGATAGTATTATAACTCGAAAAAGAGCAAAAAAGTAAAAAGATAATTGTAGGGTTATTTTTGGGATTTTGAAAAAATATATAGATGCCACATCATCAGTAAACTGACGAAGCTTAACGGTAGGGGGGCATTAGTAATTGTTGACAAAGTTAAATGTTGGAATAGTAATTTAAAAAGTACAGGGGATAAAGTAGTAATAAAATCAAAGTACAAGGGGGCAACAATAATTATCCTTAAATAGTTTTATATTCTCCAAATATCTAAAATCTTTTTCAGTATATGTTTTTGTTATTATTATAATTATATTATAAGCTCTTTAGTGACTTCATCGTACCTATGACCCACCCAAAAAAAAAAAAAAAAAAAAACCCTTTGTTATGTGATATTTGTTTTAGTTTGTTACCTAGATGAATAATCTCAATAAAAAACATTAACTGTTTTATTATAGGATTAAAGTTTTTATTCAAATATTCCGCCGTTCTTCTCTGCAATTTCTCGTGATTCCTCAGTCTTTGTTCAACATGTCACCTCTAATAGAGAGAAAGTTATCTCATATCGAGAAAATGCCAGTGAAGATTATCAACCATCACTCAAGGGTTTATGACATTTTGGCGTTCGACTTTATTGGAAAATCAGCGTTCGTTAGATTATTTGTTGAGAAAAAGTTGATCAAGCGAAGGGTTCTTAGAACCCCATCCAATGGACGAATTGCAAAAGCTTTCAAGACTGATAACACCACATGGGACGATAAATTATTTTGTAACGACTTTCGTTGCCTTCTCGATATACAATTCTCCATTGGGTTTATTACATATATGCTGGGCGAATGTGGATTGTCATGTGATGGGATTGAGAAAATCATTTTCTCTGCAGACAATGATCTATTCCAAAATCATCAAATCCTTGAATCCTTGCACATTTGGGATATTTGTTTTTCTGGAAGCAAGAAGTGTTAGTGAAGGTTCTGCAGTGGCACTACCTTGTTTAAATGATCAAGCAAAATTCTTTGGCTTGGATGAATATGAAAAGAGGACTTGTGAAAGCATGGGGTCAAGCCCTGACCAAATGGAGATATGCTATTAAATTCTGGTAACTTAAAAATCGGAATTCGTGGTTTTGATTATTTTTTTATATTTTTAAAATCTGCTATGTTTATGATCTGTTCTATTTTTCGGATTTCTGTAAATTGTTTGTAGGGATTTAAGGAATAATTTTAAGTCTTGGTTTTCATTTTTTGTAAGTAAATCTCCATTATGAAAATTATTGGTAACTTTTATTTCCTTTTAGATTCTATTACTTGTTGTTACTAGACTTCTTGCGTATTTATTGCTATTTTCTCTTATTATGGTGTTTTAAAAGTTGGCATAATTGACTAAATAGCATAAGACAAACAACAATAAAAAAATATGACATCAAAGAATACCTTATCTTCCACTTTTTCATCCACATCAGCCTTTACTGAGTCAAGATCGAGTTGTCAAGCTTAACCCACTCATCAAGCCTCCTATTGACTACGAAAAGAACAACTGGATAAGTAACAATAGTTTCAGAGTCAGCAATATGCATTGTAAGCATGTATGAAAAATTATTCAATGCATTATCATAAAAACATTAATACTAAAAGCCATTGTCAAGGTACTCATGAAAAATATAGTCTATATAAGTAACAGACAGTTGTTTGTGATCTCCAATTGAAATTGTTGTAAAGTAAACTTGTATTGTAATCAGGTATTTATTGTTCTCTTCCATGCAATGTCCAAGTAAATTATATTATCTCTATAATTGAAAAGGGAGAGAATAGTTGATTAGTTAAATAAAATATAATCAATATTATTATTATTGTTATTATTACTCTACATTTTCATTTCCTTAAATACCCTTATCTATTCAATAAATTAGACTTTTAAATCACAAATAAATTATGCCTAAAATTGTAATTTTCATTCTTAAGAATTAATAATTTTTAACTATTCATGAGTAATTAGTAGCCGCTGTAATTGTAGGGTTATGTTGCTTGTAATGCTCTTTTTATATCTTATTGGAAATGGGTAATTGTGATCATCTTTTGTGATATATAACTAAAGCCGCCTAGCTTCTTACATAAATATGTAATGGAACAGAAAGTTCTTTATGGTTTAATTCTTTTTAATCGTTTTATTTATTTAATTATTTATTTTATCAATTATTAATATTAGGTTAATTTTCATCTAGACTCTTGAGGTTTAGTTTAGGTGACTTTTAGTCCCAAAAAAACTCCTTTTTGCATTTGGTTCCCCTATGGTTTCAAACAATGATCAACCGAGAACAAATCATTTTTTTTTTGGCCAAAATACCTTTATTTGTGCGTCGGTCAAGATTGTACATGTATACCCACTTCAATCCAACGGTTTATATTAAAACTGCCAATTATAATTTTTTATTTTTTATTTAGGGTCTTAAAATATTAAATTTACAAACTTATGCCTTTTGTTGAAACTCTGAAAACTTCATTCTCTTCCCAAAACCCTAATTTATAGAATGCCAAAAAACTAAATTTCCAGAAAAGAGAACGAACATTAGAGAATTCTAATTCAATCAAGTTGGTTCATTTTAATATGATTTAGGGTTAAAGATCTAAGGTTGAGTTTTTATGGATTACATTTCTGTTGGCATCAAGCATTTAACCCTAAATTAAAATCAAATGACGAAGACAGGGTGAAGTCCAATGACAAAACCGGCGGCAATTCCAATTTAATAGTGAACGATGTCAAAGGAAGACGCAACACTTACAAGAACAAATCCACCACTCATTATCATGTCCTCTTAACCATCACCTACATATCCCTGTTTCTAGGTTTTATATCTGCAAGCTTGCTTACAAGATTCCACTTCATCCATGGCAGTTCAAGTAGGTGGGTTTTTACTTGGGTTCAATCCGCTGGTTTGCCTCTTCATTCCTTGCTCTGTGATGGGTTCCATCACTTATTTAAGCAAATTCCTCTTCGGAGCATTTCCTACCTCCCTGTCTCAACTTCATCTCCCATTTTCTTTTCCCAACTCACCTTCAATCTAACCTTTTCGGTGCTCGTGGTGAAACAAAGAGTCATCTTCACCAACCTCAATGTTGTTATTCTCACCAACCTGAGTTCTCTTAACACTTGGATCCAACCATGACAAACCAAAAGGGTAAACACATAGACAATACTTTTTTGGAATATGTGATTTTAGTATTCTCAAAAATAGAGTTTTCTTGCAAGATGGAAATGAGATTTTCATCGAGTTTCAACTAAGGGCATAATTTTGTAAGTTAAACATTTAAGATCCTTAAATATAAAATAAAAATATTATACTACAACTATAGTTCACTTTTTTTAATATAAATTGTCGGATTGGAATGGGCATACATGGTATAATCTTGACTGTTGTAGAAATAAGGATATTTTGATAAAAAAAATATAATTTTAGGATATTTTTCAACAAAAGAATGATTTAAATAAAAATAGAGAGATGCACAGGAAGAGTTTTTCTTTTTTTCTTTTTTTTTTTCTTTTTTTTTTTTGGAATCGGAAGAGTTTATATATAGGGTGGGGAAATATTACTAATATAGGTGCCACCGGATGGGTACGAACCCAGGACCTCCCCGTAGAAAGTTGGGCTTTTAAGTGTTCTACTAATCCACCATTGGCATGCACATGAAGAGTTTATGCATAAAAAATAAAATAAATAAATGCTAAGCTTGTCAAAGATAACATCGTGATCTTGTATGGAAGCTGCAAAAAAAAGGGGTTCTTCACTAATTTGTTAGGCTTATTTATAAGATATGTTTCAATATTTTCCGTGCAATTTTATCAAGTTCAGTTCAGAACTCCAGATTGACCTGGATTCAGCTAATTTGTCGTGCAGAAAATAAACATTTCTTGGTGGAACATCCAGAGAATAAACCTAGACAGCTCTAAGTATTGAAATAAGGATAACCCATTTCAAATCAGAAGAAATAATTCACTTCTCCCCTTTCTGATCATATCTTTTCTTTGCTATAATGAAAGACGAAACATATGTGGAAAATCACAAACACAGCAAAGCAGGATTAGTGATTAATTGCATACAATCAATCATGGTTCAGAGATTGTCATTAGCTAGTCCCCCTTTCCTATTGTTTTATCTTTGATTTATTGACATTCATCTAATCCAATTTGTAGTTTGCCAGTCAAACATGAGGAAGTAAATTGATAGGGATAATGGATGCACAACCACGAACAGGGAAGAACACAAGCAAAGCACACAAGGGAATTTAACATGGTTCGGCAAAACCCTGCCTACGTCCATAATTACATGGACCCACAGAATACAAGACACCCAAACCCAACAATCTCCACCTTGGCTTGAATTCTGCAAACCACCTTGAAGAAAACCGTTGATGATGTCTCTCTGCAATCACCAGTCTCTGTGTATCCACTACACTTTACAGCACGGCCCACATCCCCTCCAGGGATGCTTTTATTACCGCCATCACTAAACCAGCATGGCGCACACCCTCCACCTGGGGTGTCCCATACAGCTCATTGCTGCTATACACGCATGACCTACATCCCCTCCAGGAATGTTTTTGTTACCGCCATCACTAAACCAGCATGGCACACACCCCCACCTGGGGTGTCCTTGTCAGCTCATCGCCGCTATACACGCATGACCCACATCCCCTCCAGGAATGCTTTGTTACCGCCATCACTAAACCAGCATGGCACACACCCCCACCTGGGTGTCCCGTACAGCTCATCGCCGCTATACACGCATGACCCACATCCCCTCCAGGACTGCTTTGTTACCGCCATCACTAAACCAGCATGGCACACACCCCCACCTAGGGTGTCCCGTACAACTCATCACCGCTATACACGCATGACTCACATCCCCTCCATGAATGTTTTTGTTACCGGCATCACTAAACCAACATGGCACACACCCCCACCTGGGGTGTCCTGTACAGCTCATCGCCACTATACACGCATGACCCACATCCCCTCCAGGAATGCTTTGTTACCGCCATCACTAAACCAGCATCGCTATACGAGGTGACGTGGCTCCATCTCTCCTGTCACAGCCGGCTCCGAGAGATCACTGCCACTCACCAAATCCAAATCCAAAGTCACTCGCTTCTTTCCAAATTTGCCCTTGTTTTGCGCCTAAACAACTTGCAAATTCTATCTACCTGTACCCCTTGCCAAAGTGTCAACTGGAGCTCCACCTATTTCAACACTACCTGCAAGCCTGTACAATTTACCTGATATGTGGCTTTCGTACCCATCAATCAACTGAAATAACCTTACCATTGATTTTCATACGAACTCACAAAATCAATACCAACGGAACAAAACTCCTCGATCCGTCACTTCCACTGAGTCCGGAACGCCCAAAAACCTTAGAAACACTTAACTCCGTACAAAAAATCTTCACACAAAATCCTGCGGAAACAACTTTGTACGGTATGGTCCAATAACAAAAAAAAAAAAAAAAATTTTCCGTCTTTTTCCCACAACGATTTTTTTTTTTCTTTTCCCTTCCACGGTTCCACTTTCCACGTTCTCCAAACTCAACTTCTCAACCCTTTTTTTTTTCTCTCTCTTTTCAAAAGATATGTAACCACTTTAAAGAAAAAAAGTAAAAAAAAAACTTCAAAAAATCCACTTTACCAAGCAAACACCTACAATCCAAATTCAGTCGAACCGCCCTCTTCTCAAAAAAAAAAAAAATTATAAGCGATCTAATCCGATCAAACTACAAGAAAAAAATATTAAAAAACTTAACGATTCTAGATCTAGAATCGTACCTTCGATCAAACCATCGAAGCCTTTTCCGTTCTCCTGGCACCTATCCTCTTCTTTCTAGATCTTCGCACACCTCCAGCGACGATCCACCGAACCTCGCTCTTGATACCACTTGTTAGGGATAATGGATGCACAACCATGAACAGAGAAAAACACAAGCAAAGCACACAAGGGAATTTAACGTGATTCAGCAAAACTCTGCCTACGTCCACCAGAGAGAAAAAGAGTTTCACTATTTCCAGGAAACCTCACACCACTCTCACACCCAAAAAGTGCTACCCTTTGTTTGCCCCCCATCCTTATCAGGATGGGTACCACAGGGATTGATTCCCCAATCTCCCACAGAGATTGATACCTATAGGTTATCCCACAGAGACTATTTATAGGGAAACCTAAAACCCTAATCCCGATGTAATTATAGTTTTACCCCAGTACTAGTAATTGACCCAAACCCTGTTTCAAGTACAAACACAACCAAAACCATAATTACATGGACCCACAGAATACAAGACACCCAAACCCAAAGGGAAAGAGAAAGGGAGGAAAATGGTAGGAGATATTTTAATTTCTTCTCTGATCACAGGTTTTGCCACATGTGGTTCTTTCTTTCACAGATCTACTGGGTTTATTCAAAATAAGGTTGGAAAGGGAAAATATGCAACCAAATCATTAGAACAACACATTGGGAGATCAAAACCCAAAAAATTCGATGAGATGAAGACCTTCCAATGTTATACCTATCAAGGTTGAACTGATTATGAGAGATAGCGTCAAGGTTGAACTGAAATGAGTCTCCACTGTCACTATCGCCTTCCCCTTCTCTGATTCCCACTCTCTCTACGTTCGTTCTTGCAAATAAGACGAACAAAATGGTTGAAGACAATGAAAGGGTTGAAGATGAGAACCCACCTCTCTGCGTATGCTCTCTGTGTTTGTTCTTAGGAGTCAAAGCCAAAGATTGAAGAGAGATCGTTGTCCTCTCTCTCTCTCTCTCTCTCTCTCTCTCTCTCTCTCTCTCTCTCTCTCTCTCTCTCTCTCTCTCTCTCTCTCTCTATGTTGTGTGTGTGTGTGTGTTCACGTTCGTTTTCCTTCTTTTGAACGATTTTGAACCTGGTATTTTGTTTGTGCTTGGGTTCGGTCCAGTCAAGTGAAACAAGGGTAGGGTTTGAATCATTGAACCGAACAGTTCAACGATTTGGCTTCACTTGAAATACTGAAAGAGCACATGTTGAAAGAGCAACGGCCAATATTAAATCTGGTGTGGTGTGATAATATGAAGCATACGCAGCTCAATGTGGCACATTAACTGAAGAAAAATTAACTATCTGATGTGTCCAGAATCTGTTAAGCCTCCGGATCTATCAAGATAACCTGCAAAAGATGGTTAAATGTGGCCCGAACATGGGGGTCAAGAGGCCACCTCCGAAGCTTAAGTCAGTTGTTAAACTGATCACAACACTCTAGCTAGATGTAGAGTGTAAATATGTATACGAGTATCAAGGAAATGATTCATATACCTCTAGAGTGAAAGTCACTCGTTTATATAGATTTTACCTTTAATTCTCAACCGTTGGGTGAGTTTTCGATCTTTACAAGTCACCGTCCGATCGTAGGGTTTTGCCCCTAATATTCGGGGTTTGTGAGTAGTTACCGACCTTAGCACAATTCCCTCTCCGCCTTGACGATAGTTTCTTCCTATAAGTTAGCTCCGCCTTCCGCAAGATTTGGGAGGTCGTTCGTGGCAGGTAACAATAGTATTGCACCCTTATTCGAACATGGAATTAGGTTAAAGTGGGTCCCGATCATGGTCTAACCGGGAAAAGTGTGAACCCGGTTCAATGGGTTCGGTGCAATTTTCTTTGTATCACTATCATGCTAGCTTGCCACCCACCTTTTCTTTCCAATAGAGAGTGGCGTTAAAATCTCCAACCGTCAACCAGTTACCATCCCTTCAGTCTGCAGTACATCAGATTTTTTTCCTGCACCTTATGCCTTCCAAATTTGTAGGGATTCCCATGCACTCAAGTTATGAAACATGTTCTTCAGAATGTTAGGTAGTGGAACTCTGAGGCCTGAGACATTAACATTCGTTACAATGGCCTCTACACTTAAATCTGACTTCCGAAAGTAAGCCAAGCAAATCTGACTTCTTGATTGATAGGTTCAACTCCACTATGTTTCTATCGATTTAACTGTTTCCCAATAACCTTTAGAGAGCAGGCGCGCCACTACAAAAAAAAAGGGTTTTCGTGGCGGTTTTATATAACCGCCACTATTAATATGAATATGCCGGCGAAAATTACCGCCCCTATTTGAACATGTAAGAATGTAAAATGGGATGAATAAAGCATATTTAGTGGCGGTTTTCTAATTACCGCCACTAAATGTCATTATTTAGTCACGGTCGTACCTAAACCAGCCACCACTTACATATATTTAGTGACAGTAATCTAGTAAACCGCCACTAAGTACGTCCTATTTAGTGGCGGTTTTTATCAAAACAGCCACTAATGTTGTTTGAATTCACCTTACCCTTCTGCCTATTAGTGGCGGTTTTCTATTTACCGCCACAATGACTATAAATTTTTTTTTAAAAAGCCCCTATATTTGCTATTGTATTACATTTATTCCTGAAAGACGGTACAAATACCTGAATACAAAGAAAATTCAAAGAAGCTAACAGTATTCAAACAACACAATTTAAGAACAAAAAATACAATACATATTAATCAAGTCAACAAAAACTACATGTAGTACTCTACTTGGTGTTACATGTTAATCTAAACACCAATAAGAGAAGAAGAAGAAAAAAAATGACACAAAAATGAATAATCCAATCACATTTCAAGGCTGCAACAGCTAGATCTTGTCCAACCACTCTCGTCTTCATTCTCTCTGCAAGGCTAAGCAGCCACTCTTTCTCTTCAGTACCAAAACTTAACACAGGAGTGCGGGTCCACGAGTTAACCATCTACATAGTAAGGAGCAGCATTTAGAATACAATTTAACATTCATTGAGGACAACCAGATGATTTCTTCACTTGATAAGAAACAAACACATGCTGCAATTAGATTGGAAAGATATACCCAACTAACATTTGAGGGATTGCTTATTAAATATCCTGCTACTTGGTAGTAGAAGGTTTAAACACGAAAAAATTGATGGACAAACAATAGCAAGATGAAACAGCAAAGAAATATCAACAAATTGTGTCCCATGTATATAACCACTATTCATGTTGGTTCTAAACTTGAAAATCCTAAATAAGAAATAACAACCATTCCAAATTCATAACCAAGGCATTCCATAAAGACGAGATATTCTCAACTAAAACAACAAATAGCAATAAATAAAGACAAGACAAGACATGTGGATAACGGTGACGTCCATATCCATCTTATCCAATAGGGACCAAACCCATGACCCTAACAATCACCACATACAAATCTTGTCAACAGGAACTCATCCATAAATCCATAAACAAGGGGGATAAACTGGTCCAGATGATTGTCAACTATTTTGCTATATAAGCTACAAAGTTAATCATACCTTGAATACACGCTCACACCTCTCTAGATCATTGGAAATCACAGCAGCAGCCAAGCCATAGCTGCAAGAGAGAGAGTTTACAAATACGTTTAGTCAATTACCCCAATCAAAAAAGAAGAAAGAAACATGGAAATACAATATTAGATCTATTTTTAACTACACGGAGGCTCTGAACTTTATAAATCTAGCTAGATGTTTGCGTTTATCAAAAGTTTAGTGGCTGCATCCACCTAGAAGAGTTGTATACTTGGAACCATGTTACTACTGAAAAGCTATCCCCAGCCTAGTTTACTTGAATGAATTTTTTTATGACACCTGGCTAAGTGGGATCAAGAAGGCCTAATCACTTCTAAATGGTTAGATTCCAATCCAGTGTATTTTACCCCCAAATCTACTCTTACCCATCATCCAAAAAAAGAAAAAGGTAACACGTCATACATGACCTGCAAAATTAAATTAAAAGAGAAAAAAAGAAAAGAAAAAAAACTGCACTCCTTCTAATAGTAATAATCCATGGCCATTGATGAGTCACTTATTTACATTTACACTCAAAAGTCAAAACAAATACAAACAAAAAGGAAGCATTAGGCTTGTGATTAACATCTTTAGACATGATTCATGCAACCTTCAGATCGAACCTGAACTATGCTAGCATTAGGCTTGTGATTAGCATCAAAAGTATCTACTGTAGATATTGTAAATGCAGAATTCGTCATTCGATCAAATAAATTACTAACCACTTTGGATTTTGAACTGATGAATCGCTGAAAAGGGAAAAACATCTACCTTTTTTTTTAAGTTCTTGGAGCTGAGCATTAAATTCATCAAACTTCTTCAAGGACACAGGTCAGCTTCATCAACTGCAGGAGCCCCACCCTGCTCACTGAGTTTAAAATTCCTAGCAATCTCTGCACATATCTTCCCATATTTTCTGCAATGCAAACAGAATAACAATTTGTGATTTCTTCAGTTTCATACGCATTGCTACATGTCCAAAGAAAACCAAAGGATGCTAAATGTAAGGCAAATCCAGTTGAAAGAAAATTTGCAAGGTACAAAAGTTTAAGATGGATTGCCTGCAACTGCTGCAGCAGAGACCCACAAGTTGTAGCACAATTGGTCTAAAGGGACTATGTAGCAGAAAGGGACTTAACCCTACCTAAAGCACAATTGATTATATGAATTGCTGTCAAATTCATATAATTGACTTTAAGAAACAGGTGAAAGAGAAAAGGGTAGGAGAAGCTAGAGCAGATCAGATCAGATCAGAAAAAGGTAACTAAATTAACTTCATATTCACCATATCCCTCTGTTCTGGCAAGCTTCTCTTCATCATATACAAAGTAACCACTGCAAGTAGTGGCTGCTAGTAGTAGTGGTAGTATATAATGTTGATAAGGTTGATGGATACTTAACGTATAAGGAACCAACTAAAATTGGAAACCACCAAAGTAAGCTAATGCTAAGAAAGCCAAACTGCCAAGTTATTCCAACATAATTTACCCAAACAATTAAGAAACTAAAAATAACTTATAACTAATTCCAGTCCTTGTTGGACCAAAAACCCTTGGATGGTTTTGTTTGGATTTGGGTTTGGGTTTCCAAAACCGATCATACCTGTCCAACCATTAAGTGCACCCACATCCATCAGCACCCCATATGGTAACCCATCGGTTTTATTAAGATATGTCTTCTCCTCCACTTCACACACCCCTTCAAGAATGATTCCGTCAATAGGAATTACTTCTCCAGCCTTGATCGCGAGGATCATGTTCACCTTCACATCTTTTGCATCAATGATAGCTCCATTATCAGCTAAGGGGCTTGCTGAGGGGCCATGCTCAACAAAGAGGTCATAGCTTCTGTAGCCTATGACAAAAAGTCATTCTCATAAGGATTATTATTTTTAACCTAAGTCTTTGGTATAGGAATGTTACATATTAATGGAGAGAGAGAGAGAGAGAAAGAGAGAGAGAGAGAGAGAGAGAGAGAGAGAGAGAGAGAGAGAGAGAGAGGACCTTGAAACTGTATAACCCATCAGGACAATGGAGTTATGGTGGAAGTTTGGTGACAGATTTGGTTGGAACTCAACACTCCAATTTCCTTCTCAAAAGCAGCCCTGCATGAAAAGAGAAAATCCAAAATTTTTAAATTATAAAATTACAAAAGCACTTGATAGAGTCACCAACTCAGATCTGAAACTCAGTCACAGCATGTTGGAACAGCTTAAAAACACCTTAGAACAGCTTAAAGTTGGCACTCTAGGGTTTCAACCACTTAATGATCAAATACCATACCTTGTTTGAGAAAGGCCACTGCATTCCTGAACTCTTCATGGAAGCTAAAGATTAAACAGGAACACAAAGGAAACTAAATCAGTTGGGTAAGTGATCAGAACAAATCATACATGAAATAGCAAAAATAACAGAAACCCATTTCAAATCTTGATCAGACTTACCAAGAAGCTAAATCAAATCTGAAGATAAAAGCAAATACGAGGTACAGGGTGGTCAAACAGGTGATCAGATCCTTGGGAACACCATTATACACGAGGATCAAAATGGACATAAAGACATAATAATAATAAATAATAAAGTCCCATTGTAAGTTCTGTTAGCCCAAGTCCCAACTGATACCCTAAGACATCAGCAGTTACACTTGTTCACCTTTTTGCATTTCAAGTGAGAACAATTTATTGAATTTGTCCTACAAAAGACAGCAACTTCTATAAATCAACTAGATCTTCATATAGCAGAAATGACTGTGGGAGAAACATTGGCCTTTTTTGCAAGATGCCAATGGTAGGCTCACAATATGGAGTTGTAACACCTACCTTCTTTGAGATGACCAGCTTTAATCGAAGAGGCTTAGACCGATGAGTGAAACTGAATTTAATCAACTAATTCTCAACATTGAAACCTGCAGAGATGTTGGCAGAGTTGGTAGGAAGAGGAAGGGAGGCAACATTAAACCAGATGCCAACCTTGATATATACAGCCTAATGTGCAGGCTGATCAGAGTAAATTGAAAATGTTAACTATTTCGAGTGGTTAATCAGAGTACAAATCTTCCAAGTCACTAGTCGTAAATTTAATTCATTGATTTGCAGAAGCTAGCTGCAGGATTGTTGATGGGTGTAAATTCTTGATGAGCCCCGGGCTCAAAAGGCCAGAGCAGCAAAGGCAGCTCCACAAAGTCATTGCAAAACCAGTTCCTGATAAGGTAATAGAGATTAGCCCAGGTACTAAGAAGAAAAACAAACAGCGGAAGCCTCTGAACCAAAGAAAATAAAGAGAAGTAGAAGGGTCATCGAAGAAGAAAACCCAAACCATGACAGCAGTCCTTACAGCTAGGAGCAAGGTTAATCTCTTTTAGAAACCTCCATTCTTTTCCTTTTTCTGTATAGGAAAAATGAAATACCATGAAGTCTCCATCTACATGATGGCATCCCTTAATAATATGGTTTCATAGAAAGACAACTAAATAGAAAGAATACAAATAGAAAGAAACTGAAGACAGTTTACAAAAACTAAATTAGAGCACACACTATTGCTATTGCCAAAGAAGACGATACATTCATCTGTACTGTACCAATGTTTCACCACCCAAATCTCCATCCAGGTATCACTTTAAAAATGGGAAGAAAAAAAAATTACAAAATCCTTGGTCACTTGTAAACTAACTAGGAATCCAGATATTTTGTAGACACAGATAGCTGAAAACAGAAACGTGAATGGGAGAAACTAACTGTATGGTGGGTGTGGGTGATCTGAGGATTGAAGTACAGAATTGGTATATTGAAGGCAACGAAACATAATTGGTATGAGGCTAAGTTGCGCACTGTACCTGAGGATGAGCTTCGTTGCAAGCGAAATGATGGGAGAGGCTGGGAATGATCCCTGCCTTCAACCTCACACACTTGATGAAGTAGTTGTTACTTTAGGTAACTAAATCAAGGCATAAGACCAATGGCAATAGTTTTGTAACTTTTCGGAAGAGACTAATTTACTGAACCTTCATGATCAACAAGACCACCTCTTCAAGTATGACTAATACAAGACCTCATACCTGCAACAGGGCAGAATAATTACACATCGTTACAAAGAACTGGAAGAAACATTTAAGGGGGAAAAATCAGCAGGGGAAAAACACAGATGTGACAATACCCAAACCTATTATTATGAGTTAGACTTAGGGTAAATTAAGATCTAGCATATAAACAAATCCTTTCCACCACTGTACCAAATCGAAAAAAGAAAAAAGGGGTCTATCATGTAACTAGAAGAGGAAGAACAAGCAAAACGACAATGGTCTTCTTGTATGAACGGTACCACCATTGTACCAGATCGAAACACTAGTAGCTAGATATCAGTTGACGGAAACAAGGCTCGGTGTGAACCAAAAGAATGGATGACATGGCTTAACCTAATCTCATCACATCCTTGAAACTTTCTACCTATCAAAAACGATAACAAGGATGGCAAAAAAACACTACCAAAAACAACATTTCGGAGCCATCAGTAAAATCGAAACTGAAAATAGCTTAAGGACTTGGAATCCAAATCTTGAGAATAGATGAAACAAGTGGTGAAAGCGATTCCAGCTTACCCTAAATCGCAGAGAGCATAGAAAAGAGAGAAAAGCTGTGTTTCACCGCAAGCTTGCGATTCGCCGGCTTGTCCAGGGAAAAACCTCCGTAACTATGGTCACCTAAACTTGCGAGTGCCCAAGCTGATCCAAATTTCGAGTGGATTTCTCACCAAAGTCCTATGGTCTATCTGAGTTCTGAAGCTGTCGTCTGAAATAAAAAAACAAACTAAGTTGAGAAGCTCAAAATGAAAATCGAACGAAAAAGGGTGAAAAATTGGCGCGGGAGGATTGAGGGAAAAGCCGGCGGTAAAAGGGGAGGAAAAATCTAGGGTTATTTACAGCGGTTTCGATGAAACCGCTGCTTATATTTATCTTCAGTGGCGGTAATATTAAAACGCCGCTAAATATATTAATATTTAGTGGCGATAATTTATGGAAGGCCACTACTATTTGCTATTTAGCGGCGTTCGTGGAACAAACGCCACTAATATTTTAATACTTACCGACTGTTTTATAAAACCGCTACCAAAACCTTGGATTTCCACTCAACCCTTCTATCGCCCAAATGGAGCCCGTGTTTTTAACTAATTAGTGGTGGTTTATTGAAAATGGCCAGTAAATATCCATTATTAGTGGCGGTTTATGATAAACCGCCACTAATTAAACGTCACTAATATCCATTTGATTTCCATTAAGAAGATAATGTCTAGTTGGTGTTCCCGTTTTAGGGGTCGGACTATTGGGGAGCCACCTATACCTTGACAACTCTAGCGTATACAATGAAAAATAGATCCCACGCACCTTCTGGGCTAATTGGACACCCACTTTGAATTGAGATGCATGTAAAAGCTCCATTTTCTCTGGTAGAAGCTGCATCCGTAGGAAGATTTTATTGAAAAACCACTTTGATTAGCTCTCCAATGTGCTAGCAAGATATCCCGTTAACTGACTAGCTAGGGTTCTCCAGCCAAAACTTTCTACAAGTCTACTCTGTTCTCAAAGGAAAACAAGGATTTATGATGCTCAAGAGGGGGCATGAAACACCAAATCTTTGATTACAAGCTCTAAAAAGTATAATGACCATTCTTAGGTATCTTTTGCCATCTTGAACAAGACCTACTTGTGTCGGAGACCAGGAGGAGAGATGAGTGTCTCTACGGTATGACCATCAATGATTATGGGGTCTTCTTCAACTTTACTTTTCAAGGGGATTTAGTAGAGTGGTAAAGAGTCATACCTTTTATTAAAGAGGTTATGGGTTCGACCTCACTGACGGTATATGTAATCTCCTATACATAAAAATCTCTTGCTTAAAAAATAATAATAATAAGGATAAATATCACTTACCTCCCCTCTTAGCAGGACAAATAGCACTTACACCTCTTCTTAGTTGGATAATATCACTTACATCCCCTCTTACCTAGCAAATATATCAAACACCTCCCCTCTGTTAACTTTCATGATTAAATTTAACTTTTATCGTTAAATATTTTTCTAAGACCCCAAACTACCCTTGGCTAGAAATATTTTTTTATTTTAAATCCTAAATTATTGTAATTACCCTAGTAGTTAAACTAATAAATTACCCTCAATTAAAATAATTATTAAAAACCAAAACACCATAGTTAAAACCCAAATTATCTTTAATTATTAAAAACCCAACATACCTTTTTTTTTTTTTTTTTTTTAAGAACTAAATGTATCAAACAATTATAAAAACACCTATTACTATCAAGTAAAATAAAAAAAAAATGCAATTAAAAAAAAGAAGGTATCTTGATAAAATTAAACATGTACTTAAAAAAAAAGTACTACTATCAAGTAAAATTAAAAATGCAATTAAGAAAAAGGGTATGTTGATAAAATTAAACACGTACTATTATTTTGAGTTTTTTTAATTGTTTAATAATTTCTTTAAAAAAAGGGTATATTGGGCTTTTAAAAATTAAAGATGATTTAGGTTTTAATTATGGTGGTTTAATTTATAATAATTATTTTAATTGAGGCTAATTTATTAGTTTAACTATTAGGGTGATTATGGTAATTTAAGGTTTAAAATAAAAAAATGTTTTTAATCGAGGGTAGTTTGGGGTTTTAGAAAAATATTTAATGGAAAAAGTTAAATTTAACTGAGAAAGTTAACAGAGGGGAGGTGTTTGATATATTTGCCAGGTAAGAAGGGAGGTATGTGATATTATCCAACTAAAAGGGGATGTAAGTGCTATTTATTCAGCTAAGAGGGGAGGTAAGTGATATTTACCCTAATAATAATAGAGGTTTAAAGTTATCTTCCATGGCCAGTTGGAAAGAGATACATGATGAAAGAGGGAGGAAGAGGAAGAAAGGGAAACTAATGAGGCGGTGGGTAAGGAATGAAACCAGCCACACAGGGCGGAGAGAATATAGGTTGAAAGTAGGGATGTAAACGGACCGAATTCAGATAATATCCTTTCGATTTTTAGACAAATTCAGTCGGATTCAGATGATAATCAGATAGTTATTTTCTTTAGTAGATTCTTCTAAATGGGCATGAATAAGATCAAATACAATTTTTCGACTACCTGCTTACATCCTTACCATTTTATTTGTGAGGGTTAGGTTTGAAATTTAAGAATTTAGCAACTTTGGTAGCTATTTTATTAGAAAACTAGAAAAATAGTCATGTATCACTAGTAAAAATTTTATAATAATAATAATAAAAATAAATCTAAATAAGTAACTTAATCGGATAATTTAATCCGACGAATAATAATCAGTAAGAAAGGGGTATACCATATCCGCATCCTATTAGTAATTCGACGGATTCGGATACCCTAAACGGATGCGGATGCGAATTCGAAACCGAATTTCGATTATCCATTTACACCCTTAGTTGAAGGCAGAATCAAGACCGAACGCTCAAGTAATTTGTACTATATATAGTAGCACCTTTGGAGTTACAAATACAGGATGAAGACTGAGAAAAAAGGTAAAGAAAAACAACCTATTTAGTTATGAAAGAGCCAGATCAACTTAAGGAGTGCAAATTAACCATCAGTTCTCCTTTAACGTAGAAGAATCTCACCAATCGTGTGCCTCTAAAACATGGATGGAGGATAATAATAGATCCACATTTCAATCATTAGCAACAGTAAACTCACCCACTCTATCCAAAGATTCAATGCTTAAACTACTAGTGGAAGGCTAAATTTGGTAATGATCAGGGGCGGACCTATGAAGGGCCGGAGGGGGCCATGGCCCCCCCTCGGATTTTTTTAAATTTTATGCATATTCCCCTAATTCCTTTAATCTTTCCTGTTTTTTCTCTTCCCACATGTGAAATGCCCCCCCCCCTCCAATATTGTGAACAATTTTTAAACGTAAAATGATAGGTATAAATGTCATTCCTAATAAAAAAACTAATTCATCAATCCCTATTTATTCTCCCCTCTCTTCTCTCTCATCTTTTCTTCCTATTTATTCTCTACTGTTTCTATAAACGTGGGTTAAAAGAAATTTTTGAAAAAAAAAATCTTACTAGTATTCAAAAATCAAAATGTTATTTTCAATTAAAAACTAACTCTTCAATCCCTATTTATTATCTTATCTCCTCTCCTCTATCCTCTTTTTTTCCTATTTATTCTCTTCCCTTTCTATAAGCGTGGCTTAAGAAAATTTGGAAAAAAATCTACTTCACAATTAAGTCTCTTTCTCTTTCTCAATTTATTTATTGTTTCTTTTTTTCTCTTTTCTTTTGTTATTCTTTTTAATTTGATTTTATATTCTATGTATCTTTATTTCTTTTGCAATTTTTGTTATTTGATTTTGTACTGTGAATAAAATGTCTATAGTTAATAGGTAACTAACTACCATTGATTTGCATATCTTACCTAAAAAAAATTTTGGTTTTCATCTCCTACCAAAGAAAATTTTAGTTTGCAATTAACTTTTTAGGGTTGAAGTCATGTGTATATTTTTTTTTTATATTGTCCCTTTAATTTTACCTATATTTTGTTGGAAAAAAATATATCATTATCAATAATTTATCATTTTTTCCAAATATGTGTGGGCCCCACAAAATATATGTGGGTCTATTCTTTAATTTAATAAAATAATTTAGCCATGAGACCCCAAATAGGAAGGTTACTGCCCCCCCCCCCACTATTGCATCCTGGATCCGCCACTGGTAATGATGGACTAGTAGATCAAATCATAGAATCATAAAAGGATCTATTTATGCTATTATAAATAAAAGGTTTCAATCTAGTGTCAACTATATGTGGAAACCGAAGCTTTCCATATAAAATTGTATGGTCTTGAACCATTTCAAAAACAATATGATATGGTTTTTATTGTAGTATAGAACAATGATGGTTCGATCGTATTGTGATATGGAGAGTTTATGATCAGACCGGGTTCATACCTGGTCCGACCCTCGACCCCGGTCGAGACGGAGAAAAATGAATCGCTCCCAAGCGAACCGAATCCGGAAGATGGCTTGCTGAAGAAGAAAGCTTATTCAGCTGCAAGCGTGCCCTAATCTTACTTATGGATTAGGGTAATCACCCTGATGATGGCAGACTCAAACTGACGGCTGCGGATAATCATTATCAAAGGGATAACTATCACATAACCTAACGGTTATCTCAGGAGTCCTCTACTAGCACAAACTAGTAGAAGTCTATCGCTCAACGGATCTAACTGAGGAGATCCAACGACTACCCGAGGAAGGCTCAAGTGCATCCAACGAAGGAGATTCGAATGTACACTCTATATAAACCTCACTACCATACAAGGTGAGGGACGGATCAATCGATCAATAAGAATACTATCTGAGACTCAGGTTCGGATACATACCGATAGACCTAAACTATCGGCGTTACGCTATCTAGATCACCTTTCCCGTTTCTTCATTCATTAGCTCTCTGACTTCTAGTAGAGCCGTTTGTGATTAAGTTCATCAATCGACTTAGCCTTCGGAGGTGGACTCCCGACCCCAGCGGTCGGGCCACATCTGACGCTTTCGTTTTGCAGGACATCACGTGGAGATCCAAGGGCTAAGCAGATTTTGGACGCATCATTTGGCGCCGTCTGTGGGAAAGACTTGAAAAAGCCATGGTGACTAGATCAGCGGCCGCAGCAGCCGCACAACGCAATTCCGGTGTTCGAGATACACCGGGGTGAATGATCCAGATATTCCCCGGGAAGGCCAAAATCCTATCGAGGTGGATGATGGCCGGGAGGACGTAATCCTCCTCCCCGATACAATCCAAGATCAATTGGATCAGGTAAAGATTCAACTCTTGGAGGTGAGCCAAGCACTCCGCGTGCTCACCAGACGAGTGGTTTTACCACAAGAACTTGATCAACACGATTCAGGGAGACGTGCATTGCCACGTGACCAGAGAATGGCTGAAGACAGGAATGTTGATCAGAATTTCCGTGAAGGAGACCGAGGACTTCGGAGGATCGATATCAACCGAGGCGAGGCGATCGGTTCGACAGACCGCAAGAGAGTACAACTGATTCAAATACAAGGTTGGATACAGGGGTAAGAACTCACTCACCCACGATCGGAAGAACCGTTCGTGATGATGGAGCAGTTCGTGACGAGAGAAACGTTCGTGAAGGACGGGCTGTTCGTGATGATCGAGTAGCACGTGATGATCGTGTTAATCGAGGTCGTGATCGTATTGCTGAAGATCACCCGACCCAGATTGGTCAAGAATTGGCCAACATCAATGAGAAGTTAGGGCGGTTGGCTAAGGGAAGAATAATCGAGGATGTTTACTCGGTCATTCGGAAGACTCCTTTTCTTGAGCCAATTGCGGGATATCGGTTTCCCCATAACTTCCGTTTGCCTACCTTCTCAACATTCGATGGCTCCGGAGATCCAATAGCTCACATCGGCTATTACCAACGGGACCATGGCGGTTTCGGGTAATTACGATGAAATTTTATGCGGGGTTTTTGGTTCATCTTTAATCGAGCAACACGAAGTGTTTTCTAACCTCCCATCCGGAAGGATCGTAAACTTCGACGAATTGGCACGCCAATTCATAGGGCGATTCCGTGTGGGATACGAGTCAAGAAAACGGAAGAAACCTTGTTTCTTGTCAAACAAGGAAAGAACGAATCGATCGAGAGAGTTTACGAAAAGATTCAACAAAGTGACGATGGAGATAGAAAACTTGGATGAACAAGTAGCCGAACCGCTCTATTCACAGGACTCACAAATCGGAAACTCCTGGAGTTATTACTACGGGATATACCCACGACTTATGCTTTGAGTTGGTACAACGATGCCGAACAGGCTGAAGTCATGGAGATTCTAGATGCGCGCCAAGGAGATAATAAAGTCTCCAATAAGGAACAAAAGGCTCTGAGCGAAGCGGAAGCCAAAGAAGAATGTTCGTGATCGGGTTGGAAAATCCCAGCCTTGGCGCCAAAGATCCCCTGTAGAAGTGAGTACACTCCATTGAATGCTCCTCGGGCTGATATTTTGAATATCCTCAAAAGAAAAAATATTTTGAAGTGGCCGCCTAAAATTCTTTTGAAACCCGGAGAGCAGCTGGATCGGGAAAAGTATTGCCGATTCCACAAGGACTATGGTCATTACACTAATGACCGTCGTCATCGAAGGCAGATATTGAGAGATTGATATCTCAGGGACATCTGTCCAGTTTTGTTAGCAGGAGAAGGGAGGAGCCACGTGGGCCACGTGCAGCTGCTCCAAAGAGGGATCGTTCGGTTAGTTCAGAACGATCGAGGGAGGCCCCGAGGTCTAAAAAGGGCAAGGAGGTGATGGAAGCTGCTACTCGGTCACCGATCCTTACCATCTTCGGGGGTCCAGAGCCCGAATCATTCCGGAGTCTGAAAACAAAATCCAAATTTGTTGGATCCGGAGAGGCGCAAAAGCGAAAGAAGCTGAATGGTGAAGATTCTATCACCTTTAGCGAGGAAGACGAAAGAGACGTATGTTTACCTCATGATGATGCTATAGTCATCAAGGTAGAGATTGCACGGCGGGAAGTGCATAGAGTATTGATTGATACAGGGTCTGCAGCTGACCTAATTTCTTACGAAGTGTATCAAAAATTGAAGGTGGATCAGGACTTGATGAAACCTTCATCTACACACCTATATGGCTTTGCAGGGTCATCTGCAGTAGTGGAAGGATCGGTTCAGTTGGATCTTTCCATTGGAAGTTTTCCTAAAGAAACAACTGTCCGAATCAATTTTTTGGTGGTTCGAGAACTACCAGCCTATAATATGATTATCGGGCGACCATCTTTATCCAAGATAGGTGCTATTGTTTCAACAAAACACCTGAAGATAAAATTCCCGACTGATATGGGAATCGGTCAAGTCTCCTCGACCGGAAGATCTCTCGGCGGTGTTATGTTGCCTATTTAAAAGACAAGGAGGGTCCGAGGAAGGTTACTTGCCCTCCCCATAGAAGTTCGAGATGATCGGGAAGAGACAGAGATGCAAAGGCCCGAACCGATGGAGAAATCGGAGCAAATCCAGCTGTGTACCGAGGATGAGAAAAGGATTACTTATATCGGGTCGAACAATTTGGAAGAGTTTAAAGATGAGTTGAAGTTATTTCTTCAACGAGAATAAAGATGTATTCGCATGGTCTGCGAGGACATGCCCGGGATCGATCAGGCCATTGCAGAGCACAAACTCGGATAGACCCTAAGGCGAAACCAAGTGATACGAGAAAAGAAGAAATTTCTCTATTGAAAAGTATGAAGCCATCCGGAGCGAAGTTGAAAAACTTAAGAATTCTGGTTTCATAGAACCAATCGAGTGCCCAACTTGGTTGGCCAACGTGGTGATGGTGAAAAAGGCGAATGGGAAGTGGAGAATGTGTACAGACTACACGGATTAAAACAAAGCTTGCCCAAAAGATTGCTACCCGTTGCCTCGGATTGACCTCTTGATAGATGCGACTTGCGGGATATGAAACTTTAAGTTTCATGGATGCCTACTCGGGTATAATCGGATCCTTATGAATAAGGAGGATGAGAAGTATACGGCTTTCATGACTGATCGTGAGAGCTATTATTACAAAGTCATGCCTTTTGGCCTGAAAAATGCAGGAGCGACATATCAGAGGGCCGTCGTCAACAAGATTTTCAAAGAGCTGATAGGAAAGAATGTTGAAGCGTATGTTGACGATATGCTGGTGAAAAGCTTTACAAAAGCAAATCACATTGCAGATTTGACTGAGGTTTTTTCAGTATTGAGGAAGCATCAAATGAAGTTAAACCCCGAAAAATGTGCCTTTGGAGTCTCCTCGGGCAAATTTTTGGGTTTCATGGTATCACAGAGGGGAATTGAGGCTAATCCTGCCAAAAATACAAGCTCGATTGATATGGAGGCTCCCAAAACCGTTCGGGATGTACAATGTTTGACGGGGAGAGTTGCTGCCTTAAATCGATTTATCTCCAAGTCTAGAGAAAAATGTTTGCCTTTTTTCAAGGCACTTAAAGACCCGAAGGGCAATAAGGAAGCAAAGTGGACTGAAGAGTGCCGAGAAAAGCTTTCGAGGAATTAAAAGAAGCACTTGGACAACCACCGATCCTGTCCGGACCGGAGAGAAGGGGGAAATATTACAGCTATATCTAGCGACATCCCTTTCGGCGGTCGGTGCGGTACTTGTTCGGGAGAAAGATAAGAAACGATGGCCGATTTACTATGTAAGCCACGTGTTGCTAGATGCGGAGACGAGATATTCGCAGATTGAGAAGCGGGCTCGGCTCTCATGATGGCCGCCGGGAAGCTAAGGCCATATTTTCAGGCTCATCCAATTGAGGTATTTACAACTTTTCCTCTTAGTAAAGTTCTTAACAAACCTGATTTGTCCGGAAGGATGGTATCCTGGTCGGTTGAGCTCGGTGAGTTCCAAGTGAGCTTTAAGCCCGGAAGCGCAATCAAGGCTCGGGCATTAGCCGACTTTGTAGTAGAAACTACTGCACCGGTGGAACCCACCATTGAGGATCCCATTATACCAACCACTTGGGAGGTATATGTGGATGGTTCGAGTAATAAAGATGGAGCAGGGCGCTGGAATTCTATTAAAAAGTCCAGCGGGATTTATTATTCGATATGCTTTGAGATTCGCATTTGATGCAAGTAATAACGAAGCGGAATATGAGGCCCGATAGCGGGACTTCGGTTGTCAAAAGCATTAGCTATTACAGATGTTACTATTTATAGTGACTCTCGGCTTATAGTCAACCAAGTCCGGGGGGAGTATGGCATTAAAGAACCACGCTTGCAAAAATATCGGGAGATAGTGCGGGCATTTCGGAACCAATTTCGGAATTTGAAGATATCTCAGATTTCGAGGAATGAAAATTCGGTGGCGAGATGAGCTATCCCGACTAGCCAATGCCAAGGAAAAGAATCTAGACCCTTCGGTCTACATTGAAGAGGTAACTTTTCCAAGTTATCATGAGAAAGAAATTTCTTATATTGAAGCGGAAACGTTGCTTTGGATGGATCCAATAATCGAGTATCTAAGAGATGACAAGTTACCCGAGGATCCAAGTAGAGGCAAGGTTGATCAAGATTCGATCAGCTAGATTTGTCATTTAGAATGGGAGACTATACAAAAGATCTTATGCTGGACCCCTTATGAGATGTATAGGCCCCGAAGGAGAAAAATAAGCTTTGGCTGAGGTTCATGAAGGAATTTGTGGAGCTCACATGGGTGGCCGAGCCCTGGCCCACAAAATTCTAAGACTTGGGTTATATTGGCCTAAGATCCAAGAAGCTGCTATGGACTACGTTCGTCGATGTAGTAATTGTCAAATTCATGCTACAGATGTCGAAGCGCCCGGCGGAAACTATGACTTCAATTTTAAATCTCATTCCCTTTGCAATGTGGGGAATTGATATCATGGGCAAATTCACCAAGGCATCAGGCGGACGGGAATATCTGATAGTAGCAATTGATTACTTCACAAAATGGGTAGAAGCCAATGCACTGGCGACAATTACTGAGAAAAAAGTGGAGAAATTTGTGCTTGAATCAATCATATATCGCTTTGGGATTCCAAAGATTATTGTCACTGACCATGGTACTCGGTTCGGATTGTCCACAATTTGAGCAATTCTGTGGAACATATATGATCGAGCATCGTATGTCCTCGGTGGCATACCCCCAAAGCAATGGTCAGGTAGAGATTACTAACCGAACGCTACTTTGGAAGGAATAAAGAGAAGACTCGAAAGCTGACAAAGCTTCTTGGGTCGAAGAACTACATAATGTCTTGTGGGCTTATAGAACTACGGTTCGAACACCTACGGGGAGAAACTCCATTCAGGTTGGCATATGGATCCGAAGCATTGGCACCTGTGGAGATAATGGCGGGGACGTTACGGGATCGTGAGTTTGAGGAAAAAGCAAATGAACAAGGACTGCTTGATAGTCTTGATTTGTTGGACGAAGTTCGGGCAAAGGCAATAGCACGAACTCAACATTATCAAAGAAGGATAGCGTCTCATTATAATACTCGAGTGAAGAATCGTCGGTACTTAGCCGGAGATCTGGTGTTGAGAAACACCCTAGCTTCTGACCCGCGTCACCAAAGAAAGTTGGACCCTTCCTGGGAAGGACCCTATATGGTTGTGAAACCGGTCGGTTCAGGAGCTTACAGGCTGAAGAACATAGATTCCCAGAAAGAGTTGGATCGTTCGTGGAATGCTAGGCATCTCAAAAAGTTTTATCCTTGAGGATGATTTCAATTTTGTTCGCGATGTAATCATTTTCAACTCAATCAATGCAATTTTTGGCTTTCAACAAACTATCTTTTGATTGGGGGGCATCATACAACACATTCAAGAACAAGATCCAACTATAAGGCATCGGATGAAAATTCGTGTGGGTCCTTCAACACTTCAACACTTATGGAAAATTTTTCGAACTTTCTTAAGTTGGGGCATCGGATGAAAATCCGAGTGAGTTCCTTTTGCAAGGCGTCGGTTTGAAACCCGAGTGAGTTCCTTCGAGACTTATTGAATTTCTCCGGAAATCCTTAAGTATAAGGCATCGGTTTAAAACCCGAGTGAGTTCCTTCTCAGACTTATTGTATTTCTCCGGAAATCCTTAAGTAAAGGCATTGTTTCAGTCAACTAAAACCTAATACAACGGCGATTCAAGTGGCTAGCAAAGTTCAAGATAAAGTAATTTCTTATTTCTTCAGAAGATCCAAAGAGGCCAGTATCAAAACAATTACAAGAGCTGGATACAATCTCGATCAAAGAAGAAAGTCATTACAATGTTTGTTAACAAGTGATACAAGATCGACGCGACTTTGCTAGAACAAACATATGAGTCAACCATTGGTGGGGAGTCAAGGAAAAGAAGAGAAGAAATGAGGATTACAAAAATATTTCGATATTCAGAAAATCTTCCGCAATTTCATACTCTTTGTCCAGCTTGTCCAGGAGAAGAATGGTCCTCGACCAAACTCACATTCGGTACAAGCTCGTCATAATTGACTTCTTCCAGCGGAGAATAAACAGGAGAATCTTCCGGATATTGCATAATATCTCGGATCGGAAGGTGGAGGATCAATCTTATCCTTGGTCCAATCGGGAGGAGGAATACCCGGGTTGGTAAATACTTCGGGATGGCAAACAACCTTGAAGGGAATCGTATCAAAATGAGGATCTTTCCTTAATATTGATTCCCATACTTCGTTCTCACCATCCCGCACGCCTGCAAGTTATAAGCATTCAGCATATCAACAAAAGGCTTCTTGTGTAAATACTTGAAGACGCAGGCTCTGCGAACATCGGTTGGAAGGGATTCGGGCAAAGGAACGACAGCTTGCCTTTCGGGTAACGTTTCAGATCATTTGGCTCCCGACTTTCCAACTGTTCGCTCCGATCGCCGGATCTTCTCCCCGGCATCATCCAAGTTCGACCGAAGACGACCAATCATCGAATTCTTTTCTCCTGCCACCTCCCAAGCTAGATTCCGAAGGCGAGCAATCTCAACATCTTTAGCTTCGAGAGATTTCCCGAAGCCTAGAAACTTCATTGCTCAACCTCTTGAGTCTAATAACTTGCTTCCACTTGGTTGTGGAAGTTACCAGAAGACTCCTGCAAACAACTTTCGAGTTAGCGAGGAGCAAAAAAGTAATTTTTCAAAATCGAGAGGAAAATGAAGAAAGACTTACATCACCGGTGACTTCATAAAGACTTCATCCGGAAGTTTGGAAAGAAGCTGCGCTCTCGAAGTCATTCGAGCAGCGGTACACCATTCCAACGCTCTGTCAAACTCATTTGACACTAATTCGAGCGAAGGATGAGAAGGATGAACTACACCAAGCAAAGGATGAGCTTCATCACTTGTCACCCGACGGCGCTTCTTGGTGGCAAAATCCTCCAACTCGAAAGGAGAGGAGGAGGATGCCAAACAAGCACTGGAGTTAGAAATAGGAGCAGCACCTGCTGGGACCACACCTTCATCGAGACGCCAACATAGTTGCCTCGGATGCCCGAAGAGTCTCCTTCGAGGGTGCACCAACGAGCTCACCAACAAGCTCACCGGCGGGAGCGCCGGCAGCACCATCGGCAACGGAGTGATCAAGATCTTCCTGGGAAAGACGAGCGGTCACTTCGGGCAAAGGAGGCGCGAGGACGGCATCAACGAAGCTGCGGGAATCGACTTGAAGATTCACCGCCGGCGATTGCCTTATGCTTGGAGGATTCACTAGATGAAACCACCGCACCGGCCCCAACCACCACCGACGCAACGCTTTTCTTGCAAGATTTTGCTCGATAAAGTTCGGGTTGATCTTGGGAGCCACTATGCAAAACAACAAAAAAACCAGCCGTATCGGTCTGACGAAACGAACAGCGGCAACAATGGGGAAACCCTAGTTTTCTAAAGCTTCGACGGACCAACAAACTAAACCCCAAGTATAACTACGTGCGGTTTACTCGGGGGGAAGTGGGGAAAGAGATGAGAAATCAAAAAACTCACTTGTTCGAGAAATGGATAGAGGCATCGTTGGAGTACGAGGAATACGGAAGCGAGGCCGAAGGACGAAAGGTTGCTTTGGCACTTTAGCAAATCTATCTTGAAGAAGTCAGGATAGATGGAGAGTACCCACGAAGGCTTTAAATAGCCTCAGGTATAAGACGACGGTTGAAGTCTAAGGACAACCGACGACCCAGATCGAAATGACGCTTCGAAATCCGCAAAAAGCAAGATCAACGGTCGAAGGGATGCCACATGGAAACATGTGGAAGCGAGCACCTGATGCGAGAGAAACCTCCAATCGTCGCACTTGCCATTAAAATAATGGATGTATTTCCGATTCATTGGAAACAGATGAATGGTATACAAAAAGCGGGAAAACGTTTGAACTTCGCGAGAAGGGAAACGTGCGGACTTTGCAATAAATGAAGTAGTGGGGAAGATTAACGCATCTTCACAATATTTCAACAAGATTATTAATCGGCGAGGAATGAAAAGTTAAGTGATAAGTTTTATCATACTTTGATATTCAAGGCAAGACTTCGGCAGGAGACGGGGAAATTTTGAGGCCAACATGAAAAAAGAAATGTCTATTCATTAAATTGAGGGTACATCTTTACAAAAGAACAACTCCCTAAGCCTTTTCTTCATTGTTGCCCGAGGGACCCCGGTCGGGAGGACTTTTCTCGGGACCATGAGAAGAGCTTTCCTCAAGAGTGGCATTGGCTGAATCCTCTACAGCAACAACTTGAGACTTGGCTTGTGATTTCTCCTCTGGAAGTGCCGGCTCGTCATTCGGATATGCCTCATATTGAGGGTCAGGTGGAGAAGGATCATCTTCTCCCCCGAGCCCGGTCAGGGAGATCCATACCAACTTTCCCGAAGACCTCCGGGTGGCATACCTCACGAAATGGAGCGATGTCGAAGTCGGGGATCGTTCCAAGGATCTGCTCCCAAACGTCGTTCTGCCCCATGCGATAAGCTTTGAATGTTGTAGAAACCTAGCAATTCGAAGAAAGGTACGCTGTTCGGGTATTTCCGAATGCACTCCTTCCGAAGCTCGGCTTTATATGCTCGGGCTTGCTAGGGATCGCCAACTTCGGATGTTCTTCGAGCTCCCTACTTTTGATTTCAAGGCTGTCACCAAACAACGTGGCAGCTGCCTTTTGCTTCTCGGCCTCGCGCTCGGCAGCGAGAGACACGAATTCTCGAAGCTTCAAGGGCTTCCTTGAGGGAGATCACTTCTTCCTCATGCTTTTTCTGTAGCTCCACGGTAGTTGCAGTCAGCTGGTCTATTTTACAATTGGCCTTGGCCAATTTCTCTTCACAAGTTTGCAGCAAGGAGCGGGTGCGACCAACCCGGCTCAATGCTTCCATGTGTTGATAAAAGCTCAACACAGACATTCTGGGAAGACGGAAGATATCGAAGAAGTCATAAGAAATTATGAAAACGTAAGTAAGCAAGAAGACCGGTACCTTGTAGATTGACTAACAAGGGAGGTGTCATCCGGGGCTTCAAACTCCTGGCGATCGAAGGAGCAAGGCCGAGGGAGCTCCATTCTGCGGCTTTCTCGGGATCCCGAGTGACCACTGTCGGTCATCTTCGGGGTCCACGTGGGGATGAAGACCTCCTCACCATCCGTCGAAGCTTTGGATTTTTTGTTGGAGGGAGCATCAATTGTGTCATGCCTCCTCTTGGTTCGGACGGAGGAAGAGACGTTAGCCCTCTCCACCATTGGTTTCTTCCCCTTTCCCGAAGCATCGGCTACGGGCTCGATATTCCCGATACCCCCGTAAGAGGGGTTGGGAGAGGGAAGGGAAGCCTCTTGATCTACGGTCAAGACCCCGGGCGATCGTTGCTCGGCTGTCACAACGGCCCTAGTGGCCTTCACCCGCGAGCTTTCGGGGTTCGTTACGGGAGGCACTTGCAAAGAAGAAGGACAAGAATCGGAATTCAAAACATATCACTTCGGTCAAATCAAAGGATGATAGTTAGAAGCTCACAATGAGCCAAGCCCCGATCTGAAGGATGGAGTTATACTCCACTTCATATCCATGTATCTCTTGATACCACGGAATGGATTTGATCTTCCTGATGGCCGCCTCGTCTTCTCTGGATAAGGGAAGGCCCCGGTTACTCTCGGACGAAGAAGTAAACCTCCTCCGGGTGGTCGGGAAGTTAAGATCCGATGGAGGCGCTCGACGAGAAAAAGTATCGTTCGCGCCATCTTTTGTGGTTAGAAGGGCAAGTTCCTTTGACAAGGATACTGCCCCTCCAATCAAGTTCAGCCTTATTGCGTTTGGAAAGAAAGACCCATCCGGGAGGATGGGAGATAGAAAGAACATGAAAATGTACAAAAAAAGAAAGAGATGGCGTAATGCCAAGCTCAAAACACAAACCCAAGAAGCCGACGATGAGACGCCAGCTATTGGGGAGGAGCATTCCGGGACAAATGTTCCAGTGATTCAAAACTGCGGAGAATAAACGATTAAAAAAGGGAAAGCGAACCCCGCTTTCCAGTGCATCTATATACAAAGAAAATTCACCCGAAAGGGATGAATCAACCCTCTCATCAGGATGGGGAGCCCTAACCTGATATGAGGAAGGAAGATCAAAATCTTGGACAGCTGAAAGAAGGGTTTCTCCATTGTAAATGGAAGGAATAGAGCCAGGTCCACCATTGGACCCGGAGGTTTGAGGCTGCCTAGAAGACTCGACAATCTTGGAAGATCCAGACTCGAGAAGGACAGGAGAAGTATCGGTTTTTCTTTCAAAACCTTTTTGAGAAACTTCGGCGAACTCCTGCCCGGAGGACGGTTAGGGTTTTGTTATCACTATCCGATTGTTCGGGAGCGGGGAGAAGCAAAAGCATCACTTTGCTATCACCAACATGGGGTACTAAAGAAGCCCTATCGTCCGCCATTACTCGTTTCGATAAACTACAAAAAGAAAAAGACTAGTAAACTTACTGATTCGGTGAGACGGAAGCTTGAGAGCAGGAAGGCGCGAAGCGGACAACAAAGGTTCAAATTCCAGACAGGAAGAATGAAACCTACAAAGACAATGAACCGCTTTTAAAACTCCCGCACGAGTGTTAGGGAATCTGAACGATCGAGATTGATTTAAAATCAACAATCAAGATTGAAAGACGTTTTGAAAGTTTGAACTCACGAATCCGAAATAGGCGTTCGGAAACCATCGCTTGGATGACATGAGCCACGACAGATCAACTGCAACGAAGACATGTGGCCTTACACTCAGCAACGCTCGAGGAAAAGTGACCACCGCATTAAATGTGATATGACATTTAATGAAGCACGTAGAGATCATCACCTGACAGCGAACCCGATTAAAAACCAAGCCCTCGGGATCGACCGAACGCAGTGCCGGGGGCTCGTGATATGGAGAGTTTATGATCAGACCGGGTTCATACCTGGTCCGACCCTCGACCCCTGTCGAGACAGAGAAAACCGAATCGCTCCCTAGCGAACCGGATCCGGAAGATGGCTTGCTGAAGAAGAAAGCTTATTCAGCTGCAAGCGTGCCCTAATCTTACTTATGGATTAGGGTAATCACCCTGATGATGGCAGACTCAAACTGACGGCTGCGGATAATCATTATCAAAGGGATAACTATCACATAACCTAACGGTTATCTCAGGAGTCCTCTACTAGCACAAACTAGTAGAAGTCTATCGCTCAACGGATCTAACTGAGGAGATCCAACGACTACCCGAGGAAGGCTCAAGTGCATCCAACGAAGGAGATTCGAAAGTACACTCTATATAAACCTCACTACCATACAAGGTGAGGGACGGATCAATCGATCAATAAGAATACTATCTGAGACTCAGGTTCAGATACATACTGATAGACCTAAACTATCAGCGTTACGCTATCTAGATCACCTTTCCCGTTTCTTCATTCATTAGCTCTGTACTTCTAGCGGAGCCGTTTGTGATTAAGTTCATCAAGCGACTTAGCCTTCGGAGGTGGACTCCCGACCCCAGCCGGTCGGGCCACATCCGACGCTTTCGTTTTGCGGGACATCACGTGGAGGGCCAAAGGGGTGGGGGGCTTTTTGGGCGCTTTTTTTTTTAAATTTTTTTTTTTTTTTTTTTTTTTTTTTTTTTTTTTTTTTTTTTTTTTTTTTTTTTTTTTTTTTTTTTTTTTTTTTTTTTTTTTTTTTTTTTTTTTTTTTTTTTTTTTTTTTTTTTTTTTTGTTGGTGGGGGGGCCTCGGGGCCACCCGGGGGTTTGGGTTGGGGTCCGGGAGTGGTTGGGTGATCCTCATTTTATGAGAGCTTAATAAAGCCGGGGCCTTGGATGCCTTTGCATCCAACTTTTTTTTATTATTTTAATTATATGATATTCTAATGGAAAGCTAATATTTATCATACTACTTGATTCTATATAGATAAATCTATTGGTTGAAAGTGCATTGAAAATTTCCCCGGTGCTACGTGGGATCAAGTATCAACATAACCTAACCCTTCTAAATCGCAAAATGAATCTTCTTCACGATGGCATGAACTGCTCCTCACAAAAGAAACCCTCACCATGGCTTCAACTAACTATAATCTCTGAGTTTTCTTCCTCTCCGTCGATTTTTTTTTTAGACTTTGTGACTTACCTATAGGTTGCTAAGCACATAGGAGTTGGAGTGGCCATCTTCGGCATCTCCGACCACTCTCCGATGGTCTTCTTCCCAATTGAAGGTAAGTCATCTTATCCTCTTTTCTCTCTGACAATGCCTTGTTTTTAAGCTTGGTGACTTACCTAAAGGTTGCTACGGTAGTAGGATTTGAAGTGGTCATCTCCCAAAAACCTCTTCTTTTTAGGCGACGGTTATTTTTATTATTATTTTTCTTTCTTTCTTTTCTAGTCTGTAATTTGTGATTATGATTATTTATTCAACTGATGTTACAACTTACTTCAAGATTTTGTTAATGAACTTTTTATTAAGTTTGTAAAATGTTTCATACTAAAAGACTAGGAATGAATCATGTAAGTTTTAGTTTACATTTCAAAAAATTAACATTAGAATGTCTTGACCACCTAAAAAATAATAGTAGAATGCCTTGACCGTTTAATTGTCTCCTTGTGGGCGCCTTGTCGCAAAAGCGCCTTACAAACCCTCTCTCGCCTTGACAACCTTGCTTTATATGCTATTTTATATCACAGATATGTCCTACCATTTAATATCTTTTATATATACCACTTCCATGTTGCAATTGTACCATTACTATACGATAACAATTTTGTAAATACCAATACAATATGGTTTTAATTTTAGGTATTCAATTTTTGTATTGTATTAAAACCATACTGCTTGACATCTTTATTACAAACCAAATCATAATCATAAAAATGTCAAAAGAGGCTAAATGCCAACAAGATTCCAATTTAGATAGTTTTTTGGCGTTGAAATTGGTCACTAAAATATAACAGAAGCTTCTCTTTCCTTTATTTTTATTTTTTTGGGGAAACTATAATAGGTGTTTGTCATGAAGATTAACATACAATATTGTAATTTCAGTTGCGTTTATGTCAATATTCTTTTTTCTCTTATCCAAATGATAGGCTCATGTTAGTACTCACAATAGAACATTCTATTAACCTTGAATGAAAATGAACAAACTGAAACCAGAGGATTAAAAATGTAAATCACATGAGGTGCTTTAAGAGTGTTTATTTCATTTTTTTTTATAGTGAATTGAAACTCCTTTGTTCATTAACATAGCATGATATTCTTTTGCCTGAAATACATCATGAATTATTGAGAACAATAAATAATCATACAAAATCCGCATAGATTGATAACCAGGAATATTTGTAGTTATTGTCAAATTTTATGGTAATGTTTCTCTGGTTATCTTTTTTTAAATAATAAGTATGAGATACTGGAGGCAATTGAAATACTACTAACATATAATAGGAAGAAAATTTGAGGTAAATTTCTTTTCTTAATTTCACAACACTATGAACTAAATTAGACTATTTTTAATGAATTAATGAATATTCAAATCTTTTCAATTCAATATTTTATATATTTCTATGTACATATTAGGTGGTTTTTGACCTATTATTTTTATTAGTTTATTACAAATTGTAAACTAACGTTATAATTTTGCAATTGTTGTAGAGTAAACTTATATTGTAATTAGGTATTTATAGTTCTCTTCCATTGCAATGTCCAAGTAAATTATATTATCTCTATAATTGAGGAGGGAGAGAATAATTGATTAATTAAATAAAACATAATCAATAACATACTATCATACTACTAATTTTATTTTTTTTTATTAAAAAAATTTTTTTTATTTTTTTTTTTTTACCCCCTTTTCCCCCCCCCCTTTAACAATATATATATTTTTTCCCCAATTTTTTTTTCCCCTTTTTTTAATTTTTAATTTTTTTATTTTTTTTGGGGTTTTCCGGTCATTTACTTCTAAGTCTTGTAACAAGTGAACCGGTTGGGTTCATCTTGGTTCATATCCTTTGTATATGAGGATGGCTGGGTTGGTTTATGCGAGTATGCAAATCGATTTCCTCATTTGGGGATTTCTCTGTTCTACGGTTCTTGGAGCTCTCTGGAGATTCTTCCATGGCTGTTGTCTTCGATCACCTGTAGCTCTGATCTTCCTTGGTTCTTGATGGAGATGATTGAGGGCTTTTGATCACTGGAGTAGGACGATCACTCGATGGTACTTTGGAGACCTATGATTGATTGTACCAGGTGTATTCTTGAACTTCTTCTTTCTTCTTCTTATCTGTAACATCCTGAGACTTAGTGAATTTGGATTCATACCTAAATCCCCGAGAGTAGGCATATTGCCGATCTTCGTAATCATGTCTTCTTCTTTCAATACCTGAATACCCTTGCATGTTCGGTCCATACGATTCTTAGGGCAATAGATAAATTCGGTCACAGATTGTTAGGGTTTTAGGCTACATTTCTTTTCTTAATTCAATTGATAATTCGTATGATTTAATCACCTAATGATATCATGAATTAAGACCTGGGAACATCAAATTGGCATCAGAGCTAAGGTTTCCCTGTTAGCCTGAGACAGCCTATGTTTCGGTTAGGTGATTTTCTTTTTTCTTGTGATCCTGTGGAGACTAATTGCTATTATCTATGAGTTTTATGCTTAATTGGTTTATATGATCTCATAGGTAATTTCAGGTTAAATTATTGAATCATTTTTTCTGATTATATAATATGTGTATGCTTCGGCGCTTGCTCTTCAGGCTAGGACTTGATTACATACAGTTGTGTATATTTTTTCTGCATCTGTTGGTTAGAATTGATGATATACATTTGTTCTGTATAGTTTTCAACCATTGCTGGTTCGGATTTGATTATATATATAAAATCTGATTTTTTTTTTTTTTTTTTTTTTTTTTTTTAGTTCTACCACTGTCAGCTGTTAACTTGGTGTTGTTTAGCCTGGGTTAGAAGGTGATGTTTGTTCTCATACGGTTCTTAGGCTTTTACATTTGTTAATTTTCCCCCGATTTTGCATATACCTTCACTCGCCTTGATCATCATATTCGGTCCTATGCTTGAGAAGAATTGTTAATTAAATGTATGGAATAAAGTCTATGTATGAGAAGAATAATTCTGAGATGATTAATTCTTGATTAATCACTGATTTTTTATAATTTTGCTGAATATTATTTTTATAAAATTGCATTATTATATTAGTTTGTTAATATTGGCACTTTACTTGGTTTGTATTGGCCTGTTGTGTTAACATCTAATTAAATAAATGCTGATGTTTTTTGTTTTGAATGTATTAGCAAACAAAGTGTGATTAATTGATGCTTGATTAGTTTAATCTTCCATTCTCAGAATTGTTTATATTAGTATTGTTTGAATTATTTCTTACATACTGATTTGTTGTATGGTACCGACTCCAAAGTGGAGTTAAGCAAGGGATTTGGTCTACCAGGGGAGGGCACTCCTCCCAATGTGGTCAGTGGGGTTACCAAAGGCTCGAGTAGAGCAGTAAGTCTAGGGTTGAATCCTAGTTACCTAAGTTTGGATACTCCTATGGGGGGTTCCAGGGTAGACATGGAGAAGTTTGATGGGACAGGGGACTTTGGGATTTGGAAGAGGAAGGTTCGAGCCTTAATGGCTCAGCAAAAGCTCCTAAGATCAATGGATGACCCAGATGCTTTCTTTGAAAGTATTGATCCAGTCTTGAGGAATGAAGTGATGGAGAATGCCATTGGTTGCATGCTCTGGAACATCACTGATGGGGTTATCAGGTGTCTTGATGATGATGACAATACTCTTATTAAAGTTTGGAATAAGCTTGAACAGATCTATCAGAAAAAGAATCTAGGTAACAAAATTTATTTAAAGGAGAGGTTGTATGGGTTTAAGATGGACCCTACAATCAGCCTTAATAAGAACCTAGATACGTTTAAGAAGTTGATTCAAGACTTAGCCAATACAGGGGAGAAGACTAAATTGGAAAATCAGGACTTGTCTATTATCCTATTGAATTCACTTCATAATGATTATCTTGTTGTTAAGAACTCAATCAAGTATGCTTGTCAAAACATTTCCCTAGAACAACTGATGATGCCTTAAAGAATAGGGAGTCTAAACTATTGGCTTCTGGTATGACTAAGGGCAATGGGGAGAATCTGTTTGTTAAGGGCAAAGGCTCTTACAAACAAGGGAGACCCAAAGGGAAGGGAAAAGTATTTGAAAGTCATGAGAATAACAATAAGAATAATAATGGGAACAACAAGTCTGATGCAAACCTCAAGAGATGCTTCTTTTGCAAGAAAGTAGGACACTTTAAGAAAAATTGTTTTGCATATAAGAGAAAACTGCAAGAAGAAGAGACTTCTAATAATAATGTGCCTAATTCTGGTGAAATAAACATGTTTGAGGTCCTTTGATGACCTAGGTGCTTTCTGTGTTAGCATAGACCTTGTTTTAAGACCTGGTTGTTTGGGTTTCCATTGGGTGCACACTTTGGTTTATCATATTTTGTTCCTTTGGTAAAAGGAGGTGGTTTATTTATCTTTAAGGTGATATGCTTGTGTAAGGAAGCTGTTTATTTTCATAAATCTAAGACAACATGTTTTATGCCTGTTTTCTGGTTAAGATATGCCTTGTTGTGTGAGAATTCTTGACCAATTATAATAGTGTTGGCATGTTATGTATTTGTTGTTGTTTTGTACTCTCATGGATGCTTTTTTTGGCATTGGTATACATGTCTGACTGAGTTTTGTAATGCTAGAGTGGTAATAGGTGGTGTTGGGACTGTTTATTACAGTTGGTTACACATGAGGATTCCTATTTCACTTGTTATAGCATTAGGTGTATCCTTGGTGTTTGGAGAGGTATAGTCTCCATGTTTAGCATGAGTGCTAGTTTTTTTACACAGTGTTGTCAAGTGTTTGGAGAGGTTGGTCTCCAGGGGGAGAGGTTTGTTCTCCAGTTCAGCATTGGTGCTGGTCTTGACATAGGTGTTGTCAAGAGGGTGTGTCCTCACAGGTTGGGGTTCATATGATATTCAGTGGATATGGTTTGTCAGCTTGTATGATTTTGATTTAGAAGTAGTTATTGTCAGATTTATTGAGTTGTCTGGTAAGATGACTTGCACCAGTTTTATTGATTAGGTTATGTCTTGTTTGCAGTTATATTTTTATGTGGTTATTGAGTCTGGTCTTGTTGGTCAGAGTTGTTAAGTCTTATTGAGTTTACTTCTTTTATCTCTGGTTTGGTTTCTACTCTAGGTGACCTGGATGTGTCTAGTTGTGACTTGTGCCCGTCATGTGTGGTGAGTGGGTGAAGAGGTCCTGGTTTGAGTAGTGGTAGTAAGCCAGTGATGGATTGAGGAGTGTTATTGCCTATTTGGGTTTGTTTAGAATATTTTCATCTTGTTGGTTAAATGTAAGGCTATTAGAATGTTTGTTATCCTGAGTTACTCTCTTCATTATTTTAATGGGTAATTGGATACTTGTTGTCTTTCTTTACTTTAGTGTGGAAGAAAGAAAGATTTGCAACTTCTTTAGGCATTTTAACAACTTAGTTTGAAAATATGACTTGTTAATGAATTCTGTTGTGATTTCATTTGAATACCCTTGGCATTGATATAAGACTTGATGTTGAAGTTTTTTGCATTATATTTGCATTTTAGGTTGACAGTTGCCTCTAGTTTCTCATTTCATTTTCTGTGTCTTATATCTGCATCTATGTGGTTTACATATTGATTGCATGATTGTATTCCTTGGGGAAGGTTTTAAAATCAGAATTTTGAAATGAAAATACATGGATTTGTTAGGAATTTCCTAAGTTTTGGAATCTACTAATTGAGGGGGAGAGATTTATGCTTACTTGTTATGCTTTATATATTTGAATTGTTTAATCTCTCTTCTCTAGTTGGTTAAGTTCTCTTATGTATCATGTGATATGTTTTAGACTTGACTTGGCTTATATTGTAAGAATTTGTAGATTCATGGGTTGTGTTGGCATTGACAATTATGTCAGGATCCATGTTGTTCATCTGTTGATGTTGTGAGGTTTTGTTAATCTAGGTTGTTTTGGATATCACCATGGATTTCTTAAAGTTATACTTGTCTCTTGTTTAAAGTCTTACTTGTTTTAATTCATATATTTATTATGCTTTGGTTAGCATGAGTAAGTCTATGTGGTGGGTTATTATCTTTTGTGGAGATTGTATACTTTGTTTTCATTTATCTATGGTGTGGTAATGTCCAGTATGTTTGTGTTTGTTTATCAGATTTTGCATATGTTGCAGTTTTAGAGGAGATGCTGCCCAAATTTTTTATAACTCTTTCTCTGTTTGTCTCAGTTATGAGATATTTGCCTGGTGTGTGCATATGTGCCCTTCATAGTTATATGAGTGAGTTGTGAGTTATGAGTTATGTTTAGGGTTTCTCTACCTGGTGCAGTTTGTTGCATGGTGTATCTACATGGAGTCCTTAGTGTTGCATAGTTAGTATATGTCTAGGTATTTTGCATCTTTATTATTTGCTTTATATTGTGGTCTCTTTTGTTTTGTGTGTGCAGGTACACTTGGATAATGACGGTTGCATCCAGCTCACTATAGTCATTTTGGGTGTACAGATTAAGGGGGAGATTGTTGGGGTAATCTGGTCATTTACTTCTAAGTCTTGTAACAAGTGAACCGGTTGGGTTCATCTTGGTTCATATCCTTTGTATATGAGGATGGCTGGGTTGGTTTATGCGAGTATGCAAATCGATTTCCTCATTTGGGGATTTCTCTGTTCTACGGTTCTTGGAGCTCTCTGGAGATTCTTCCATGGCTGTTGTCTTCGATCACCTGTAGCTCTGATCTTCCTTGGTTCTTAATGGAGATGATTGAGGGCTTTTGATCACTGGAGTAGGACGATCACTCGATGGTACTTTAGAGACCTATGGTTGCTTGTACCAGGTGTATTCTTGAACTTCTTCTTTCTTCTTCTTATCTGTAACATCCTGAGACTTAGTGAATTTGGATTCATACCTGAATCCCCGAGAGTAGGCATATTGCCGAACTCCGTAATCATGTTTTCTTCTCTTTCAATACCTGAATACCCTTGCATGTTCGGTCCATACGATTCTTAGGGCAATAGATAAATTCGATCACAGATTGTTAGGGTTTTAGGCTACATTTCTTTTCTTAATTCAATTGATAATTCGTATGATTTAATCACCTAATGATATCATGAATTAAGACCCTAAAAAAAAAAATAAAAAAAAAATAATATTTATTATTTTTTTTTTAATAAAAAAAATAATAATTTATTAAATGTTGGGAACAGAAAAATAAAAATATAAAAAAAAAAAAACCCATCATTTATTCCTTATCAAAAAAACTAATCATTTATTAAATGTTGGTAAATAAAAAGTCATAATTAAAGAACATTAATGATAAATAGTTTTATATTCTCCAAATATCTAAGATCTTTTTCATTATACGTTTTTGTTATTATTATAATTATATTATAATCTCTTAATTGACTTCTTTTTTGGCCAAAATCTCTTAAGTGACTTCATCGTACCTATGACCCACCCCACCAAAAAAACGAAAACCCTTGTTATGTAATACATATTTTAGTTCGTTGCTAAGATGAATTAACTATTTAAAATCTCAATAATAACGTTAACTGTTTTATTATAGGATCAAAGTTTTTATTCAAATACTATGTCATTCTTTTCCTCAGTGTTTGTTATCTGCAAATTTCTTAATTTTGTTGTTCGTTCTTCTCCTCGGTGTTTGTCATCTGTAATTTTCTCGCGATTCCTCAGTCTTTGTTCAACATGTCACATTTGATAGTGAGAAAGTTATCTCATATTGAGAAAATGCCGATAAAGATTATCAATTTCCATCCAAGGGTTTATGACGGTTTCGGCGTGATTTTATTGGAACATCAACGTTTCGGAAGCTTTCGAGATTGATACATGGGATGATAAAATATTCGGTATCAACTTTTTTTTGCCTTCTCAATATACAATTACCACGTTTATAGAAGAAGAAGAATATATAGAAAGAAAAGATGTGAGAGAGAAGAGAGGAGAATAAATAGGAATTGAGGAGTTAGTTTCCATTAGAAATGGCATTTTGAATATTTAATAATAAATTTTTTCAAAAATTTCCCTTAAGCCACGTTTATAGAAGGAGAATAAATAGAAAAAAATGTGAGAGAGAAGAGAGAGGAGAATAAATAGGGATTGAAGATTTATTTTTTAAATAAAGATGACATTTATACCCATTATTTTATCTTTTAATTTTATTTTCAAATTTGAGGGGCCAAACAGTGATATTTCACATGTGAGACAAGAGAAAAAACTGGAAAAATGAAGAAAATTAATATAAAAAAAATAAAAAAGCTAAGAAAATAAATAAAAAAAATAAAAAATATGTGGGGCCATGGCCTCGGCCCCTTAGTGGGTCCGCCCCTGGCTTCAGAGTCAGCAATGAAAATTATTCAATGCATTATCATAAAAACATTAATACTAAAAGGTACTATTAAGGTACCCGGTAAAAAGTATAATCTATATAAATAACAGACAGTTGTTTAAGATATACAATTGCAATTGTTGTAGAGTAAACTTGTACTGTAATCAGGTATTTATTGTTCTCTTCCATTGCAATGTGGAAGTAAGTTATCTTATCTCTATAATTGAGGAGGGAGAGAATAATTGATTAGTTAAATAAAACATAATCAATATTATTATTAATTAATGTTTTAAAGCATGAACTCAAGGAACACGGTTACATTTTCATTTCCTTAAACACTCTTATCTATTCAATCAATTAGACCTTTAAATCACAAATAAATGATGTCTAAAATTGTAATTTTCATTCTTAAGGATTAATAATTGTTAATTATTAATGAGTAATTAGTTATTCATGGGCTGGGCACAAAAGACAAAGTAGCCAGTTGTAATTGCAGGGTTATGTAAAATGCATGTAATGCCTTTTCAAATGTTATCGGAAAATGGGTAATTGTGATCATCTTTTGTGATACATAATAAAGCCGTCGTAGCTTCTTACATAAATATGTAATGGAAAATCTTTATGTTTTAATTCTTTTTAATCGTTTTATTTATTTTTTATTTATTTTATCAATTATTAATATTAGAGTAATTTTCATCAACACCCTTGAGGTTTAGTTCAGATCACTTTTAGTCTCCAAAAAACTCCCTTTTGCATTTGGTTCCCCTGTGGTTTCAAACAATGACCAACAAAAAACGAATCATATTTTTTTGTCAAAATACCCTTATTTGTGTGACGATCAAGATTTTATCATGTATACCCACTTCAATCCAACGGTTTATATTAAAACTGCCAATTATAGTTGTAATTATAATATTTTTATTTTGTATTTAGGGTTTTAAAATATTAAATTTACAAAATAATGCCCTTCGTTGAAACTCTGAAAACTTCATTCTCAACCCAAAACCCTAATTTGTAGAATACCAAAAAACTAAATTTCCAGAAAAGAGAACGAGCATTACAGAATTCTAATTCAATCAAGTTGGTTCATTTTAATATGATTTAGGGTTAAAGATCTAAGGTTGAATTTTTATGGGTTACATTTCTGTTGGCATCAAGCATTTAACTCTAAATTTAAAATCAAATGACAAAGACAAAGTGGAGTCCAATGACAAAACCGGCGGCAATTCCAATTTAATAGTGAACGATGTCAAAGGAAGACGCAACACTGACAAGAACAAATCCACCACTCATTATCGTGTCCTCTTAATCATCACTTACATATCTCTGTTTCTAGGTTTTATATCTGTAGGCTTGCTTACAAGATTCTACTTCATCCATGACCGTTCAAGTAGGTGGGTTTTTATTTGGGTTCAATCCGTTGGTTTGCCTCTTCATTCTCTGCTTTGTGATGGGTTTGATCACTAATTTAAGCAAATTCCTCATCGGGGCATTTTCTACCTCCCTATCTCAACTTCATCTCCCATTTTCTCTTCCCAACTCACCTTCAATCTAACATTTTCAATGCTCATGGTGAAACAAATAGTCGTCTTCACCAACCTCAATGTTGTTATTCTCACCAACTTGAGCTCTCTTAGCACTTGAATCCAACCATGACAAATCAAAAGGGTAACACAGAGACAATACTTTGTGGAAAATGTGATTTTAGTATTCTCAAAAATAGGGTTTCAAGATAGAAATGAGATTTTCATCGAGTTTCAACTAAGGGCATAATTTTGTAAGTTAAAAATTTTAGGGTAAATATCACTTACCTCCCCTCTTAGGCTGGACAAATAGCACTTACATCCCCTCTTAGTTGGATAATATCACTTACCTCCCCTCTTACTAAGCAAATATATCAAACACCTCCCCTCTGTTAACTTTCTTGGTTAAATTTAACTTTTACCGTTAAATATTTTTCTAAAACACCAAACTACCCTTGGCTAAAAAAAAAATTTATTTTAAACCCTAAATTATCGTAATCACTCTAACAGTTAAACTACTAAATTACCATCATTAAAATAATTATTAAAAATCAAAACACCATAGTTAAAACTTAAATTATCTTTAATTATTAAAAGCCCAACATACCTTTTAAAAAAAAATTATCAAACAATTAAAAAAAAACGTATTACTATCAAGTAAAATAAAAAATGCAATTAAAAAAAACAAGGGTATGTTGATAGATTAAACACGTACTACTATTTTGGGTTTTTTTAATTGTTTGATCATTTTTTTTTTTAAAAGGGTATGTTGGGCTTTTAATAATTAAAGATAATTTGGATTTTAACTATGGTGTTTTGGTTTTTAATAATTATTTTAATTGAGGGTGGTTTATTATTTTAACTATTAAGGTGATTACAGTAATTTAGGGTTTAAAATGAAAAAAACAAAATTTAGCCAAGGGTAGTTTGGGATTTTAGAAAAACATTTAACGGTAAAAGTTAAATTTAATCGAGAAAGTTAATAGAGGGAGGTGTTTGATGTACTTGCTAGGTAAGAGGGGAGGCAAGTGATATTATCCAACTAAGAGGGGGTGTAAGTGCTATTTGTCCAGCTAAGAGGGGAGGTAAGTGATATTTACTCAAAATTTTAAGACCCTTAAATATAAAATAAAAATATTACAGCTATAGCTCATTTTTTTAATATAAACTGTCGGATTGGACTGGGTATACATGGTACAATCTTAACTTTTCAGAAATAAGGATATTTTGATTAAAAAAATATGATTTGTTCTTAGTTGGTCATTTTTAGAAACTACAAGTGAGTCAAATGCAAAAAAATTTATTTTAGACCAAATGTAATCTAGACCACCTGAGGTTTGGTCCAAATCACATTTGGTCAAAAATAAATTTTCTTTTGCATTTGGCCAATGGAGGATTAGTGGAATGATTGAGAACCTCACTTCTCAGTGAGAGGTTCTCAATAAGAGGTTATGAGTTCAACTTTTACTGACGGCATATGTAATATCCTCATCCCCATTTAGAAGTGTCTTTGTACCAAAAATAGAAAAGGTGATCCAAAAGAAAATTACCCCTTATATTAATGGGTATCGGAAGGGGTGATGGCTCGTCTTAATAGTGGGTTGTGGGCATGAAGACCATGTAGCCGTTTTACTTGTAGGATTATAGTTTTTATTGAGGAAAAAGGAAACGGTTTCTATTTATTATTAGGCATTGAACCATTTTAAACTGTTCATCTCTCTCAACCTTGTCTCTCTATTTCACCAAAATCTTTTCTCACATGAAACATCTCTACAAATCGATTCCTTTAAAGTCAGATTCCATTGCAAGGAACTGAATGAATATGAAAGTCTACTCCATCTTCTAACCCACGCACTGAGTGGAGCTCATCTTCTTCTTCCTCTGTCTACAGCTCTTTCTCCACAAGGTAGCTTGGAAACCCTTCACCCTTCTATGTTTCTTTCATTCGTCTTCTCCCCCAGTCTCCGTCTCTCTTACCATCTTGCCCTTTATCCAAAATGAACAACAGGCGTTAAACCTGCAAACCCTTGATGATGCCGGTCTCTAATCATTGTTTCTCTTTGTAATCATGCAAATCCCTTTTTCCCCCATTTCTCGATTTTGTGCTCGTCTATTCTTTTCCTGGTTGATTCTTTCTTAGTCATCTTCACATATGGATTGATTTTGGGTTGTTTTGTTTGAAAAGTTGTGAGTTGCATTTTGGTATTTGTATTCTATCGTAGCTAATGGTGCTTCTTTCATTGGCTTCGTCATGAGTAGCTATTTGTGTTTACTATTTTTATTTTGATATTCTTCTCAATCTTCATTTATCGTGTTCAAAATTTTCATTTAATACCTCTCCAATTGTAGTGTCGATTGCCAGAATTAGTCAAAGCCATGGCTCAGTTCGCTTCCGATGTTCCCACGATGTACACCTTAGCTCACCGATTTGCTGAGTGGAGACCAAGTGTTGCGTAAACTAGCAAAGACTGCTATTTCTCAGTGTGAAAGTAGGTCTGGGTTTTGTCCTTGCCTTATGGTAATCTGTCAAGTTCTTCGTTTTTAATATTGTTTCCATCTAATGATGTTGCTACTATATGTTCATTTATTCATTGATCAAGTTTGCAATGCGGATGGCAATTTTGTTTGATTTATGTTAGAAGTGTTCAATCTGCATATTATATATTGTTGTGTTGTTCCAAAATCTGTTTGCATGTAATTTGGTCCTCTCTTGGCCCGAACCAGGTTCATGGGGATCAAAGAAACGTGAGAGTGGGCCGCCTTTGGGGATGGGAAGCCATCTCCAATGATTAAGTCAGATTCAGGAAAATACAAATCCTCGTATTGAGTAAATGCTCCAAGAAGAAATGTCTTCTTTGGAATTTGTAGGAGAATTAATGCTAGAGTTATTGTAACTAGGCTTACCCTTGTTTGTTCTGAGTGTATTATTTATATATCAACTCCATACCTCTGATATTGTGAAGACGTATCGTGACCGTAGAATATTCCTCGTTAAGATGAAGGGTTGAGATTGCTCATGATTAGATAACTTAATCACCAAGTTTAGAGTTCAATCTTCTTGGAGAAGCTTCAAGCCAACTGCACCTTATCCCAGATTGATCATTAGCTCAGAGTCAGTGGGCTCAGATGTAACAGCTATCCCTTAATTCATCAGACAAATCGCAAGGGAACAATACTAAAAAAGATTTGGATGAATGAATGGCTTCCTGATGAGCATTGGGCATTTAATGCTGAATCATAATTCCTTGATTGACGCCGAATCCCTTCGCAACGCTACTTTTTCCTAGAAGTGACAGCCCAGGCACCATGTAAGGTGTGAATCGAGAAGTTCCAAATGCCATGTGGCATTCACTGAAAGATGTTCTTCAGGACAAATGCTGCAGCAATTGCTACAAGCTATCTGGGAAGTATTACAGGAAGCACGAGAACAGGACATGCAGCCCAAATATATATGATGTGATTACCTAGGAGGGGACATCCTCACAAAAGTTGGCAAAACATATCAATTATCCCCCACTTTTTTCCCTATTTTGGCAAGGATAATATCAATCACAACCAAATTAGAAGTATGTAATTTAAAACAAGATGCAGCAAGAACCTGGTTATTTAGTTTATCAGATGAACTTATAGGACTCAGGTGCACTGAGACCATGCCTCATATGGGCTGTAACCAACATATCTAAGTTTATATATATTATTATCTTTATCATAAATAAATAAAAAACCAGCATTCCTCTGAGAAGTGGCATACCGAAAAGTAATTGAGCAACTCCTTCAAACCAAGTTTAGCAAACTGCTCACACTGATTTAATGGTCTAAACCACAATGTGCATAACATATTCTTATCTGGCTTTGCGTGAGAATGACAATTTGATTGGTTTCCATCGTAAGTACTTAATCAGCATTTTATGGGTGTGCCTAATGCAAATGAGTCATTCAGTTTATGATTTTACCAGTTTGCTACTGCTCCCAATTTTTGTCATCTAGTTTCTGATTAATTCAAGAAGTGATCACTGCAAAGGATTTGGCTTCAAGGTAGATGTATGCCTTATGTCTTCATTTTACTTCAAGAACAACATCAGTCGGTACTGGAGAAGTAGGCATGATTCATTGTGAGTATTCTAACTAACCTTTATTTATTTATGTTGTTGTCTTTACAGTTCATGGAATTGCTTTAACATCATCTATAAGATCTGCATCTAGGAATTTAAAAGTGTAGAACTTGGTAATATTAATGGATTGACCTTGCTAAGAGCCTGTTGCATTAGATTTTGTGCTCAGTTTTGTAAAAAAAAATCATCATCTTTAATTCAAAATTTTGGTGATCTCTAAAATGGCTCTTGTTGATAATTAACGTAGAAATACATATCGGAGGCTCTGAAAATGAATTTAATCCAACTGGTATTTGCTCTTATTATTCTAAAAAATTGCACTGTTATGATGTAACACTAATTCCTTCTGTTTTCTTCAATGAGATAAGATTTATCAAGGAAATTGTGCAAGTCCATCCCTCTTTCAACCTGAGTTCCTTCTGTTTCCACGAATCTACACTTATAGGAATCGATCATGATAACGATGATAAAAATCAGCGGAGTCCACAAGAAATGTTTCCACCTCCGGAGAAAATGTATGATCTTGCCATAGTTGTAAGAAAAAAAAATTTCCTTTTTTTTTTTCCTTTTCTCTCTCTCTAAATGAATGACTCTTCCATCATCATTATGTCTTGAAAAGGTTGCTTTGGGAACTTAAGTATTCAAATTAAGATGGAACCCACACTCCCTAATTAAAGTAACTGAAAAATGAAATTGTATCATTATTCAACTGAGTTAGATCTCTTTTGGTCTTTACCAAAAAAAAAAAAAAATCTCTTCTGGTAAAGAACTAAGTTAGATAACCAGATTTTATCCTATTTACTTGCAGGCGTTTATCTTCCATCCAATTAAATAACTTCATTATACTACCAGAAAGAGAAATTAAATAACTTTGTTTTATGTCATTTTCTGATAATTCACTTTTACCATTGGAAGTTGTAAAGGAAACTATGATATCTTAGTCTTCAATGCACGACAAGGGTTTAAGACATACTTTTACTTTGCAAAATTTCTGCAGAAACGAAAATTTGAGCTGTTGAAACTCATTTTGGAATGTAAAAAAAAAGTTACTTCATTACTTCAAATAAATATTCTGATACGGTCCCACTTTCCAGTAAGAAGGCCACGTCAATAGATGAAGTTTCAAAGACCTTATGCAAGTCTTCTACAGAACATACAGAGAGGTTGGATGATTTGCAAAGTTTGCTCTCTGATCAATAAGATACTTTAATTGTTATAATATCCAAGTTAACAGTGTTGGATGGTCGCCTGGATCAAGCATTAATGCACATTAGTTCGCCGGCATCACGGGAAGCAACACCTAGTTCCTCTACAATGGCGTTAACTTCCACAGCTGCAAATAGGTGACTAATCCTATTCAAACTCGAACTGTTAAATTGGATTTTCCACGATTCGATGGATACGATCCATTAGGTTGGATCTTTAAGTAAGAAAGATTCTTTGAGTTTCATGGAATGCCAGAGGAACAGAGGATGATGAGAACCTCGTTTCATATGAATGGACAAGCATTATCTTGGTACCAGTGGATGTATAGATCCAAGCAGCTCACCTCATGGGAGATTTTCAAGAAGGCTCTGGAGCGAAGATTCGGACAGACTGACTTTGAAGATCTACAAGCTTCCCTCTCAAAGCTTATGCAAACCACTACAGTCACATCATATCAGAGTCAGTTCGAATCGCTGGCTAACAAAACAACAAGCCTTCCACCAAGTTTTATGGTTATTTGTTTTGTCTCAGGACTACAACCAAATATAACGAATGATGTCATGGCTTTTAGGCCGACAAATCTGGCACATGCGGTGGTGCTAGCGTGGCTTCACGAAGAAAAATTTACTGATCAGAAGAAACCTTTTATTCTTGCCATACCAATTTCATCACAATGCCTCAAATATATATAGCCCAGATTGGCAGACCCATTTACTCCACCTAAGGACTGTACTCAGTACTCTCTTGGCCCATAAACTATTTGCAAAAAGGTCAAAATGTGCTTTCAGTGAGCAGCAGATTGATTACCTTGCCCATATCATTTCAGCCCATGGCTTGGCTGTGGTCCATCCAAGGTGCAACTGATACTCTCTTGGCCCACCCCAACTTGTATAAAAGAGGTGCAAGGGATTTTAGGTCTAACATGTTATTACAGGAGATTTGTCCAAGGTTATGCTAAGTTGGCTGCTCCACTTACTGACTTACTTAAGCATGGGACCTTTCATTGGACTTTTGAAGCCCAACAGTCCTTTGAGAACTAACCAAAGGTGTTGACTCAAACCCCAATTTAGCATTGCCCAACTTTGACTTACCATTTACCCTTGAGACCGATGCTCTGAGTAGTGGAATAGGTGTTGTATTAGCTCAGTCTGGCCATCTTGTGGCCTTCTTCAGCAAGATGTCCTCCAAATTACAAGCAGCTTCACCCTATGCTCTTGAAATGTATGGCATTACTCAATTAGTGGCGTCAGTATTCGTTAGGAAAGAAGTTTGTGAGTTACACGGATCAAAAGAGTTTGAGGGAGTTGTCTCAGCAGGTCATTCAAACTCTTGAGCAATGTTACTGGTTAACTAAATTGTTGGGGTATGTGTTTGATATTGAATATAAACCTGGCAAGGAAAACTCTGTGGCAGATGCACTATCCAGAGTCACTACAACAATTCTTCAAGTCTTCACCGTCTCTGTTCCATAGTTGGATTTTTTGGATGAGTTATGTTTTGAAATTTTGGCATTTACCGAGCTTCAATAATTATAGTGCAGCATGGTCACAAGACCAGGTTCTCAAACTAATCAGGGACTGGAAAAGACCAAACTATTCAATCCCAAACTCTTTTTGGCGGAACCTTCCGAGTTTTTAGAGAAAAACCACGTGGAAAGAAGAGTTGCCTCATTACCGCATACATGATGGACTCATTTTTTTTTCCACAATCGATTGGTGTTGCCCAAGTACTCTACCCTAAAGTGTCGTTTCTTGCAAGGGTTTCATGCCACTGTAAGAATATTTCTATCCAAGATCACATAGATCGACTAAAAACACCTTAGTATGATAATTATGATGATGAACATATTTTTCTAGGATTCATTGGAGACGAAGCGCAGCGGAATCCCTTTATCTTTAGTCTCTCTCTTTGAACGAACTTGAACTTTGAAGTTGATTCTATGATCAACTTGTTGCTGGATCTTCTCCTCTAAACTCCTCCCTGTTCACTGGCTTGATGGTATATCCTTTTGACTAAGCAGATGTTATTATTATTAGGGTTAGAGGAGGGACCTAGCATCCTTTATATAGGCAAATCCGTTAGATCGTCCATCAAGATCTAACGGTCCCTATTAGCCCACATTAGCCAGTCCATATAAGAGTTCTAGTAACCGTATATTACCCATATCAGACAAATAAGAAACCAAATCAAAGTGTAACACAATCAATGAAGCCCACCTTATGTGGAATATTAAATTAATATTCTAACATTCTCCCACTTGGGCTATATTGATTGTGATACAGTCGAGTAAAACAAAACATCTCTTTTATTTTAAGAAAACATTTAAAAACGACATGTTGAAAACATTTTTACCTTTATGTGCACAATTTTATATTGGTCTGAAGATAATCCTAGAACTCAATCCCTTCACATAGAGCCTTAAGTATCAAATCATGGTAGTGACTGCATCTTTTAAGCGACACAGGACCATTCATGGTCACAAATTCTCTTAACTTTACTGAAAATGGATGCAATATGGTAGTGTGGCAACTAATGACACTTTATAGAAATCCTCATGTGTCATTCTGTTATCAGTCCAAATCTCTCACTTTATGGTTCCCACGAACCTGACTCAATGCCACGAGAGAATATACTTTACGGTTCCCACGAACCTGTGACTCAATGCCACAAAAGTATACACTTTACGGTTCCCACGAACCTGTGACTCAATGCCACGAAAGTATGTACATTATGGTTCGAACCTATGACTCAATGCCACAAAAGGAGATTATATGTACATTGTGGTTCCCACGAACCTGTGTCATCTTTATAACTCAAGTTTTAACTTTATGTGTTACATGACACACCTTAAGGCTAATACTTAAATGCCTTAACTTTTGCTTAAGGTTAACACATACCTTAAGACTTTCATAATATGCATCATGATAATAATGTGAACATTAATATGTCACCAAAGAACTTTATTGAATTCAAATAAATTATCAGTGCATACAAGAGACAAGTACAGATAGAATGCCTTATTACACAATAGAGCAAAATTCACAAACTCCCATCAAACAACCGCATCTAAAGATCCTCCTACCATAGTTACCGCATATCTATCAAAGACGTCTGGGTAGGGACCCTTAGTTAGGGGATCTATAACCATATTATCTGTACAAATATGCTCTACTGTGGTGTCACCTTCTTTACTTTTTTCTTTAGTAGTCAAATACTTAATTTCCATGTATTTAGACCCTGTGATACCCTTATTGTTGTTAACAAACAACACAGCATAATTGTTATTACAGTACAACTGGATAGGTCTATCCACAATAAAAAAAAAATAGAACTGCCAATTATCTAATGACGTTCCTTAACCAAACAGCTTTTTCTTTAGTGGTCAAATACTTGACCATTATGTATTTAGACCCTATGATCACACATCTCTTGTTGTTAATAAACAACACAACTGAATTGTGATCACAGTACAACTGGATGGGTCTATCCAGAATGTTAAAATAGAACTGTCAATTATCTAATGAGATTCTTTAGTCAAACAATTTGAGTAACTGCCCCATAACATGTAGCAAACTCAACCTATTTGATGAAATAAGTAATTTACCTTATTTCACACTTTTCACGATATTATCCCTCCTGCCATCAAGGAAAACAACTTAAAGTAGACTTCTTATTATCAGGACAATTAGCAAGGTCAAAATCTATATATGTACCTTAATGCTATAGGTCTGGAACAAGCTTGTAGATTATCATATTATCAATTGTCCTCTTCAAGTATCTCAAGATAAGATACTTTCTTCAATTGTTCTCTCTCAGTATCCTTTATAGGGCAACTGTAATAAGCTCAGTGTATCTCCCTTCAGAATCAAAACCATTCTCAAGTCTGCAATCTAGCATACTGAATTTCTTTAAATATAAATTATATATACCCTCTGAGAAATATCCAATAAATAGTATGAACAATCCCTATGGATCTCAATGTCCAAGACAAAGATGCCTTACCAAGGTCTTTTATATCATAATTCTCAAATAACAATTGCTCGGTCTTTATGCAGTAGGCCAACGTCATTACTAGTGAGCAAAATATTATCAACATAAATAATGAGAAATATAATATATATATATATATATATATATATATATATATATATATATATATATTGATCTACAAGTTTCTCAATAAAATCGAATGAAGTCACAACATTATCAATCTTTAAATACCACTGTTTGAAAGCTTACTTAAAACCACAAATTAAACTTCTTGAGTCTACACCAAGATGATTAAGATCATCAACTGCAAAAAATCCTCAGGCTAAATGACATTGACTTTTTTATTAAGGTTTTCAATTAAAAAGGCGATCTTCACATCTATTTGGTATAACTCTAAAAGAGTCCTTAGAAGAGATAGGTGAGAAAATTTCACTAGTCAACTTCCTCTTTATGAGTAAACTATTTAGCTGCCAGTCTGGTTTTAAACCTTACAATCTTTCTTCATGAATATTTATTATTCTTATACACCCACTTAAAATAAATGGGTTTAAAGCCTTCGGGCAACTTAACAAGCTTCCCAAACATCATTATGTCTCATCAACAATATCATATGTCTCGTTGCACCCAATCACAAATCTAATTAAAGATTAAAGACAACTTTCTAGTAACTGGGTCAACCAAAATGCCAATGTTATAGTCATGTTCATTAAAATTAGATCAAATAATCTAGGAACAAGCTACCTTTCTTGGCTATATCAAACTTCAGAAAACTATTTAAGAATTCACAATTCTGTTGTCTTAACAATGATGCTAAAACAAAATCTGAGTAAGAAATAAATTAGCAATGAAAAACTTTTAGTTTCCAACTTCTGCAATACTGGATTATACAACCTTAGATTTGCAAAACAACTCATACGCTAAAATGGTTCAAGTTAGATTTATGAATAATCTGCAATGGAAAAGGGAGTCAAAGGAACATATTTGGAAAAGGACATAATCAAGGATATAAAAGGCTGTTATCAGGGCTTCACCTTATAAAAAAAATTCAGACAAAATAGTTCTCCAACCATACTCCTCACTATGTCCACAGGGGTGTGATTAAGCCTTTCGGTTACACAATTTTGCTTGGGACTATCAAACATAGTGAATGGACCAACTATATCCGAATCTTCCGAGTATTTGGCGAATGGGCCCTTAAGCTGTCCAGCATCCTCATATCAGCCATAATACTCTCCTCCCTGGTCAGATCTAACAATTTCTTAACTTCAGTCTAAAAATTCTTGAAGATCTCAGAGATTCAGACTCTTTTTTAATTGAATACAAAACCCATATTAGGAGTGGTCATCAATAGATATGATAAAATAATCATTTATCCACAAGGTGGCTGAATAAGGACCACTATCAAGACACCAGGACCGAATGGGACAAGAGAAAATCAGATCTTCAAACAAGAACCAAAGAATCATGACTTTTATTTTCGCACTTAGTTAACCAGACCTTATACTCAATGCAACTTCTACTTACATAAAAAAAAAAAAAAAAGCAACAATCATCTTTATTTATAAGGAAGTTTTCATAGGTCCCAAATTGTTAGTTTGACTGGACTCTTTACCCTGAACATTTTTATGAGTATTGATGCTCATAAGAACAAAGTTTCTTCTTGGAAAAAAAAAATTGGTCTTTATAATTCCAAACTCAGTAGAGGATGCAAAAGGCATTGATGGATGATAGTAGGGGTAATAAAAAGAAACATTAGGAATCATGAGTTTTATCTTGGAAAAAATAATCATCCTAATGAAATAATCCCTAACTCCTCCAAAAATCATCACACCTTATGATAAAAAACTCTTACAGAAATATATTTATTTCAACACTAGATGAGACTTAGTATCTTTGTGCTACTGCATTCAACAATTTCAAAACAGTGCATTCAGTGGGTAAACAATTCTTCAAGTGTTCCTTGATGGACTTCTTAATGGACAATAAAAATATACATAATTATTTTTCATCTCTTAAGTGTAAATCAACTTCGGTACTCTTATGAGTCATATCCATCAGATTCTCAGTAACCAAGAATATGTAATTAACAACAAATCATTTACAATTTCTTGAAGTTTGACTTTATAAGAATCTCAATAGCAATCATATTGTTATAGACAGAAAAGGTGACTAACAGAAGAGCACACACATATTATCATGAAAAACACATTTGGGCAGAATTCATGACATACAGTTGTGATACTCTATCACTTTATTAGCACATTAATATGTAACTTATAAATACATAACTAGAAAGAGCACACATATATCATCATGAAACACCTTTGGACAGAATTCATGACATACAGTTGTGATACTCCCTTACACGTCAGCGCCATGAGAGTATTCCAACCTTCGAAAATTTACCACCATTGGGTGTATAAACTTCTTAAATTAGTCAACTCCCAACCAAATGTTGTACGTGTCTCTCTCTTAATGCTAATACATAATTACCACATTTTGGCGTATAAAAATGCATTAACATCAAGAGACATCCCATTACTATATATGGCTGACATTGCATAAACCCAACCATGAATGCCATTTTGACAGTCACTCACAATCAAGCTCATGAAATTCTCATATTGGGATATACATTATGTTACCCACAAATAATGCTAGTACATTGTTTGGAAAAAATTCCGGATTACCAAAATGCAATCGAAGCATTTATAAAATACATCATACATTTGCATAAAAATTTCAGATTACCAAAAGTAATCAAACCCTTTATAAGGCGCATGATATATATTTTACAATTGTATAATATCATATAAAACATGCTCATAATACAAAGCCTTTGGTCCTGAAAATAATTCTATTGTGTCCGGAAGGGTCCAAAACATAAATCCCCAAGAGAACGCTTTAAAATTCCTTACGGTTTAGCCAGAAAAAAAATACTAAATAAATGGCATTCCAATTATCGGCTCAACCAAAACATGATATATCATATTTCACATATGTAGGGGTAGAATTGGGTCTTGAAAATGATTCCATTGCGTTTGAAATGGTCCTAAATATAAAACCCCTAAAGAACGCTTTAAAATTCCTTACGGTTTGGTCAAAAATTAAAAAATACTAAACATATAGTATTCTGGTTTTTTTTTTTAAATCGGTTCAACCAGCAAATAAAAACGGTCCAATAAAATTAGAATCTTATTAGGCCGAACCGGACCGAAATCAGCAATTGAATCGAATCAAAATTGAACCGAATCGAAATCAGAAATCGAATCAAAATTGAACCGAAAAATCGAAATCATAAATCGAATCGAATCAAAATTGAACCGAAGATTTGAAATCAGAAATTAAACCGACATCAGCGAGTTGACTCGCTGAGTCAAAAAACGAGTTTGGTCCAAAATGGTTCAAATAATAAATCCGGTTCACCCAAGTAAACCCATTCGGTTGGACCGATGACGATCAACCGGGTCGACCCGTTTGACCCGACGGGTTCAGAATCGGGTCGGGTTGACCCGGTCAAACTGCCACGTCAGCATCACATTGATTAAAAAAACAGAAAAACGTTGCCGGATTCCGGCAGCGATTGCCGGAGCGTCCGAAGTCCGATGGTGACCCATAATATATCGATCTCTTCGTTTTTTCAAGATCTACGCAGTGGTGGTTTCAGATTTTCAAGATCCTTTCTAAAAAAAAAATTATTGACAAAAAACCCCACGGTTTCAATGAAAAAATTAGGAGAAAAATTCACAAGTTTCATAAGTTCCATTCTAGAACCCTAAATTCATCATTCAACAATCCTATGGGTCTTTAATCGATTCTGTACAGGCTCTGATGCCAGATGTAAGAATATTTCTATCCAAGATCGCATAGATTGACTAAAAACACCTTAGTATGATAATGACACAAGATGATGATGAACATACCTTTCTAGGATTCATTGGAGACGAGCGCAGCGGGAATCTCTTTATCTTTAGTCTCCCTCTTTGAACGAACTTGAACTTTGAAGTTAATTCTATGATCAACTTGATGCTGGATCTTCTCCTCTAAACTCCTCCCTGTTCACTGGCTTGATGGTATATCCTTCTGACTAAGCAGATGTGATTATTATTAGGGTTAGAAGAGGGACCTAGCATCCTTTATATAGGCAAATCCGTTAGATCGTCCATCAAGATCTAACGGTCCCTATTAGCCCACACTAGCCAGTCCATATAAGAGTTCTAGTAACCGTATATTACCCATATCAGACCAATAAGAAACCAAATCAAAGTGTAACACAATCAATGAAGCCCACCTTATGTGGAATATTAAATTAATATTCTAACAGCCACTTCACAAGGAGGTCACTCTAGATTTTTGCACACTTGTAAGAGAATTGCCGCCAATTTGTTTTGGAAAGGCATGAAAGCAGATATCAAAGATTTCGCCTCCCATTGTGAGCTTTGCCAATAGGTGAAAACGACAAAATCCCCACCTCTCGGCCTTCTTCAACCCTTGCCACTTCCAACGGCGGTGTCACACCCCACCCACCAGTATTGGACTTGCCTGATAACCCGTGGGTGTGATCCACAGCCACAAGATCCTCAGTTTAGCCATCAGTAAATAAATACACACAACGCCAAATCAAGAGCAAATAATAGTTCAATAATTAATGTGAAATCCCCCGAATTTCTACCATTTTAAACTGTGGTTTCAAGACCGAAAACCTGGGCCTCGAGTCGGTGACAACTGTGGGCCATTCAAGTCGAGCCCAAAGGATTGGAAATAGAACCAATGTTGGTGGATGACCATTGTGATGACTCAACAACTCTCCTAGAGTTTAAGTGAAGAGAGAAGATTAATCACGATGGTGTAAAAAGGGTGATTTTGGAACGTCTATAGATCAACGATGGAGAATCCGATTGACACGAATAAGGTATCAAATGGAAGATTGTCGAAGACCTTTCCAATAAGCCAAAAATCACCAAATTCGGAATCCTTTTGGGGGTCCAACCATGGACCGGTTGGGTGAACCAACCCCCACCCCATTTTTTGTTTAGGGGCAAAAACGGAATTTTGGGTTTTTAAGCCCTATTTTATGTTTTAACTCATCCGTAACCGCATTTCTTGATGCAAAAACAAGTTTGAGGGTACGAGAAGAGGAAAAACCAAGAAAAAGAGTGGTTCCCATCCTTCCGAAGGTGTTTTGTGATTCAAATCTTTGCGAAAACTTTAAGAAATGTGAGATTTCTTTAATCCTTCTCTTAGGCACAATTATGTGGACAACTCTCTTCTCTTTATTCGTGGATTTATGGTTGTGGGATCATGTTAGGATTATTATTACCCTTGTTTTATTGTTTTTAATTTTCCTTTCTAGTATAAGAGTTAATGGTGCAATCCCTTGCTAAGGTTGATGCATTTTGACTCTCCGGGTCACCCACGAGTGATTTAGGAGAGACAATTTGGGGCTTTTTGATCTAGATTAAATTGGATCAAATTGAAGGTACCCGTAGGATCCTTTTGCCAAGATTCGACGTGTCGACACGGGCGACATGTCGCCAAAAGTCGCTCGACTTTTGGCAAGGGTTCGATGAAAAGTCGAACCCCTGTTTCGAAGGGTATTTTAGGTCATTTTGACATGGAAATTTGACGTGTAACCTAATTTGAGGCCAATAAACACATTGAGAGTGTTATTTTGACCTAAAACATCACCTAACCTAAAGTTTATAATTGCCACATGTCCAGCTATATGCGGGCAAGACTGGAAGTTTGGAAAATTCATATAAACTAATGTAAATATGCAAAGATAACACAAATACACAAGTAGTAAAGAGATGTACTAAAGTTTACAATTCATTATACAATTATGTTGAGTATGGCTCATGCTTAACAAACGAAAGGCTGTTATATATGGCGAATGTAGCGATATATCGCCGATTTTTCGGCGATATATCAACTTGTCGGCGACATATCGCCGACACAAGGCGATATGTCGCCGACATTTGGTATATATCGTGTGGCCCCCTAGCGACATGGCGACATATCGCCCTATGTCGGATATATGTCGCCAACACAATGAACCATGCCTTTTGCTACCGATTAAACTTTCTCAAAGTTTCGTTTCGATTAGATTTTCTCAAAGTTTCGTTTCGATTAGATTTTCTCAAAGTTTCGTTTCGATTAGACTTTGTATCGGTGGCGAATTTGAGACCATTCACGAATGAGGTTGGGAATACAGACTCTAATTTGTGATTATTAATTCTCTTGCATGAATAAGTTTATATATCTTTAGTCACCAACTTGTGGGAGTGAATTTTAGGACTTTGGAGAAAAGATCAAAGTGAAAGGTGAGGAATATATTGAACCTTATATTACATGTATAATGATGTTAGTTAATTTTTATTATCGAGATCTTGACTTGCTTTAGTATTATCTTGTGATTATGTCTTCTATTTTTCAATATCCTTTGAATGGTGATATGAGAATGTATGAGATGGATGAGATTGAATGGATTGAGTTTTTCTTTTATTTTTAACTCTTAAATTATTGATATGAAAATATATGGATGATGTTGAATTAAATTACTCTTTTTATTTTATGTTGCTTACTAGGGTTATAGGTTCACCCATTGCCCTGTGACTTTACATGATTGCTTAGGTTGTGATTGGGGAATGGGGAATGCCCTTTTGATATTTCTATCATGGGACACCAGTGGATGTGGTATGGGACGCATTCCTATGGTGCCCTTGGCGCTTTCCCTGATTACTGATTGACATATCTAAGGCATGTCTAGAAATGTTTGGTTAAGTGACTTCACGAGTACTACTGCCCTTTCAGCAGGGGTATTGAAGCCGGTTAACCCATGATGTTAGTGGCTGGATCATGTGTGCTAAGTAGGCCCACTATCATCATAGAGAGGTAGGGTTACATATAATAGATAAGGGCTCCCGGGCGCTCAAAACCGGTAACCAACCTGTGAGAGGACACGGAGGGCATCTTGTCCATTATATGTGGATGACCGCTGGGTTAAGGAATGGGATCCAACAGATGCCTCCCGTTGAGGATTCCATTCATAGGTGGGGAAGGTATTGAACCAACAGAGCACTAGGAATGAGGGGAAATATCTGGACCATATGTACTACGAGATTGTATGACTTTGCATTGGGCCTAGAATTATCCTTGACATGCGTCAGATCTTATACCAATGGTGATGTGAGAGAGTGGTGACCTAATCCCCAACCATGGCTTGACAGGACTTTACCCAACAACCGTGGAGAACCCAACAGACGTGCTTGAGTGCAGTGAGGGAAGAGTGACTGAAACCGCCCAAAGAAGACTGGTGTATGACTTAATGCGTGTCTACTATAGAGACCATGATAGAGTTAGGAGCATAATATCATAATCATTCATATATCATATCATTTTCATTAATTACATTATCGATATTCATGTTATATGTGTGGTGTGGAATCTTGTGAATAAATACATGATATGATGTTGAGTTGACCTCACTGAGTTATGTTGAACTCATTCCTTTTTATATGCATTTTCTATTAGATTATACTGCAGGTTATGAGGACTTCTTCCAAATGGAGGATTCGTTACCGACATATCTTCTTAAAGGAGTGACCGAAGAAGAAGTGGATGCGCATGGAGCTTCATGCCGTGTTAAAGACTGTCCTTATGGGGTTGGATTCCATAAGGAAATTAGTCTAGTTTATTTCCGCTGCAAAGGAAACTATCCTCTTTTCTTTTCAAAACTCTGATATTATACCTTTGAAGTAATTGACGATTGTAACCATTATTTTAGTTTTGATAACTTTATATGAGAAACTTGATTTATTCTTGTCCGTTTGATTTTACTCTATCACATGTTGTATGGAATTATCACCGAACCTAGGTCTTGCAATGTATCATCCCCACGGGTATTCGGGTATGACTGGATCCAGCTGGGTGGGGTGTGACAATTAATATAAAGGAATAAAGAGTCCAAAATCCAACGTAAGGTAATAAATGTAATCCAAGGAATGAATCAAAGGGGGATGTATCCAAAAGAATGTTTTCAGCGCAAGCAAAAAATATCTCAAAGTTTAATTATCGATCTAGTCTTTCTCAGGACTGGCACAACCTTCCTCAAACTTATCGATAAAAGGTGTCATAAAACCCTCTCTCATCGACCTATCCAAATGGCATACCACTTGGATCCTTATTCTGTCAAATAGGTGTCATAAGAGCACTCCATGTACAAGCAAGAGGCTTTGTGTTGTGTAGCATCAATTCTCATTGACATCTCCACATTCTCGTCATTGGAGTTCTCCCATACATATGAAACTTCTCCTGCATCTATATAGCCATCTGAATTGAAAAAAAAAAAAAAAAAAAAAAAGGATATAATCCACAAAGAATGAGCTATGTCAAACTCCGTAAGGCAACAATCCCATATGCACATCAACATCACTTACACATCATAGATAATAATGAAAAGATGATATGCAACAGCATGGATGCATCTAGCAACTAACCATGCAAGTCTCTAATAAGGCAGACATGCTTTAAGATATAACAACAACCCTACTGTAGGTAGGTTTCATTACTCTGATCCCTCACGGATTGGCTACCTCTATTGGGATCCCGGGCAAGGGGGTACACACTTTCTCACCATGACCATTAGCATGAGTATTGCCACATGTTAGGGATTCTAACCCAATGCAAGGTCCCATGATAACACACTACATGTGGTCCAGATACCTCCCCTATGGCACCAACCAAGTCAGTTCAGTATCCTTCTCCACCTAGGAATGAGAATACTCATGGACTAATTACATTTGTTGGACTCCATTCCCTAACCCTATGGTCATCCACATATTGTTGGGGCGGATGCTCTAATGTCCCCTCATGACTCCCAAGCAGCTTATTAAATACCCATGAGCACATCCCTAACATATGCAACCCTACCATTGCATGATCAATAGTGGGTCACTAAATCTCCGCACGGACTGGCTACCGCCATAGGATGCAACAGAGTCACGTCACCAATATCTCGGGTCATTCAGCTTCAATATCAATACCCTTGCTGAACGGGTAGTAGCATGTAAGGGTACATAACCAAGCAGTGTAGACCTCCTAGGTATGTAATTCAGCAACCATGCTAGTGCTAGGGGCATCAAGGAACAGTGTCCCATACCACAATCCCTAATATCCCAAGCTAGAATACCCAACAAGGATAACCCTCAATCATAGTCGCACCAAACACATCATTCCATATCAAATAATAAATTAAATACATCTAACATCAACCATAACATGTCATCATCAAGTAATCATATTTAGTTACTGGTTATAGCAGGTTATAAGACTACATACACGTTCAAAATGATAGCAATTCATCATAACATAAGTCAATCATATATGCAATTGTAACATTATCTATCTTAGCGGATATATCACGGAAAAGTGCACTAAGTCTCTCAAATAACCACTCCCACAAACCTTAGAGATCACCTAGATTAGGGTTAAGAAGTTTCATTATAGTTTGAGATGCAAACGAAGCAAAAACCACATTGACATAACCACTGTGACCCAGCCGGTTGCTTGGGGCGATTGGTTGGGTCAATCGACCGCCCACTTTTCGGGCAGAATTTCAAGTCCGAAATTCAGACTTTTGATCACCCATCCTCGATTTGATTTATTTATGGAGAAAATAAGGTAGAGGGAAGGGAATCTCTATGGTCTACTCTCTGCCATATTAGTAATCCCTCTCTACCATGGGTATGCCTTGGAGATTATAACACTTGCTTGCAAATCAATGATAAACAAGGTGAGATGCTTTAACTATCAGAGACATTCAACCTTTTTGGAGTTACGTCAACGACTGCAACCTTCTAGATCTAAATGGGACAAGCCACAATCGTATGGAGTAATTGCTCTACTAGATCACAGAGAATAGACTCAAAACTAGATCGTGTCCTTGTCAACCCAGCTTGGAATGACTCTTTCCCAAATGCATCAGCTCGATTCTTACACCGCGACGTATCAGAGCACTCTCCAATGGTTGTTTGCTTGGGTTCTTTACTTAATAACAGAGGTAAACACTTTTCATTCTATAATCATTGGGTTTTTAATCCAAGTTTCCTCCCATTAGTAGCAAAAGCTTGGAGCAAGCCACAATATGAATCTCTTATTTGTGCATACCTTTTGAAGTGCAAGGAAGTTAAATATAAACTAAAGAAGTAGATCCATACGATCTATTCTAAACTAGATGAGCAAATAGATTATTATCGGAAGAAATTCCAAGATGTACAAGAGCTTTGGCATTCGGGCAATTCACCGAAGTTGACCTTCAAAGGGATAGAGATGAATCTAAAAAATTAAGATGTCTTATGTATACATGAGAATCCGAATACAAGCAAAGATCACAGCTACGCTGGCTCTCTAAAGGTGATGAGAATACTGGTTTTTTTCATCGCGCCATTAAAGAACGCTGCCGCCATAATTGTATTTCTTCAATCTCTAATCTTATTGGCAGTATTCTGATTGACCCAGATCTCATCCGAATTGAAGCAAGGGCGATTCTTTGAAAAGTTATACTAAGGTACAGAACCTCTTCAATGGGAATTTTGATCTTCCTTTTGATAGAACCTTGAGTCAAGATGAAGTAGCTTTGCTTATTGAACCAATTACTAATATGGAGATTAAGCATGTCGTCTTTGCCATGGATGATGATAGTGCTTCGGGACTACATGGCTTTGGTGCATATTTTTACAAAAGTTGTTGGGAAATTATTGGTCAAGATTTATGTACTGTTATAAAACATTTCTTCAGAAAACCTTGGTTACCCGACCAAGTTAAGCTTGCTAGACTAATTCTTATCCCCAAGGGTGATGCTCAACACACCTTTGGAGATTATCCCTCTATTGCAGTCTCTCCATTTCTCTACAGATTTATTGCTAAAATAATGGCAAACAAATTAAAAAAAGTGATGGATACCCATGTTGGTGCAAGTCAATCGGCATTTATTGAAGGACGACAAATATCAGATAATATTCTTTTGGGTCAAGAACTTATGTATGGCAATAGAGATAACAAGGGGGCTCCTAGATTCACAGCAAAGCTTGATATCAAAAAAGCCTACGATTCAGTACAATGGGATTTTCTTTTCACTCTGTTGAGGAAACTTAATCTCCCCCCTCTTTAATTAATTGGATACATCATTGTACAGTGAGTCCTGGATATGTTGCCTTTGCTAATGGAGCCTATTCTCCTAAATTCATTACAGACAAGGGTCTCTGCCAGGTATGTTTAATGTCCCCCCTACTATTTAATATTATTCTGTAAGTTTTTACAGAAAAAATCACCAAAGGAGCTATAGAAGGGAGGTTTGATTATCATCCAAATTGTGAATCGCCCCAAATAACTACAATTGCCTTTGCTGATAATTTGTTTATCTTTGGTGCTGCTACAAGTAAAAATGCTAGGTTTCTCATGGATGTTCTTATGGACTTTGTAGCTCAGTCGGGATTACAGATCAACCCAACTAAATCAACTAACTTGTATGGGGATTGCACAACTAACATCATTCAATCCTTTGATCAATATCTGCACACACCATAGGGAGAATTCCCTATTAATTATCGGTGCATTCCAATTGAAGCAAAGCCTCCCAACTTTGTACCTTCAATGATCTCATTTAGAAGGTAAATGGAAGAATAAATAGTTGGAGAAACAATGCTCTTTCCTTTGCTGGCCATCTCACTCTAATTCAATCTGTTTTAGGGAAATCATTGCTTACAAGGCTAATATATTCTACTTACCATCCAGTATTACCCAACAACTTGAGAGTATACTGGCCACTTTCTTATGGAAAGACACTTCTAATTTGGAAAGTTATAAAGTTTCTTGGGAAGCAATCTGTCAACCCAAGTTGGAAGGTGGATTGGGACTCAAAAGATTAAGGGAGTGGAACTAGGCCTTTTTGATGAAGCATGTTTGGACACTGGCAACCAACAATGAAAGGTGCTGGCCGACTTTTATTGGTCATAGATGGTTCAAGGATGGATCTATATGGAGTATGGAACAACCAAACATTTGTTCTTATACCCTCTGATGCATTTGAAAGACACGTGATTTACTCATGCCGAATATTCTAATTCTTTTGAAGGAAGGGAAGGAGACTCTCTTATGGACTAATCCTTGGATCAAGGGAGGACCAATACAATATGAGAAATTACTAGTAATTGAAGCAATGGGAAGAAAAGTTAGTGACAAGGTTTCTTCCATCTACAAAAGTGAAGAAGGTTGAAGACATGATATCAATGACACTGAAATTATTAATAGGTGGGGAGAAATTATAAATACTCGGTTTCATCCTAGATTACCGCAAGACACTCCTATTTGGAAGCCCCTAGCAAATGGACAATTTAATTATAAATTAGCATGGCAATGTATCAGACAGAGAAGCACGAAAACTCCTTGAGCAAAGGTAGTGTGGCACCCCGCTTCACGACCTTGCTTCTCTTTCATCTGTTCGCTAGCATGTAAGCAATGTTTGAACACAAAAGATGTGATAGCATCGTGGGGGTTACAAGTAGAGCTGCTTTGATGCCTATATGGTAACGAAAATGAAACTCTAAATCACCTTCTTTTTAGATGTAATTTCACCCATTCATATGGAAAGAAATCCTATTTAGGAATTGATATCAAAGATAAGTATGCCCAACCTAGATGGACGAACTTCAATAGATATAGACCCACTTCCTAGGATCATCCCTTATGAGCAAGATTCGTTGCTTCAATTTCACAGCAACAATCTATCAAATTTGGCAAGCCCGAAATCACAAGCTATTCAAAGGTGACAACATCTTGGCCCCCTCCCTCTTAGCTCAGATCATCTCGGACACAAGTCACTAATTCATGAACTCCACAGAAGTTGTGCGAGATAGCGCTCATAGTAGGGACTTCTTCCATTGTTGGCAAATTCAGGCAAAGTATGATCTCGATGCATAAGTGGACTAAACCTCCTGATAATTGGATCACAATAAATTGTGATGCTTTAGTTGTGGGAAACCGTGGCGGATATGGTGTGATTGGAAGAAATTCTAATGGCCAAGTCCTATTTGCTACGCGGGGAACTATGAGGATACTAATATTTTACGTATGGAGTTAAATGCAATATTATGTGGGCTACAAAGGGCAGCATATCATGGGTACCCACAAATACAGGTTCAATCAGACTCACAGTTAGCAATTCAAATCCTCACTGGATGCATGCAAAGCCCATGGGCAACGAGAGGTATTGTTGAAGACATTTTTTATATCAAACTAGGATTTCATCGGTCTATTCACGCATCATGTAAGAGAATAATCCAACTTCTGTGATGACTTTTTAGCAAGTTATGCAAACCCCCCAAGGAGAATCACCTATGTCCTAGCGGTCTTCACCCGGATCTGGCTCGACTTGTTCACTAGGATGCTGGTGGGAAATGCTACCAACGCTTGTAATTATTTTCTTTTCTTTCCTAGTTTAATATAAAGCACCTTTTTCACCAAAAAAAATCACATCATTCATCATCATTAATAGTTCAAAATATTTTAAAATTTTAAAAATCATAAAAGAAAAATGGATTTCAAACATTTGACCCTTAATCTCTTGATTCTCTTCTCCTTGAAAATGTTTCATGTGTTGGATGCGTCCAAAATCTGCTCAACCTTTAGATCCCTGATGGATGACCTGCAAAACAATGTTAGACGTGGCCCGACCCTGGGGTCGGGAGGCCACCTCCAAAGGCTAATTCAGTTAAGGAAGTGATCACAAAGCTCTGGATAGTTGTAGAGTAGAAGTTGAATACGAGAGTAAGGGAAACGATTCAGAAACCTCTTCAGTGCGTAGGCTACTTGTTTATATAGGTTTTACATCTTGTTCTCAGTTGTTTGATTCGTTCATGATCCTTCTTGGTGGCCGTCCAATTGTAGGGTTTTTCCCCTTTTCTCGAGGGCGGAAGTGGTTTCCTTATGAGACACGATCTCTCCACCGCATCAGTGGTAGTTTCCATATTAAACACGATTCCTACTCCTCAGAGTAGCAGTAACCATCTTTAAGTCAATTATGTATCCTGACTTCTTCAGGGTCATGTTCCTCCTTGGATTCGAAAGGTTCCTTGCATAATGACGATTCAATCAGATGTCCGAACTCGACCGTGGTTGAGCCGTATTCGACCGGAGTCGAAGATTGAACCGAAGGTAAACCTAGTTCGGTAGCAATTTTCCTAACCATGGTTCCAACCAGGTTCGGTAATATTTTCTCCACATCATAAGTCCCCCAAGCCGAGCGTTCGGGAGAAGCCCCCTAACCGAATGCTTGGTTTGCTTCTCAATCTCGATTAGACGAAACGTCCTTTCATTCTTGAATCAATCACATTGATTGCTATTGCGCCTCTATTCAGCGATGTGCTCTTGAGCCACCTGAATTCCTCGTTATGTTCACACCGAACATCGCGTAGTCTTGAGGAAGCGTTGCCATCATTGCCTTCACGTTTGGACTGTCAGCAATCATTAGCCATTGATGGGTATGGATCTGGTTCGATGGATGTTGATATTCGAACCGTCGCTTGAACTTGACTGTTGACCCGAATACATCTCATTCGTGCACGATCTTGCCTTTTTCCTTTTGACATTTTGTAACTTGACATGACTGACTTCAGTCGAGTCCAAGCCTCCGTCTTTAAAATAAAAATTTAGTCAGGAAGCTAAGTCTCGAATAGCATGTTATGGGGTCTTACCCGAAAAACCTAAGGCCCTACAATCTTCTTTGGTGATAGCCCGATCGTAGTACATTCTCGACAGGTACATTATAGGGTCTTACTCGGAAAATCCGAGGCCCTCTTTCTTAGGCGACATTTGGGAAGCCTGAAGCCTTTATGGGATCTTATTTGGGAAATCCGAAGTCCTGCATCATAAATTCCCAATCGTTGTATCCGAAGCCTTGCTAGAAGATCTTTAGTCGGTCAGAACCAAAGCCTTGCTGGAAAGTCTTTGTCGGACGAAACCGAAGCCTTTACTGAGGGTCTTAGTCGGTCGAAACCGAAGCCTTATTGGGAGGTCTTAGTTCTAAGCTTTCAAAGGTCCCACTCAGGTTTTAAACCGATGCCTCTTACCTGTGAAATTCCTTAGAATTTCTCTTGGCTTTCAAAGGTCTCATTCGGGTTTGGAACCGAAGCCTTTTACCTGTGAAATTCGTTAGAATTTCTCTTGGCTTTCGAAAGCTCAATTAGGTTTGGAACCGTAGCCTTTTACCGGTGAAATTCCTTAGAATTTCTCATTGTCACATCCACTCAGCCGGTACCCTATTTGGCATACTCGAGTGTGTGATCCACAGCTCCAAAGATCAGTATTGAGGAAATCAACCTCTCACATTTACAATAATATATCAAAAATAAGCCTAAAATCAATGTTGACTATATTAACTGAGAGATCAATATAATATTCAAAAGAATATACAATATAATCAGAGTGCGAGAAAGTGATACCAATAAAATAAATCAAATGTAGAATGTAGCGGAAAATCACTCCACAGAAACAGCAAAAATGTAGATCGAAACTAAAAAGAAAGATTACAACCGATTCCCAAAACAAAAGGAAAAGAAAAGAAGTAATCAAAATCTAAACTAATGTTTCTTCAAGTCTGTAGAGAACACTTGTAAAAGTAAAAGTCCCTATATCCAAATAACGTTGTACTAGCACATGAGTATGACTAATCCTGATACGCTCCTCCGTCACCATGATATTCTTCACAGTCATAGTCACCGTAGCGAGCACCTTGGGTGTAGTATGAGTCATCCGGGGCAATCTCATATGCTACTTCGTCATAATCATCAACACCTATAGATAGATCTAACAAAAATATTTGCAAAAAGGAGTGAGTTCAAAAGAACTAAGCAAGGTAGTTTATTCCATAGTAACACAATAAAGTATGATAGCAAAACATAAAGGATGCAACATGATATGAAACAAACATGCAAGTATGATTCTAACTCTATGTATGCTGGTCTCTAGTGGCAAACACGCTTTAAGTCATAGCACCATACTCCTCTGGGTAGGTCTCAAGTCACTCTCCTTCAACCATCTCGGTATCTTGGGTTTTCAGGTGGTAATTGGGTCCTGCATTCCTCTCGGACATTCCATGGCTGGGGTTTAGGTCATCGCTCTCTCACATCACCATTGGTCTGAGTATTGGCGCATGTCAAGTTAAACTTAGGCCAATGCAAGTCTTCTACTTAGTTATATCAACTCAGAGTTAGATACTTCCATTCCTCGCCTCTCATGATCCTTTTCGGTATCCTTTTCACTAGAGTCAGTGTATCCTATGGCTACAACCAACTCGGACTATGGACTCATCAACCCTATTCGTCATCCACAAATAGTCAACGGGAAGCTCTCATGTCCTCTCATGGGTTGGTTACCAGTCTTGAGCGCCCATGAGCCCAAGTCTACTACTGCAACCCTACCAATGAATGGCCTCAACAATGTGATTCATGTCCTCTCACGGGTTGGTTACCGGTCTTGAGCGCCCACAAATCCCCATTGCTGCCACGGGTTACTCGGTCTCAATACCCTTCCGAATCGGGTCTAATATAACAAGGTAAACCTAGCCAAACACTGCTAGATAAGCCCTAGGTATGTCAACCAATAACTAGGGAAAGAGTCAAAGGGCACCATAGGAAAGCGTCCCATACTACTTCCACTGATGTCCAAAGACAGAAATATCAAAAGCACATTCCCCATTCCCCAATTATACTTAAGCAATCACATTCCCAATCAGTCATTCATAAGCACAACTGAAGAATCAATACATAGAAAAATAACCATTCATACATGATCAAGATAATAAAAGAATTACATGAACAAGACCTATTGTAGTTACAATACCTACAACAGTAATATAATTAGAAGAAACTATAAGAACAGTAGTATGATCATGCAATCTGAATTCAAAACAAGTAAACATGCATTTTAGGTTATTAGAGAATCAACCATTCTTACCTTAAATAACTTCGAAGATTTCCAGAGAAAGAATGAGGATAGGTCCAAGGTTAGCAAATAAAACCTAAACAAACATAGTTCAATAATTAGGAACAAACCCTTGAAGATCAGAAGTCAAACGGATCAAGATAGACCAATAATTCAGCTACTGTCAACTTGGGTAGGTTGGCTAGGTCGCTTGGGCAATCGACCCAAGGTACTGTACGAGCAGAAACCTGAATTTTTATCCGAAACTCAACTTCCGGGATTCAAAACACTTCAAAATTTTAAGGGAAACTCTAAAACAATAGTCTAAGACCAACTAGCATAGATTAGGCATCAACATTGATCAAAAGGATAAAATTCTAAATTAATAATAAAAAATAAAAAAAACTAGGTTTTCAGAGTCAATTGAAAGCACTGACCCTCATACCTTCTCTGGGTCTTCTATCTGCTTGGGTGCAGTCCAGAACACTCCTTCGATTGTTAGTTGAGTTCGTGTTTGGCAGTTGGCTACCCCATGTCGCTCAAGCAGCGCATTGTAGTCTTCCCGTTTGGGTGTTGTGTGGAGGTCCTTGAGGGACTCCTACTTGGTGCACCAGCCCATGCAATACCCCCAATAACTCTAGCATTTAGTGTTGCATCTCTCTCAACATCTCTTCCAAATCCGTTGTAGTAGCAGGCCCTCCGGGCTATGCCGATGTAACCTCCCTAAAAGGGTTTGGGACTGTCTGAGCATCATCCCGTGTGGTATGCTGGCCTCCATCGCTTCGAGAGTTTTACTCACAATCATTTAGATTTTGATCATCTAGGTTTTGATCCCCTACTGCGGGATTTCGCCGAGTAGCTCGTCCGTCATTGTTCGTTCACATTGTCATGACTTGTTTTTCGTTTCCCACAGACAGCACCAAAGACTGTTACGTCTTAAATCTGATCCACATCCCGATCTGTAGGAGAATGACTCTTGCAAAAGAAGTTAGATGTAAGCCGGCTAGGATGCCGAGCAACCACCTCTAATGGCTAAGTCTGTTGAGGATCATACTAGGATTCCGAGTGAGTTCTACTCAAAGATTATCCAGAAAAAGTTTGTGTCCTTACCTAAGGATTGAGACCTTGTTAAATAATGTGTGGTTACCTTTCTTAGAGCCGATAGGATCTCACATACCTGTTTGTCCAGCTGTTTTTGGGATGAACCCTTGATTAAGAGTTTTCATTCATCTTAACATGTCTTTTTTTGCCTTAGCGTTGGTGTGGCATTCATTATTGGTTTTATTCAACCTGATTAGTCCCAACCTATCAGCCGCGAGATAGGCCGAGTGACCAACCAATTATGTACTCGTGTGTCCACACGTGAGTATCTTATTCGTAACAGGAAGTATAGCTATTTCATGGCATTCAACAAAACAAACCATAGTTGTCACTTTTTCAAATTATTGATAATGTATTTGGTTAAGATCAATTACCCAACATATCTAGGAAACATGTGATCTTCTATTAGAAAAATAGATTTCAACAATATTATACGAAAATAATGCTACATGCAAAGCTCGATTGAAGGGAGGATACATCAAATGAGATGGGACAAAACATATTTCACCAAAATTTTGTTATACTCATGATCTTCAACAAAATGGTAAAATCAATGTTCAATGAATTTGTTTAGTGATAATTTGACAGATTTATTTAATGAGATATTGTTCATTTCAAATTTTAAGAAGCTGGTATATAAGATTGTGATGCGCAGACTCAAAGATATTTAATGGTGTTATCATCAAGGGAGTAAAATACGTGTTACACTCTTTTTTCTTCTAAAGATTTTGTTCCACTAGGTTTTCTAATAGGGATTTTAGCGAAGTTGCTAGTAATATGCATTATTTAGATATTAAGCTCTTTTCCTTTATGAAGATTTTTTTTTCACAAGTTTTTATTTTATTTTATTTATATTCTTAGTAAGGTTTTAACGAGGTATATTATTTATTAATAGACATCTAAAGGGGAGTTATAAATAATATTGATTGTGGATGTCCTTAAACCCCCCCCCCCCAAGAGATAATATTAAAAGATGTAACCTTTCAAATGAAGATCTCAACCACTTCCGCATACAATCTTGGAGATTTGCATTCTCATATTAACTGAAAATCACAATAATCTATCATTCCATATCAAGAGCATCTTATGTTTGCAAAAAGTCTATATTGTTTTTCCTTGTAAACTCTTGACATTTTCATATCAGAGAAGATATCATTTCTACTATAAATATGTAATGCACAACTCAATAAAGAGTTCGATTCATCTTGTCCTAATTTTTATTTTTATTTTTTTGTATTTAATATATATTCTTTATTTTATAACAAACTTTAGTTTACTCTACTACTTTTACTATTTCATTTTCTTATATTTTTGTTCTATAAAAGATGATGATCCTAAAGTATTCGAACTCTTGACTTCATACTATGAGTTTGTAGTGGACAACCTTCATTCTGTGCTCTCATATTAAAACAAGAATTAAATGGGTACCATTGTTGTATGCAACAATTTTGCAATATAAAAAATGTAATTTCTACCACTAAAAGGGGTAATTTCATTTGGACCGCTTACGTTTGGTTTAAGTCATTTTTTCCCCAAATAAATGGATAATTTACATTTTTCTTCTCATGTGATATCCAAAAAAAATTCATTAAGGGCATATTGTCATTTTAACAGCCAAAATACCCTTATAACTTATGGATTCATTTTTGCAACTCGTAGCATATTCAATTAAAAGTATACTCAAATACCAAAGTACCTCATACCTCTACATCAAGATCTAAGTAAACTAAAAAAAATACATAAAAATGAAAGATTTAAGGACATTTTGGTTATAAAAATGATGGTGTCCTTATTTATTATTCTTATTTATTTATTTATTTACCATATGAGAGACAAATTTAAAATGTCATTCTCTTTAGAAATAATTTAGATCAAACCTTAGGGGGTCTTTTTTTTTTTTATAAATTAGGGGGTCTAATTGAAAATTACCCAAAAAGATATTTAAACATAATATTAATACATGGACTCATTAATTGTCATGCATATATATACTTGAACTTTATCCTAACTTATTAAATTAATTTACACATGGATTCTCTTAGTGAGAGCTAAACTATGGTTGGGTCCCCTTATTGCAAAAAATTATGTTTATACTCTAAACCAACTAACACCGTCTCCTACCATTAACACATTCAAATTTCAAATGTGGAGTGACTAAAATGCCCCTATTACAAAAAAAAAAGGGACTAAAATGCCCCCAACTTGGTTATAACTATGATATAACAAAAAAAATTTCCCCATACCCTATTGTTATCAACCATATAGCCCTTCGCCTTGTGGAAGCCATTGTTGGAAACCACTTCATAAAAAAGGGGGGGGGGGGAAGAAGAAGCCATCACCACTGCTCTACTCCCCACCCTAGATTTGAAATCCAAATCTGGTTGTCGGACTCCAAACCTCTATGCTTCGATCTAAAGAGCATGAATTCCGATGGTGATGACTGAAGTTCAAACCCATGACCTTACTCCCTGTGTATAACAAAATGCCATCACTATGCAAAAGCATATTACGAAGCACTATAATTCAAATTATAATAATTTTCCCATCCCATTAAGTTAGGGGTATCAATTTGTAGCCCGAACCGTTAAAACCGAACCTCACCGGCCCGTTAAAACAGAACCGAACCTTAATGGGCTGTGTTTGGGTTAAGGGTGGTAGAACCCGCATCAACCCAATCCCAAATCCCAACCTGTTATAAACCTTTTTACAACTCGTTTTATAGTTTTACATTAAATATTGCTTGAATTATCATACTACCACTAGGTATTTTGTATAGACTCTTAAAAAAATTGAGCATTAATTTAAAGATCAAATAGTTTTTTACTATTTATAAAGGACAATTAAAATGATGAAGTATGAATGCCCAATTAAATGTACCAAGTTTGTTTAAATTAAGTAAATATTTATCCAATCGAGATGTATTTCTTTACATATCAAGTTAAATATCAACATAAAAAGGAGACAGATTTGTTAGTCCAAAAACCATTAGTCAACCCGAGTATCCGTTAGTTAACCCAAACCCAAACCGCGCCAAACCGAAACTGGCCCAAAACCTCCCCAAACCGCACCGTTGACATTCCTACATTAGGCTACTCCTTTTTTTTTGGGGGTAGATTATGGTACCATTTATTAAGCGATACAACTAAATCATACTCACACCCAATGGTATTTAAATCAGGATATGAATTCCACCTAGGTACTCGATACAACTATATCATGCTAATACCCGATGGTATTTAAATCAGGATATGAATTCCACGTAGGTAGGTGATAAAACTCCAACGTTGGCATGGTGTTGTCCTCTCTCAGGAGAATATTAATCAAGCACACCAATCGAACCTGGACGCAAATCCGGGTAAGGGGAGTATGAAACTAGCGACAAATATTTTGCCTCGTCTGTTTTCTATATATATATATTTTTTTTTTTTTATGGTAAGATTTCGGCCTCATCTGATTTGTTTTCATCTATTAAAATGATCTCTTCGAATCCTTTAGTATAGATCAGCCCCTGCAACGAAATTTTGGGAAGGTGGACGTTAATGGTTGAAGCAAAAGAATCTACAAAGACCAGGAGGAGGAGGAGGTTGTTCTGATATGGAGTTTGTTGAAGTTAGTATACCTCAGCAGAAATCCTACGATGGGATTTCCTTCCCAGCAGTCGTCTCTCCAAACCCTGCTTCCGATTTCGATCTCTCTCGATTCATCGACTGTATAACCCAACATAAGTCATGGCTAGAAAATCTGATCCATTCTAGCGGTGCTCTGCTTCTCAGAGGTTTCCCAGCCATTACAGCTTCAGATTTCGATAGTGTTGTCCAAGCTTTCGGCTACGACGAATTACCCTATGTTGGAGGAGCTGCTCCACGCACCAACGTCGTTGGTCGAGTCTTCACTGCCAATGAATCCCCTCCAGACCAGAAAATCCCCTTTCACCATGAGATGGCTCAGGTTGGATTTTGCACTTGGAGAAATTGTATTCTATTGAGTTCCTTACTAGCGTTTTTCTTGACCTTCTTGTTGGGCTTTTGGAACAGGTTCCTGAGTTCCCATCCAAGCTATTTTTCTTTTGTGAGGAAGAGCCAGCCAGTGGTGGTGAAACTCCCATAGTTCTCAGCCATATTGTTTACAACAGAATGAAGGAGAAGTACCCGGAATTTGTTGAGAAGCTGGACGAGTTGGGTTTGATTTATACTAGGGTTTTAGGGGTTGGAGACGATCCTTCCTCTGCCATTGGCCGTGGTTGGCAGTCCACTTTCTTAACCACCGATAAAAAGATTGCAGAGGAAAGGTTGGGTTTATTCTACCTCTCTGTTTTTTCACTATTATTTTTCTATACTTCCTTAATCATTTGATAATTTGAGAACTAAAGATGCTATTGTGGTACTAAGTTCTTAGTATTTCCATTTGGTTCATGCATTGGATGAATGGCTGTAACGGTTGTCATATCCTACATCACCTATCACCAAGTAATATGCCAAAAGATAAGGTTTTTCATGATTGCTCTGCTTCTCTGTGTGTTTTAAATTATTGTTACCATCAATGTGTGTGCTGTTGGAATTTTATCAATAAGTGGGTCGGAAGTGAAGCTTGATCAAGAAGATTTATATTATATACTAACGTAGTTTATACAACAATTCTGTGATCTCTTCTTTAGGAAATGGAAATCCTTGAGCATCTATTGAAATCAACTTGGTCTTCTGTAAGAGCTTATTGTTGTCGTTTACAAAGCTTCAGTGCAATGTAGAAGCTGCCAAGGCCATCAGGCTTGCTATTGCCATTGTATTCTCTTGAACGATTTAAGCTCCCAAATGTTGGCAAGTCTTTTTTCATTTAAAATTTTCAATTGTACAACATAAATTAAATAGCAAGATTCACTATGTGGATCCAATTCCTCATGTCATAATGCATTGATGCCTCTCTGCCTTTACAGAGAATTCTGCTGCTGCAACTAAACTTTCTGATAAGTTAGTGCTTTTAAGTAGATGATGAAAATATGACCCAGAAACTGTCATATTTGATAGAACCATCATAGTTTTCTTGTGAAAATACATTGTACATGATAATATTTATTTTCAGATATCCTTGAAATTCTTGTCTATCTTAGTATCCAAGTAATTTGCAACCCTTACTAAAGGGTCCTTATGCTTTTTTCTGGGACTCGTCAGCAGTTACTAGGTTCAAAAGATCCTTCATCAAAGTGAAATGGATGAAGAGATCACTTGTTCTATAAAATACATCTGCTTCATGGAGCAATTTTGATTGAAACAGTGTAATTTGTATGTCTTTGTGGTTTCTCATTGCAGTTTGTAAAGTGTTAGATGGTCTTTTAATATTATTGTATCATACTATATTGGTTTTATTTGATTGCAGTTTGTAAACCGTCCCTATCATCTCTCTCTTCTTTTTTTTCTTTTTTTCTTTTTCCTGCTTGCATGAATTTGTCATTTGGGGAAGAATTTAATCCCTCAGAGAGAAAAGCCATAGTGTGTAATGATGAATTCACCACTCACTCGACAAAACAAAATGTGACAGGGCTGCCCGGCTAGGTATGAAGCTGGAATGGATTGAAGATGGAGTGAAAACAGTTATGGGTCCAATCCCGGCTATTAAAGTTGATCCAACAAGGGGGCGCAAAACATGGTTTAATAGCATGGTAGCTGCTTATACAGGCTGGAAGGATGCACGAAATGATCCTCTTAAAGCGGTCACTTTTGGAGATGGGACACCATTGCCGTCTGATGTTATCTATGACTGCTTAGAAATCCTGGATAATGAATCTGTTGTCATTCCTTGGCAGAAGGGTGACATCATACTAATAGACAATTTGGCCGCCCTTCATGCTCGACGATCATTCAAACCACCTCGTCGTATACTGGCTTCCCTCTGCAAGTAGTGTATAGGTGTGGTTACACTTTTCCTGTTCAACACTACCATTGTCTACAATTAATTACCTCCCAAACACCATCACTCATAAAATAAATTGCTTATGTTTCTTATTATAGCAAAAGTTTGTGATCCATTTTTGTTCATACATGCTTCATATTTATTTTTATAATACATATTTGTTCTGTTTTCATCTTAATAATCTTTTATTGATCTCAGAAGAAGCTGACACAATGTGTTACTTCATGGACTTCATGGATATGAAACTTATGAGCTTCTTTTAGAAAATGATTGCAAGTGCATCAGTATTGCATGTACACAATTTAAAAACACAATATCATCTATTATCAATTTATCAGTAGCCAATGAAGATACTTAAACAGATGAAATTCTATGGCTGAGGCAGTAAGAATAGTTAAAATCCTTACCCTTTTTTGGGTTATTTTTTATCAATCATTGCCCTCAGATGGTCTGTTCAGTTTTACTTTCTGTTATTTTTCACTGCATTTTTCATTATTGCTGAAGGGACAGATGAGGCTGGATTGATGGCCTTCCGAATCTTGAAAATATTCCAAGCAATACCAGCACAGTGCCCTCAGTTGCAAAGACATCTTTTGTCACCTCCCCTGCACCTCTCCATACCTGGCATAGAAAAAATTATCATAGAGGGGCTAGCCCAAGAAAAACAATTAGACAAATTTGTGAAAATATCAACATTCTCCATTTTTAAGGCCAGAAAAGAGAAAACTAGATAGTTAAGTGCTAGTGAACCCATCGTGGCTCAACATGAAACTCTTCTTAAGTGTGAGACACAATTGATGCGGCTTGTAAAGGGTAAAACACTGTATGAACTGCTTGTCACACATGAAAAACTGTTTAGGTCACCTTCCAAAAGGTCTCGGGTAATCACTGTCTCTCTAAATTCCCATAAGTTGTAATAAGATAAAAACAAGGATCAAATCTGCTTGGTCTCTTCAATTATCTTATGTTGGTAGGGAATTGAAGTGAGAAAAAGGTCCATAAATAAATGGAGAAGTTTTGGTTGTCTGGGAGGTTCCACAAGGTTTATAAGTTATACTATAGGTCTTGATTCATAAACATCCTTGAATGAAGGTGAGACAAAGTGGTGCTTCGTTCTTCAGTTCTTTACCTCTGGGTGACCACTCTTGTTGCTGTAGCAGATGTGGCAGAAAGAGCTTGTCCCTCAGCAGCTTCAACCGCATCCAAAACCTGGTCTGCAGTTACAAGATTGAATCTTCTGTTACTTCATCTTTCTTAAATCACGGAAAAGTTTCGTTACCAAGTGTTTGTCAGTATGTTCAAATGACTATAGATATGATCGTGCATTTTGAAACCATGAAGAGAGGTGGCTACACTTACTGAGGGCATCAAGTGAAACCAAGAGGACCTCTCCAGGAACCATATTTAGGAATCCCTTTCCAGCCTGGGACCAAACCAAAGGTCCTGCTATGGATCCGGTGGTAACTGTGATTCCATCTAGTAGAGTTTTACTCTTCTTCTCTGTCATCTTTGACATCTTCCTCACCCTGTAAAGATGATGACAACAATGGATACTTTAGTTTTTTGGAAATGATTGTTCAGTTAGTGAAAAAGCAGGGATTTGATGATATGGATATCTTAGTTGCATTAAGACAATATGAACAAGTTGGAAGCCAAGGTTTACTTCGTAGGTCCCCTTCTTTAATAGTTATTGCTGTTTTAAATTTTTCTCAAGTCCACCTTTTTTGTTCTTTACAGCACTTTTGTTGCTTTTGTGTTCCTTTGTTGGACCACCACCACCATTTTTCTGTGCAACTTGGCTTAGAATCATCTCTCCTCCCTGTTGAACCTGCATTTTAGATCATAGTGTTAGGATACACATATATGTGCTTTTGGAAAAGGTCCGAGATTTCCTTGGTCAAATTGAATAATCAGATCTCTTGTTGAAGAGATACTCTCATTACCATAAAACGACTAAAAAACCCTGTAAGCATTGCTGCATGGTGTAGAGTGAATACCTTCTTGGTGTAAACATTGCTGCATGCGAAAATTCCCTTGACGATTTGCCTTATCCCTCCTGCAATTGCCTTCACTAAGGCATTATTGTAGTCATTGACCTTTGGAGTAAAATCCCTCAAATCAAGGACTCCAGTTTTAGGAGAAGAGCTGCTAGCAAAGCATGAATTTTGTTTTAGAAATGAATCCAGGGCACCAAGTTCATTACGGGATTGTTCAGAGAAAGAAACTCCATAACTCAGAGGATCACCAGCTTTTACAGGAAATGGAGAGCATAAAGCTTCACCACTGGCTCATCTTTAGTTAGAGGCCATTGAAGCTCATCACCAATTTGACAATTGTAGCAAGCCCAACATCCTCTTCAGTTAGCCTGATCAATGTGAAATATCCATTTCGGATTAGTTCTGCTGTCTCACCTTCTTCCATGAGATGAACTGAACATCCTGGTATCTGGAGCAAAACTTCTTGTCTGCATTTCCTGCTTTCTGGGTTTTCTTGTTTTGATGAAGCCATATCAATGGAATTGATGTTTTTGCAGTGATGAGTTCCAAAACAACCCATTTTGTCCACTCGGTTGTTCTTTGTACTTGAAACTTTGAAGAAGAGTTATTGAAAGAGAAAGAGCTGATGGAGAAAGAAAGTTTACTCAAGAGAAGTGTAATAACAAAGCAGAAGAAATACATGAATGGAATTACAATGATTTAAGGGCGCATTTGATAACACTCGAAAGAATGTTTATGGCGTTCTTTTAGTCTTTAAGAACGGAAGAACGAGTTAGAAGTGTTTGATAAAATAGTTCGTTCTTCCATTCTTAAAGAACGAACTTGCGTAAAAATTGGTCCCAAGAACGCTCTTTACAGAACATCTAAAACATGTTTTTCTAAAAGAACAAAAACAAAATTGATAAATCGTTCCCAATAAAACCCCATTTGTGTTCACGCAGGGGTCCAATACAGCTTCTCTACAGCTCAAAGAAGTTTGTCTGCAAACCCGGCGTTGCCTCCACGGTAGCTTTCAACAGCGATGATTTTTCAGCCGTTACATTTGATGAAAATCTAGTTCTTCGTCTCCTTAATGCTTGCTATGGATTTGGTTGCAGGTAGAGTCGATATAGGGTTCTAACGAAACCCTAGAAGGCTTAGATGCCGAAGAGCACCACTCGTCTTCCATCTCTGTTCCAGTAAGCGATTACTTCCCTTGAATAAATTGATTTCACTGCAAAAAAATTTCTCTCCTTTGCTTACAATCAAATCCCCATTTTATTTGGCAGTTCATAACAGAAAATGCTACTTAGTTTCATCATCGTTAGCAACCCCTTCTCTCTGGAGTAGGTAAGAAACCAAAACGATTTGGTTTCATGTGTAGTGGCCTAACTGGTACTTGGAAGCAAGGAGATTTTTCTAAGTGCTCTGCTCGTTGCAGCAGGTTTGTGGTCTGTCCTTGATACTGGAGTCATCGCCAATTTCAGACAGAAAACCTCAGCAGAAGGTTTGATTTATCCCCTTCTTTTCTCCATTTTGTTTATATTGATGTTTCCACAATATGGTGAAGATGATTCAGAGTCGGTTCATTGTCCTTGATGAACATTCGTGACTTTATTTGCTGCATTTTCAACCAGCATACTTTCCATGATTTTATTCTTATGTAACTATGGATTGTAGTGGGGAAAAACAAATTACCTGTAACAGTATTTTCTCTACTGCTGAGGGCCTTCTTGTACCATGGATCTTATAAATTGTATCTATCTTGGTTATTTGAAGTGGTTTTTCTTTGTTTGAGTTCAGTATTTGTATGTTTAGCTATTAATGTTAGATGTCTTTTGTGCTTTTAATTTCCTGCACTGATGGAGCCTTTTAGATTTGTGCGAGCGACTATTTTTCTGACTTTTGATATCCTATGATATGATATGATATGTATGCCTGCATATGTATTTTGTAGTGGATGCACATATCTATATCACAATCTGGGAGTTAATACCATTCCAATTTCATTAACCTCCATACTTTCTTGTGGTCAAGTTCTGTATGAAGCCCTTTCTAGAGATTCTAGTGTATTGGTTTATACCATTATGTTTTGGAAATGTTCTTCTCTTTTGTCAAATCTACAAGGTTTTTCTTGAATCCCAGGGAAAGTAAAACCTTTTGAAATATGCTAGTGTTCTGTTGTCTGTCTTTGATTCTAAAATTCCCTTATCTCTGCATTTTTAGTAATTATTTATCTGGTTGAAATTGATATTGCTCTTTAATAAATAAAAAGAAAGAAAGAAGAAGGATTTGCCATGTTTTTTGGAGCTTCTCTGACATTATATTTGACTTAATATTTCTTGGTTGGCCAACCACCGTGGTGGTTGGTTCCATCTAAAATTACACATACCAAACCAGAATTTTCTGGAGTGTATAATGTGATATATAGGTTTGAGTTGGTTCCATCTAAAATTACACATACCAAACCAGAATTTTCTGGAGTATATAATGTGATATATAGGCAATCAAACCGATAGCTTCCATACTTAAAAGTTTGATTGGTCAGGCATGGCTGAAAAAGCTTTCCATTTGTGTATTCACAGTCTGGAGAATACTTCTAGGAAAGAAAACAGAGGTAATAATATACATGAGTTGGAACACTCACATTCTCCTTGATGACTTGACCATAAAGGGTTCTGTCTTTGCTTCTTTAATTCTAATGCCACCACAGTTGCTATCAGTGACTCTTGCCCCCAACCTAATGTGGCTTTCTCACTACTTTTTCCAGTCAATGGGTGTTAGGTTCCCTTTCTCATTTTCTGTTTAAGAAAGTGCTTCTTTAATGATCTGCCTCATTGTAGGAGGAAGGAACCAGAGCAACCACTGGAAGGAAGCCTAATGGTAAAAGAGATGTAGTAATTATCAGTAAAAACAAGATCACCCACAAGACCAGTACCTTCACTAAGATTCAGAAATGCATTTCCAGTAAGAAGTGGTCTCTTTCCTTCCCTTTCCCGAACAATGTTGTTATTGAATTCTTCAGCTGTCCAATTTTCTGGAGCATCACCACCAAAATCTCCTTCTAGCACCACTATTTCCACCCTTGCCAAGGATTCAGGACCAAAGTTGACAAATTGACTAGATACAGTATCAACTAAACTTAGCCTCAATTCAAAACATTCATCTACTTCAAGTCTAGTGCCAGTAAAACTATAAGAGAAAGCTTGTTTGTGAATTGTAGTTCTAAACATCTTGAAGATGATGGAAGTACCTGCATGATCATAGCTAGATGCCTAGGACAGCTCTCTAGTGTTCCTCATCTTTTTTTCCCTTCTTTCATTTCAATACAAACTCTCTGCTTACCTTTCATTGACCAATCAGTTTTTATTATGTGAGGATAGCTTTTCTTCTTTTCCAGAGGCAACTCCACCCCAATCATCATTGGTGAGCCACTAAAAATAAGAGCCACAACACTGGGAGTGAGAAAAATGTTTGTTTTGGAAAATAATTTATTGTAATGAAGAGTTGATGCAAACATTAACATCTGCATTACATTAATGCAACAAACAAAGATCAATTAACAGCCATTTCACTGCTCTCCATCTCTCTCCTGTCCATGATTAGTGTCTTGTCTTTCCTACATTGGCACTATTTCATGAATAGTTCATCAAAATACCAGGCACTATATAAATCTTTTCCTGCTCAGTGTTAATGAGAAACATCTGCTAGCTATCAATTTATATGATTATGTATCTGGATATGAGGTTGAATGCTGTAAATTTGTCTACATTTTCTGGAGTTTGATTGGATTTTGAAAAAATATGATTCTGCTGTTCTTTGCCTTATATTTTTCAATTCTTATAATGTAATTGATTTTGCACTTCATTCAGACAATTCTTATAAGTATTATACTAATCCAGTTAGTACTCTGCTGGCAACTTGATCTGAGCTGTGACTGAATCTTTACTTCTCATATTATAATATGTTTTTATGAATTATGTTTTGCTTAACTTATGATTGTGTTTATACTACCTTTCTTTTTAATCATCTTTTAATACTTCTGATTTTGGTGTTGTTTTTATTAATACTTGTTGATGTTCAGTAGAGTTAGCTTCCCACCATGTTATTGGCTTGTTGAAGTTTGTAAAACATGGTGGCTTAGATAGGTGGAGAACTCCCTCATATATGATTTTGGTGTTGTTTTTACAAAAATTGACAAGAAGTGTTCGCACCATCAATAACTGTGTAATGGGTTGAACATGGATTTGTAATGGGTGTGGTGGGATTATCAGTTGCAATGGAAGTGGGCTGACTGTTGTTGTGAAATCCAGCCCAAACCGTAGCTTGGACACCCTATGTTTTGGATGAAGTGGTGACTTGTTGATGTTTGACCTTGAAGTTGGACCTTTAGTATAGTGTGTTGATATATTTAGAAGGACCTAGGAAGTCAAGTCAAACATCTCCCTTAGTGTGGATCCGAAGACCCGAAGCAAAGGAATAAGACTTGGTGTGTCATCTCAGTTGAAGACATGGTGCTTGACCCAAAACCCATATAAATTGATGATGGAGTTCCCTTTTAGGAAACTTTTTCTGTTTTTGGAGATGAACTGCACCTTGATGTTTAAGAGCTTGGTTGATAGACCTAAAACCCATTTGGACATGGTTTGAAGGTGCCCCTATGTGCTAGGAAGGTTCTTTGTTGAGTTGGGAGAAGCCCACTTGAATTTGAAGTGATTTGGGCCTTCATTTCCCTGTCTAAGCCATGTTGTCCTAGCCTGGTCGACTTCCTGGTCGACTGGTCAGTCGACCAGCCAAGCTGCCAATTGAATATAGAATCTGAGAAAATCTTCTTTTTAGGTCTTTTGGTGCTCTATATATTGGAACTTCGTGTTTCTTAGCCTCCCTTGCTGCTATAACCCTTAGAGAACGTAGGAAGCCTCTCTCAAAACCTCTCCTTGGTTTTTTTGAAGAACTCTTGCAAGATCTAAAGTTCCTCCTCTTTTGTTCATCTTCAAGGTTAGTATCCTAACTCCTTCTCTAATCTCTTCTCTCTACTGTTCTAGTTTATTATTTTGATTGTGGAGAAGGTGTTACACTACTGTAACTACCTATTCTCTGATCTCTTTGTGTCTTAGAGTGAATCCCGAATCACTCTATGCATTCCTTGAAGCCATATGGCAATTCTCCATGTTTTTGATTGGTTTTGTCAACATGATTCATTATCCTTGTAAGTTGTTGTCCTAACCTATTGTAAACTTGTTTCTTATCAACTTCTAAGCATGATCTACTGTATTCTATTCCTTTTGAATGAATCTCTATTCATTCCATTGATGCTATGATCTTCATGCTTGATTCTTAGCCATGATTCGTATGATTTCTTCATGAAGCCATGATCATTCCTTTAATCTAATTTCTCTAACATATTAGATATGATTTCATGTTAGTATTCACCTTTGATCTATTGCTAATAATCCTCTTGAGTGAATCCCTAATTCTCCTTTGCATCCATGGTTGTTTTTATTGAAAACTATGTTGTTTCCAAATTAGAAAGTCATGATTTTTTATCATGGATGGTGTGTAATCCATGCTAGATAGTCTTAGTATGTTTATGTGGAGTTCACTTTCGAATATCGGAGCAATCGGACTTCAAACAAAGAAGTTATGACTGATTTTGTGTTTTGTTGTTGCGTACTGTTCACCTGGTCGACTACTTGGTCAATTGGACCAGTCAGCCAGCCAGGCTGCTAGGCATGGACAGCATTAAGTTCTTCGTCCGATTTGATCCATTTGACCTCCAATCTTCTAGGGCTTTTTCCTAATGATGTATCATGCTTGTCTAGGGTTATTTGCTAACTTTGGTCTTGATCTCTGATCCCTCAATTAAAGAGTATATATTCGGATTATGACGTGAGTATTCAAACTCACAATATGCATATTTACATACTTTTACGTATTATGACATGAATGCATAATCTAGCTACTGATGTTTTATTTTCTTTACATCATGATACTTCTGCAACTACAGTGGCGTATTCATATTGTTATTTATATATTGGAATTGATGATATAGTATCGTGAATGTGATTGGACTATGATGTGAATATGAATGTGAATGTGATTTGTATGGAATCATGATGTGATGTGAATGCCTAGCTTGTAGTTGTGGAATGGGAATGCCTTATTGGCGTTTCTGTCTTTGGACACCAGTGGAGGTGGTATGGGACGCTTTCTTATGGTGCCCTTGACTCTTTCCCTGACTACTGGTTGACATACTTAGGATTCGTCTAGCAGTGTTTGGCTAAGAATACCCTATTATATCAAATTCGATTCGGAAGAGTATTGAGACCAAGTGACCCATGGTAGCAATGGGGACTCATGGGCTTTCAAGACCAGTGAAATGATCTGTGAGAGGACATGAATCACATTGTGGGGGCTATTCATTGGTAGGGTCGCATTTAATAGACTTGGGCTCATGGGCGCTCAGCAATAATCTTTGAGTCTCTTCCTTGCTTGTAGAGAATTTCATGAGAAAACAACAGAATTAGAACGAGGAAGAGTTAGCTAGTTAACGAAGAAGACACAAGTGGCAGTTTTTTGCTTACCAAGACTGCGTTGTGGTATGCAGTTCCTAGGATGTTTGTGGGGAAGGAGTTGTAGCCTCTCTCTACTATGCTGTAATTTTTCTTCAGCTCTTCTTTGTGATATACATCCAAACTACCAAAGATTGCGAGAATACCAACCAGTAGAAAAGAATTTTAAGGAATAAGACGACAAGATCAATTAAGTCATTAACATAGCAACAAGAGTTTCACATTTATGATCAATTCATATATTAAGAAATGAATAAGTGACTTGCAACACAAACCAACCTTCTTCATTTCATAAAAGGTATTGACAACATGACCACCAGCCCATGATTCCAATGTTGAGACTGAAATAGCTTCAATGTTAGGAATGAGTTTTCTGATAGAATTAGGAGCAAGTGAACCCTGAACCAGTTTTCTAATTCTAGTGTGGTAGTTCCCTTGGTGGAAAAACAGAGCAGCTGGGCCGATCATTTGCTCTTTACTCTTTGGGTACGTAGGTTTGAACAAGTGAGCTTGACTAACCAACACAAACCGAGCAGCTTCAGGGCTTGCCAACATAACACAAGGGCAACCAAGTATGTGGGTCTTGAATATCTCTACATAACTACACCAACATCATCACATTCAAATCCGTGAACATGATAACTCAAAACAATTCTCAAGGGAAAACCTAGAAAAAATGCCATATATTTTTAAAAAATGCCATCATCATATCTTTTAAGTGAAGCAGGCAATGAGAAATGTCCAATAGGCGACATGTACTGTTATAGAATCCAAGTAGAACACTTCCATCTTCAATTAGATCAACCGAACCTACTCAAACCTAGCATGTCTTCTAGAAGGGCCAAAAAAAGGCCAAAACACTGTCCATGTGGACAGTCAGTGTCACACCCCTTATTTAGCTTTTGTAAAAATGAAACTACAAGATCTTGTGGTTTCCAAGACCAGATCCTGTGAAGGCCCTTTAGAAGACTGAATACCTCATTAAGTTACAAGTTCTATGTCATTCCTAATTCTAAAAGTTAGATTCTATTTTAGTTATTCATGCATGTGGCTGGATTATAGAGTTTAGTAGTTTCAATTACTCTTGGTTTCTAATTTCAGATCAGGAAGTTTCTATCTTTTATTGCTAGGAACATTGGCTAAATAACTCAGTGTAGCTTAGTTCCTATTTTAATATTTTAGAGCTCCCATTTTTGTTGAGCAAACCATTAATCTGTGAATATGTAACTTGCCATTCATAGCCTAGAATAATGATGAGAATAATGATGAAGTTTTTTAAAAAGTTTTGATTCGCTGCTACTGTTTTCTTGTCTCTTGCACGAGCGATAAGAAGGGCTAGGCCCTTGCTGTGAGAGCTAAACACCTAGGGCTTAAGCGCTATGCTATTGATTGCTAAACCCAACGGCTGAAGGAACCTTGCTGTTGTGAGCTAAATTCACCTATTCGTAACCTTCTTCTCTTGTTCAAAATCCTGCTGTTACAGTTCCTGAATTGCAGCTGATGCCGAGATTGTAAAACTAAGTTTAGTTCACTCAATCACTCTCAATTAACCAGTTATAGGCTTGCTGCTTATGCTCCAATCGAACCATCCCAGATCTTTTGATCCATCCATTGGAGCTGAACCAAATATGGAGCAGTATTTCTTCTCCTTGTTGACTACAAACTGACACTGCCTGATTGAACTTCTACAATCTGGTCTGGTAATACACCTTAGGCTTCTAATTTTGTCTTAATTCTGAATTTTCATTGTGGGTTAAATGGGGCTAACTGGCTAAGTCATCCTTGGTCATAGTTTTACATTATGTATGCCATACCATCAAGAGGACCACTACATACGTACAACCTAGGCATAAAATGGGACATCAAGGGTGATAAGAATTTGAAACCAAAAATGATATATGGAATCATAAGTGTCCAATAAACCTTACAATTATGGGCAGAAGAGATGCTGGGAGACTCTGTTTTGTATGTGTTTTCAGGAAGAACTGGGTATCGTGAGGAACTTCTAGGCTGCAACTTGAGACTGGGGGAGGAAGGTTTAATGGTATATATAGATTGAAGAGGAGGTGCTTGGATATGTTAGAAAGGCTAATCCAGTTTGAATTTTGAAGTAAAGATTCATATTTTGCTGAAAACTGTTGAAAAGGCCCATGTGATTTCTTTCAAATAAGTGACCTTTTTGCTAGTTTATTCCTGATGAAGCAGACTTTTGGGTTTCCCAAACCTGCTCTAACTGCTGCATGAAGTCCATAATAGAGGAGGAAGATAAAACTCTCATGGAGTTTTCTCTTATTTCTTTTATGAAAAATGTCTTCCTTACATGCTTTGTTACAGATTTAAGTGCGCACTAGGCTGCGGCAAGGTGCTTAAGATCAATCTCTTATAACCATTTGAAATAGTAGAATCTTGTTTTTTGAAGGGATTCCATTCTAGATGTTGCCTACATTTTCATTAAAATTCAGAGACTCCTTTACTTATCCTATAGAGTTAGAAGGTTCCTTAAAGGTTTTTGTGCCTGCAAACTTCTTTTCATTAAAGGTGTAGAGAGTTAGAAGGATCCTCAAGAGTACCATTTCTTCTATCTCCTAAAGTGAACTATGTGTGGCTGTGACTCATTTTAGTTTGTTACCATATGAATTCTCCAGACTGCAGTATAGATTAATTACCTTCTGCCAATCTTAAGGATTGGTAATATTTATCTTTGGTATGAAAGTTACCAACAGAATTCTCCAACTTGACAACTGAAAAATGCTTTCCAGGTTTGATGTTTGAGTTTAAAGGCATGACAGTGCTGAAACTATCCGCAAGGCTCTTCCCCTCAGTGTGAATGTTAAGATGATTACCAATATGGTAGATTGATCTTCCTTAATAATCCTGTAATTATCAGTTGCTATCCAGTGTTGGTTTTTATTGCATTTCTATTTCTTTCTTTAGGTGATCAACTTGCCATTGCAAAGGAGACTGGACAAAGGCTGGGAATGGGAAATAACATGTACCCTTCCTCTTCATTGCTTGGTGACAAGAAGGATGATCTCTCCACCATTCCCGTAGATGAGTTGATTGAGAAAGCTGGTGGTTTTGCAGGAGTATTTCCAGGTTGGTCCTTCAATTAACATCTTTTATCTTGGACTATTTGTCTTTTCCTTCCCTTAATGATCATAAGGATTGGCCCTAATGCCTTTTCAACCTTTTGTTGCAGAGCACAAGTATGAAATTGTGAAGAGGTTGGAGATGAAGCGTATCTGTGGTATGACTGGAGATGGTGTTAATGATGCCCCTGCTTTGAAGAAGGCTGATATTGGTATCGGTGTTGCTGATGCTACTGATGCTGCTAGAAGTGCTTCTGATATTGTCCTAGTTGAACCTAGGTTGAGTGTTATTTTCAATGCTGTGCTGGCCAGCAGAACAATTTTCCAAAGGATGAAGAACTACACAGTTAGTTTCTGTCATCTTCTTTACTTGTTAAAATGCATCAATTTCTTTTACTTCATTAAGAGTATTAATTTGTACCTTTTTTTAACCTTCTCAGATTTATGCAGTTTCAATCACAATCCGTATTGTGGTAAGTTTCTTAAATGCAGACTAATGGTTTTTAAGTACTTCCATAGATGGTTTTTGATTGAACTGTTTGTCTTCCTAGTGATTGTGTAGTTGGGTTTCTTGCTTATTGCTTTGATCTGGCAATTTGACTTCTCTCCCTTCATGGTTTTGATCATTGCCATTCTAAATGATGGTGAGCTTTTGTCACACAAAGTTTTGTAGTCGGTTTACAGGTCTCTTTGGTCTCCCAACCGTTTTTCATCATTCTAATTGTGTGGTTGATCCATTTTGCAATATAATCTATAAGTACAATCATGACAATATCAAAGGATGGGGTGGTAACATCTCCACTGCCCAATAGTTGGAAATTGAAGGAAATCTTTGCAACTAGAATTCCCTGTACAGTTTGTTGATGAATCAGGAGAGTCTGAGGCTGTGGTGGTGCTTTGGACTTACTCGTAGCACAACCCAGATGAGCATCATATTCACATGAATTGCACCTGTATAGCCAATGTTTAGAGCCCATCTGCTGATAAATATCACAAAGAAGGTCATGGTTGGGTAGCGTGGAGAGAAGGTGAGAGTGAGTGGGTGATGGTGGTATTGATGGTTAATGGACAATGGCATAAGAGCACCGAGAGCATGTATATCTATATTGCAGATCTGACAATGCTAACAGAATCCATTTCCTGATCTACCACTGGCATCACAGTTGAAAACCCATCTGGGTAATGCAGGATCAGGAAGGAGAGTTAGTGCGTGGTTTGGGTCAACAGGATGATTTATGAACTAAGCCATGTTAGAGCATGCAATATAAGGGAAGTAATTACAAGGCTTGCAGACATAGAATTTATCAGAAACATTAAACTTGCAACCTGCACATGAAGCTGTAACGTTGAGTCTGTGGTGAAGCTGAAGGGAATCGACATTGACACAATTCAACAGAACTATACAGTTTAAGTGATGAAGAACGAAAGAGAGAAGCAGCTGGATTACGGCCAGAGGAGTGATTGAAGCCTACTGCTATCCTATTACCTCCTTCTAATGATTAATTCGTACATTTTGGATTGTTGGTATATGTATAATGGAAAGTGGCACATTTACATTTGTAAAATTGAATTTGGATTGATGGAATTGGATCTTCATTTGTAAAATTGAATTTGGCTTTTTGGAACCAATTTTTTTAAATTAAAAAACCTTATGCCGACATTTTTAAAAACGCCGTCATATGTTACTTATGCAGGCATAAGCGGTAACACCAACGTCCTTTACAAAAAATGCTGGCAATAAACGAACTCTTATGTCTACTACTACATTTCCAAAACACCACAAAAAAGGCACTAATAACGGCATTTATAAAAATTGCTAGCAAAAAATGAATGCTATAGTTTATGGTGGCGTTTCTTGCACGCCGCTTATAAATTCCTTTTACCGGCGTTTCTGAGAATCGTCAAAAATGCCGGCAATATAATGGCACTTCCTTTTCACCAGCAGCGATTAATAAATGCCACAAATAGAACCCTCTAACGGCACTTCCTAAACGCCTGCAAATGTTTCGTCGTAAGTTACCATCATTGGCATTTGCATGTAGTGCCGTTATAACAATACGGTAGTGCTTTTGTACCCATTTTTTGCGGCATTTTTGAAGTGTCAGGAAAGGTTAACATCGGCATTTTAGACTTATGGCGGCATTTCCAAAACACCGCCATAGATCCGTTTTCTTATAGTGAGGTCTAATGTCAATCTAAACTGAAGCCTTGTCTGGAAGGTCTTATGTCAGTCGGAACCGAAGCCTTACCTAGAAGGTCTTATATCAGTCAAAATCGAAGCCTTGTTGGAAGGTCTTATGTCAATCGGAATCGAAGCCTTTACTTAGAGATTCCTAAGAATTATTCTAAGCTTTTGGAGGTCCCACTCGGGTTTCAAACCGATGCCTCTACTTAGAGAATTCTGGAGAATTCTTCTAAGCTTTCGAAGGTCCCACTCAGGTTTTAAATTGATGCCTCATCTTCGTCTTTGGAAGTCTTTCTCATTGAATGTGATACTTTCGTCCACATTCAACTTCTGTGCTTCTCCAGATCCCACGAACCTAGATTTGACTTTCAGTTTTTAGAAGATTTGGGTTCTGGGCCCCCAAATTTGGTGAGAATTGGAGATCGGGCAACTTCCTTTCCTTTTTTTGACTGGGGAGCTTCGACTTGACGATCCCTGCTTTCCAAACGTTCCTTTCTGTTATCAGCAGCTACTCTTCTTTCCCGATCATCACTTCGTCCTTCTACAAACTTGGACAAGTGCCCCTGGGATATCAGCCTCTCAATGTTTGCCTTCAAATGTCTACACCCGTTCATGCTATGCCCATAATCCTTATGGAAACGACAATATCTTTCCATATTTCGTTCTTCAAGTTTGGCAATCATCTTTGGAGGCATTTCAAAATATTCTGATCTTTGATTCACATCAAAATTTATGATTGTGGGGTATTCAATAGTGTATACCCTACATGGTCGGGCGATCTTTACCTCCATCCCGAATGGTGTTTTCGGCCCCTATCATTGTTGGGAGGCGTCGACCCTTGGCCTTTCTTAGGTACCTTCTGGTCTTTGTTTGAGGCCTTAATTTCTCCTTGCCGAGCGTCAAGGATCTCCATCACTTCAGCCTGCTTCTAACATCTCTATACGAGGTCGGAATAGGTAGTTGGCATATTGTGAAACCCAGCCTAACCTTGACCCGGAAACCCTGTTGTTTGTAGGTCCGACAACCCGAAGTAAAGCAAGAAGTCAGCTATGGGCCATCCCAGTGGAAGACTTGGTGGCTGGCTTAGAATCCATGAGTGTTGATGACAGTGTTCCATTTATGGAAACTGCACCCTAATGAAGATGGAATTAGTTGATGGATTTGGAGTACTCTCTGGCTTGGTTCGAAAGCATTTCTACCTACTAGGTAAGTCACTTAGTGTGTGTGCAAAACCCCTTCATGTTTGGATTTGATTTGAGCCTTCAATTCCCTATTTTGAACTTGTTGTCTTGCTTGGTCAACTGGGCTAGTCGACCAATCAATTGACCAATGAGATCTGATTTTACTAAGAGGTCTTTGCTTGCTCTATTTAAGTCCAATCTCGAGTCTACTTCGTATTTTCTGCCTCCAAACTCTTTGGAACGAACTAGAGCCCTCTGCAAGTCATCTCCCTTGCGTCCTTGGTGATTTTCTTGACGGATCTTTGTCAAATCTCTTGCATTTACACAAAAAGGTATGTGATCATCCTCTTCTATGCTTCATCTTTGATTCTCCATAACTTTTCTTTCCTTTTCTGTTTGAGGACAGTAGAGATGATGTTGCATCTATGTTGCAACTATCTCTTTACTCATTCCCTCTCTTTTCCTAAGGATCTAAAGCTTGGTGGATGATCTTCATCAAGATCATCACTCGCTTTTGAAGGAAAACATGTATTCATTCTCTTTCCTTATTTAGATTTATGTTCTTCAGTCTTAGATCTATTTTTCTAGAAGATCTATGCATGCTTTTGATAAATCCTTTATCATATTAGTAATCCATCATCCTATTGTTTCTTGTCCATGATTTTGATATGAATTCTTCAAGAACCATGATTGATCTAATTATGGTAACTTTTTGTTTCCTAATTTGTAACTTGAAGACTTGATATTATTAGAGTTTTGAAGTCCTCTATATACTAGCATACTATCCTCGCATATTCCCTCTTGTTTGGGTACCCTTTTGAACCACCAAATTCGGTTTTGTATTCAAAAATCTCTGATTTTATAGGCCACTGTCTTTGTTGGTCGACTGAGGCAGTAGACCAATCAATTGACCAATGAGGACAACAACCTCATATTTGGTCTGTTTTGGATGATTTGATATCTTTCCTTCTAGGTATATTTCCTAATATGTTATATATACTTGTTTAGGACTTTCTTTCCAAGTTTAGACAAGCTCTTACTTGATTCCCCAAGATCCTTTGCGAGTTAGATAAGGTAAGGATGGTAATTTCCTTAATTACATAGATTGCATGTTCTAATTTCTATATTTGAATCTTTTGATTTATTTCCTTAAATAGATTCTTACACTGATATACTATTGATGCAACTACCTTGATTACAATAGCATTACTTGTTTATGCTAATTAATTCATGTATGATTTACTTACCAATTATTTGCAAGTTGGATGTTGTTATTGATTTCTTTCCATATAAGAAGTTACCATATGTGTGATATGATGGATTTATGTTTGTGAATGATTAAGTATGGTTTGGAAAGGGGAAGTGTCCTTTTGACGCTTTTGTCCTTGGATAACACGGGAATATTATAGGATGTTTCCGAAGATGCCCTTTGGACACCTTCCTAAACTGTTGGATGACATATTTAGGGCTGTCTAGTAATGTTTGGCTAGGATGTCCTGTTATGTCAGACCCTAATCGGAGGGGTATTGAGACCGAACGACCCATGGTAGCAATGGGGACTCATGGGCGCTCAAGACCGGTAACCAATCCGTGAGAAGACATGGATCACTTGTGGATACTCGAAAGAGACCATTTATTGGTAGGGTTGCATATGGATGGACTTGGGCTCACAGGCGCTCAAGATTGGTAACCAACTTGTGAGGGGACGTGAGAGCTTCCCGTTTACCATATGTGGATAACCAATAGGGTTGATGAGTTCGTAGTCAGGGACTATGAGGACTCCAGTGTGAAGGATACCGGAAAGGATCGCCAGGGGCGAGGAATGGATGTATTTGAATTTGACTTGATGTAACTAAGTAGGAGACTTGCATTTGGCTAGGCTTTGACCCTGACATGCGCCAGCACTTAGACCAATGGTGATGTGAGAGAGCGGTGACTTAACCCCCAGCCATGGAATGTCCCGAGGGATGAAGGACCCATTACCAACTGATGATGAGTGATTGAGACCTTCCTAAAGAAATACAGTGCTATGACTTAAAGCATGTCTGCCAATAGAGACCAGCATACATAGAGTTAGAATCATAATGCATCATGTGTTTCATATCATATAGCATCTTACGTTGCTTTGAATTCTTGCTATTTATGTTGTTATGGATTAACTACCTTACTGAGTTTCATTGAAACTCACTCCTTTTGTATAATATATTTTGTTAGATTACTCTATAGGTATTGATGACTATGAAGGTCAATATGAGGAAGCGCAAACTGAAGAGGCGTACTTCACGCAAGGTGTTGGCAACCATGAAGATTACATTGAGGATTCCTCGAGTGGTCTTACTTGTTACCAAGATTAGCCCTACTATGGAGTGGGAGCGTCTGAGCGTGATTGATGAAGTCTATGTAAGACGTTCTCTATAAAGTAGGATAGACTTTAGCTTAGTTTGGTTATACCTTTCTTTCTTGTCTTTAGAACCAGTTGTAATCTTCTTTTGACTTTCGAATTACTTTTCCGCTGGTTGTAGAGTGGGATTCCGCCTCACTTTACTTTATGATTTAGATTCATTGATTGTCTTTCGTACTCTAATGATATATGATTTATTCCTTCCTTATTTGGATCTCTCATTTATACTTTGCACATTGATTATTTATGTTCATGATTATGTTATTGTTTTTGTGGGAGGTTGATTACCTCGATACTTGATCTTCGGGGCTGTGGATCACACACTCGGGTATGCCAGGTAGGGTACCGGCTGGGTGGATGTGACACATATCATGAAGCAACATTTCCAAGAGTCTTCTGTTTGTGAATCCGGTGAAAAGAGCAGTCTTGGCCACTTGTTTGTCCAAGTATTTGATCTCCATGGTAGCTTTGTTGAACCTCTATAAGTAATCCCAAATAGACTCGTTCTTTGCTTGATTGACGATGAACAATGTCTCATTGATCTTCTTGGTCTATATTCCACTTTGGAAACAACCAATGAATTCTCATGCCAGCTCTTCAAAATCACGAATCCTTCCCGAGGGTAGACTCAAGAACCACTTTTGTGCTGCTCCAGTGAGTGATGACCGAATAGTCTACACATTATTTCGTCCGAATTACCAGCAACAACCATGGTCTATTGGTAGTAACTTATATGGGCAATTGGATCTCCTGAACCATCAAAGGAAGAGAAAGTGGAGAGTCTAAAATTATAAGGAAACTCAAACTGGCAATGGCATCTGCAAACGGGGTTTTCCTGATGATTGAATAAATATCATCAGTTCTCTTACCTCTGGTGAGTTGTCCTAACCTTTGATTTATGTCCGCCAGTTCACGTCCAATGTGCACCGTCAATGCTGTCTCGACCCAAACACTGGGAGATTGGTGTATGAGTGCGAACCCCTCACTCTAACATGGTGAGAGTTCCCGATCGACTCTCCTACGCTCGATCATGGTCACGTTCATTTCTTTTAGGTATATCTGCCATTCTTTTGGCTCTGGATCGTCCTTCCTGATCTCGAGGATACTGCCTGGAATTTTGGTCCTCGATTTGCTGCCTATGTCTTTGGGGAAAACGTCCTTGAACTGGGGAAATAAACCCACCTGCAAAACAAGTTGGAAGCAGTTTCCTTCCCTCCCTTTTTATCGGCAGAGCTCAAGGATTTCATCAAGATTTCAATTGACCGTTTGAAACTGGAATGGAAAACCAAGCGAAAACAATGGATCAAAGAACAGATTAGAGACGTAAATTGAAAATAGAGACGAAATTGACTTAGACAGCTTGCCTAATACAACTTGGATATTCTTGATGCTATGTAGTAGACCCAGTAGTGTTCCGTACTTCTATTGCTTTTCCCCTTCCCTCTTTGTTATCCCTTGTCTCGTTTTGTCTTTCTTGGTTTAACAAACTCCCAGTGAGCCCGGAACTTGTATAGCCTGTAACGATATGTTTTTTCCTATTTCATTCTATCATGCTTATAGAGGTATCGATTCAACTAGGGTAATTCTGATGGGAGATTAGGTAGAATCCCAAAGTATCACGCCTTCGACTCGCTTTTAAATTAGGAAGTCTTCTTCCAAAAAATGAAAAATAAAAAAATTAGGCACTTCACGGGAGGTCATCAGTTCAAATCTCTTTGGGATCGTAATCTCTCTCCTTAATTTTTATTTTTTGGAAAAGAATTTCTTTTTCTTTAGAAGGGTACACCATTGTTAGTATCATGACTATTTCGGCCCAGAAGGATAATCCTTGGATCGGTCCTAGAACAACTAATGGGTCCAGGCCAACTCATCATCTCCAGCACTGCAGGGACAGTCCAGGTGACACAAGGCCCCCATGCTTGGATCCGACTCCCGTATGATGATTCAGTTATATCAAGGATACTACTTGATCAAAGATCACCTCGAGCCTTGGGACGACAACATCTTTGCTGCCTATGAAGATTGGGATCTCTAGGATCTCCTGGGAGTCTGGCCATCGTACAAAGCGTTTGTTGCATCTCCAGGAATTGGATCTGTATTTGATTCATCTATTTTTGGAGGTTATTCGGGTTGTTCAAATGTTCATCTGCAACCAATCCTTTGTCTTCGCTAATTTCTCGAGCACGACTTCCTTCAGGAGGATTGTCTCCTGCTGGAAGTAGATCTCCTCCCGGAGGAGGAGGAGATGTCTTGGTTCCTTTGAGTTGCAGCTGCAGCTGCTGATCTGGTAATCATGACTTTTTGAAGCGTTTCCCACAGACGGCGCCAAATGATGCGTCCAAAATATGTTCAGCCTTTAGATCCTTGATGGATGACTTGCAAAACAGTGTTAGACGTGGCCCGACCCTAGGGTGGGAGGCCACCTTCAAAGGCTAAGTCAGTTAAGGAATTGATCACAAAGCTTTGGCTAGTTGCAGAGCAGAAATTGAATACGAGAGTAAGGGAAACGATTCAGACACCTCTTCTGTGCGTAGGCTACTTGTTTATATAGGTTTTACCTCTTGTTCTCGGTCGTTGGATTCGTTCATGATCCTTCTTGGTGGCCGTCAGATTATAGGGTTTTTTCCCTTTTCTCGGGGGCGGAAATGGTTTCCTTATGGGACACGATCTCTCCCGTATCAGTGGTAGTTTCCATGTTAAACACGACTCCTACTCCTCAGAGTAGCAGTAACCATCTTTAAATCAATTATGTATCTTGGCTTCTTCGGGGTCACAATCATCCTTGGATTTGCAAGGTTCCTTGCGTAATGATGATTCAACCCGATGTCCGAACCCGACCTTGGTTGAGCCGTATTCAATCGGAGGCTAAGATTGAACCGAAGGTGAATCCGGTTCGGTAGCAATTTTTCTGACCGTGGTTCCAACTAGGTTCGATAATATATTCTCCACATCAGTGTTTAAATTATTTCGGAAATAATAAAAACCGCGTGAAATTTTGCCGGTTTTTTTACATGAGCCCCCTCCATTTTGATGGAAAACAAACTGTAACCCCTCAAAAATCAAAACCTTGCAAATACCCCCTCCACCCTTAACCCCCTTACTTATAACTATTAAATAATTTTAATTTGACCAAATTACCCTTTGGGCAGTCCTCACCGAAATTTCGCCAATAAAGACGTAAATATCACCACGTCACCAGGAACCAATACCTGCCTTAAAAAATGAGTATGAAGCCGACACCAGAAATCGCAGAGTCTAGAAACCACCGCGAAGGAGAACCAGAACCATAAACTATAGACTGTGAATGTGAAAATGAGGAGCTAAGAGTTTGCTAGAAAACTCACCACCAACACGGCACTGATCGCAGTAGACAAACCTTGATTTGGTGACGTCCTCTTTGACAATATCGAGTGCGTCGGTCGCCGGAGACGAGTCAGGTCCCTCAATCAACTCGCCAACTCGGAAAACGATATGCCATGTAAGGAGGTGTGGAAACAAAGACGAAGGAGGTGGTAGCTTCACATGCCTCGAGAGAAACGAACGTATGTTCACCCTGAAAGGACCATTTGAGTGTTTAACACCGGTGGCAACCTTGTTTCTGGAGTTAGCAGGGAAGGTGAGGAAGGCGTTGAGGTCTGCGGTGACTCTCTTCTTCATCCTCTTCAACGGCCTGTCGTCCACAACCATGATTATGATCATTTTGATGATGATGAGGAGGAGATTTGAGTCTTTCCGGTATCAGATTTGGTTCTTAGTCCACCGATATTTGCTAAATATGAGGCGGCAGAGGTTAGTTCAATTTTTATTTTTGAAATTTAACAGCAGTTTGATTTTTTTATATTCTCAGATCCTCGATCTCGAGTTTTTTGGGGGGCGGGGGGCGCCCGGGCCGAGTTTTTTGATGAGAGGGAGAGAGAAACGATGAGAGATGAGAGAGAGAGAACGAGAGAGAGCACGAGCGGATTAGGGTTTGAGAGAGAGAGAGAGAGAGAGAGAGAGAGAGAGAGAGAGAGAGAGAGAGAGAGAGAGAGAGAGAGAGAGAGAGAGAGTCGGGGACACAGTGCACCATTTTAGTCTACCTACTTTAGGGTTCCTTCTATCTACTGCGATTAGTGCCGTGTTGGCGGTGAGTTTTCTAGTAAACTCTGAGCTCCTCATTTTCACATTCACAGGCTATAGGTTCTGCTTCTGCTTCTGCTTCGTCGGTTCTAGACTCTGTGATTTCCGGTGCCGGCTTCTTACTCATTTTTTAAGGCGGGAATTGATTCCTGGTGACGTGGTGATATTTACATCTTTATCGACGAAATTTCGGTTTGGACGCACAAAAGATAATATGGTCAAATTAAAATTATTTAATAGTTATAAGTAACAGGGTTAAGAGTGGAGGGGGTATTTGCGTTCCATGAAAATGGAGGGGCTCATGTAAAAAACTCAAGTAAAAAGTACATCGCTCAGCTTGGAACTTTTGAAGGACCTTTCGATTTTGCAAAGTGGCTGTTTCGTGTTTCGGAAACGCTCGGTGAACGAGTCAGTACTATATAATAAGGACCCCGATATCTCATTTCTTAAAGCTCTTTTTAGGGTTTCGAAACCTAGAGCATTTTTTCTCTCTGCTCTGCCCGTGCTGCTGGATTTAGATTGATAGAGAAATTTTTAATGGCGGAAGAGCTTCAGTTCAGTCAGCGAATGGATAGTAAGAGGAAATACGAAGATCAAACAACTCCTCCACCTCCATCAGCACCTCGTCGAGCTACTGGTTTTTCTGCTCCGATCGCTTCTCCGCCTTCAGATTCTACTCACTCCCATCCTCCATCTTATAACAACGTAGCTCCAGCCGTCGACGATATCCAGATTGCGAAACAACGCGCACAGGAGATCGCTGCTCGTCTGTTTAACAATGCCGAAGCCAAGCGCCCTCGTGTGGAAAATGGTGGTCGCCCCGATGATTCAGGTTTCAGTCCTCCGGCGGGTTCGTTTTTGTGACTTTCTTTCTATCTTTGCATCAACTTGTGTACTGCAAATATAAGTATTTGTCTGTCGCTTTTGATTAGGGGTGGGGGAAGGGGGTAGTGACAGTAATTGGATTAGGCGTTTTGATGGTCTTTGGTTATTCTTTGGTTGATGAGTCTTTTCTGTTCACCGACCATGCTTATTTTTATAGTTAATTGCACTATTATCTTCGATCGACGGTTGAAACTATTCGAATTTTGTATTATTATTCGTTGTAAGGCTTGAATCTTTTTTTATCTGCTGAGAGTTGGGATGTGAACTTTAGTGAATTTTACGTCATTGGATACAGATATTGGGCAGAAACCCCTTGGTCAAGTTGGTATGCCTCCGTTTTCAGTAGGACCTGCTTACGGTTTCCAGGGTTCAAGTAAGAAGATCGATATCCCAAATGGAAGGGTGGGTGTCATCATTGGGAAAGGTGGAGAGACTATCAAATATCTTCAGCTTCAGTCAGGGGCAAAGATTCAAGTAACGAGGGATATGGATGCTGATCCTAATTCAATGACTAGAATGGTAGAACTCATGGGCACTCCTGAGCAAATAAGCAAAGCAGAACAGTTAATTACGGATGTTCTTTCTGAGGTACTGTTTCACCGTTCATCTCTCTCTCACTTTTGTCTGTAGCTTGCAACAAAGTTAGTTAAATGGAATGTCGTTTGGTAATAGTGTCAGTATATCATATATGGAACGCCCATCTTAATCTATAGGATTAAATGCATAATTCCAGTTCAGACAGACATGGTTGCTGTGTTGTATGAAATTTGATCTCATGCATCGGAATTGCCTACCCTGAATGGGTGATAAGTCAGTTTGAGGCATCATGGTGGGTGTAGCATGAGTGCAACTTGGTTCTTTGAAAAATTATACCTTCTTTGTTTAATAGTTGTTATATTTGAAGTCTACTTGAATCCATTGATTACTTCACTTTTTTGTGCAGGCTGAGGCAGGTGGGTCTGGTGTAGTTTCTCGAAGGATTACTGGGCAACCTGGAACTGAGCAATTTGTAATGAAGGTCCCAAACAACAAGGTATGTAGGAAGGAGCTGAAGTTTGTGTTTTTGCTTGTTAGTTTGTCAGATTGGTTTGTGGATGGTTTATCACATGTAATCCTCTGCAGGTCGGTTTGATAATTGGTAAAGGAGGGGAGACGATAAAAAATATGCAAGCTAATTCAGGTGCACGTATTCAGGTTTGTAATTAAATCTGAATGTCTATAATTCTTAATATGTTTATTCTTGTCCTCTTCGAATATCCTTTTAAGTATTTATTTTCAATTGCCAATACACATACTCTCTAAGTTGCATTTGTTTCTCCGTAATAGCTTGAGGTGATCAGCTTATTACACATTGTTCAAACTAAAACTGGTTGCATCTAATACATCCATAATGTTTGCTATTGTCTAGTTGATCCCATTGCATCTGCCACCGGGAGATACATCAACGGAAAGAACTGTTCAAATAGATGGCACAAACGAACAGATTGAATCTGCAAAGCAATTGATCAGTGAAGTGACAAGTGAGGTATGCTGCTTAGCGATTATGTTGTTGAGCCTTTTGCTCAGTGCGTAAAAATAAACTATACTAAAGTTACAGGAAAGGGGATGGAAGATTGAAGTCACTTGTTTAATTACATTTGTATGTGCTTTTTTTTTCTTGTGCTTGGTATTCCATATATATGCTCTTCTACTTGCTTAACTGTTATTGATCCCGCACTTCTAGTTCTCAATGCTTCTGCTTCTATGCATGATAGCTGTAATTTATAGGCTTTATGTTTGCATTACTCTCCTAATTCACTGATCTATTAGCTGTCCAGATATTTATGAGCGTGCAGCTAGTTTTCCAATCCTGCAATGCAGACAAGCAATAGCCATTTTTATGTTACTTATTTATTTGTTGCTTTATATAGGGATTGTTGTAACAATTGTTTTATTATGAACTATTTGTTTCATGGTTTTTATTTTGCACTGTTTGTTTGTCTTGCACTTTGTTATAATGATCTGTTGCCACACTATTATATAAGCTTTTTAAGTTCTCACTCACCCTTGATGCTGTTATCCATTTATAATTCTTTTGATGTTAAGACTTATATCTGGATGTAGTTTACATATTATGTTTTTATTACCATCTGACTTGTAAATGGTGTTATACAGATAAATTCTTCTGTAACCCTTTTTTTTTAATGCCTGTGTTGCTTTTTATTTGTTTAGGTCATTCCACAACAGATTTTTGATAAAGTTCTTTTATTGTTTTCCAATTGTTAATTGTAAATTTTGCTACATTTAATGTTGCACAAGTTGTGACATATGCTCTCTTTCTCTCTCATCTTTTTCATATTTGATAATTTAATTTATATGCCATTATTACTTTATTAAGACAAGCGGGAAAGTTTTTATTTCTTGTGTCTTCGAAGTTTATGCTGTACTTATTTTGTTTATTTAAATATGGTTTGATTTCCTGCAAGGGCAGGCAGGAAGTGTTCGTATGGGTCCGTAATATCTGCCGTGCCTTGCTGGTCTAGTCCAGATTTTATGATTGGTCAGGGTCAAGGTCCCCTACTCTACATGTATTAAGTTCCTTATTAAAGTAGGCACATGTTCAAATATGCTTTAGTTGTCCACTTAAAATTCTTTTTTTTTTTTTTTGGGGGGGGGGAGAGTAGGCTGAATCACACTGAAAATTAAAAAGTTGCGTATCCTGATTGTAACTTATGTAATTGATCAAAAGAATTGCCACATTGTATTTCTATGTTACAAAAACTAGATGTTCCATATAGTAAGCTTTTCCTATGTGGCCGTAAGAAGAATTCATTGTCTTTTAACATAGTTTTGCATAAAAGCCTTTTCTTGCTATTTATTTTGGTCATATTTTATTATGATTTTGTGTTTCAGCTGGGTTTCTAGACTAATATATCAATAAGGTACTTTTGTTTATTTATTATTTTTCATTTTAGACTTGGATGTGTTTGGCTTCTGGTTTTATATGTACTGCTTAATACTGTCTGAAACTATTTCCTGGTGTACATGAGGATCCATTTTTCTTCCCCCTCCCCCTCAACCATATGGTGGGGAGGAAACTATTAGAATAACTTATGCTTGGTCGATGGAACAACCTGCTTTGTCTTCATAGTTGGTCACTGAATTTCAGCTCTGCCAGTGGGTTGTAGGTCATGATATCTTAAATTTTGTTGTATTTTCACCTCTGAATATCCAGACTGTTGGGTTGGTTGAGTGATTCTTGTGTCATGTTTCTATGTTATGGGTTTCTTGCAAGAAACTGGAAGTTGTTGCGTTGAGCATGCTAAGAGCATCGTGATTTGGCCAAATATCATATAGTGGATGGAGCTGTGGGCCGAGTGTGGGCTGCAGTTCTTGTTTCTTTGAGAGTTATTTATTGCCTTGTATATTTATTAATTGTATAGTTCTCTTTGAGATATCTAGAGCCTATGTAAACTGGTTGCCTTTACTGCAGGATTTCCTAATCTGTTACTTGTAGACATAATTGTGGTTTTATCTTGAGACTGTGAACCTGTTTGATACTCAAGTTGGATGTGGATGCCCATCCATTTATAGTTTGTGGAGATTCAGAGTGAGAATAGAATCTTTAGTGGTATCATAAAGCTTTTAGATCACTATTTCTTAAATTTTGTTGTTTTATCCCCTTAAATATCTCAACTGTTGGATTAGTCAAGTTGATTCTTGTCCTTTTTCTGGATTTATTGCTAGAATTGATAGTTGTTACATGATGATGCTAATTTGGACAGCATGATTTGGCCAAATATCATATACGGTGGATGGAGCTGTGGGGTTGCAGCAGTGATTGTTCTTTTGAGCTATTTATAACCTTATATATTCAATCTTATAATTCTTGATTGAGATATTTAGAGCCTATACATACCTGATTCCTTTTACTGCATGACATCCAAAGGGATCTCTTATAGGCATAATTTTGATTTAGTCTTGAGATTGTGAACCTGTTTAATATTTAGTGCCTGTCTATCTATAGTTTGTGGAGATCCAGGTTGAGAATAGAATTGTTAGTGGTATCATGTAGTTTTGGACTTGTCTAGATTTTTTCTCGAGGTTCATGTTCAAGTATTGGAGCTATTTGCGGGATCTGTTGAATCTTTGGCCAGGATCTGTGGTAAAGTTCTTGGCTTACATAAATGTTTCATTTCCTGGATGTATCTCGATCAATTCTGGAGTCATCCATCCTTGAACATGCTAGTTAATGGTTATTGGGATAATCTGCGAGCCAATCCTGAATATTACTATTCTCTGCCGCATCTGACTTAAATTGTTGTTGGGAATTATGTAGGATTAGCTTATGACACCGATGTGAATCTCTTGGAGTTTGGCATGGTCACGGGTATGATCTTGGATACTGTTTAAGATGAATAACTGCTCTTGTTAAAGAGACTACAGTTGATTGGTAATATTTGAATACAGGATTAGTGTTCTAAGCTCAGTTGGTTTGTATTGGGGATCATTGACATTGTTAATACATGTCATCACAATGTTCAATTGCTTGTTTTGATGTTTTTATTGGTGAACTGCCACCTAATCTGAAACTGCAATTTCCGACATGCTTTTTGTTTCTTTCTCCTGCATTCAGCTTGCGGGAGAGTTGTTATTTCTGTTGCTCTCTATGATTGACAGCTGTTAGTCATGATATCTTCTTTAAAATTTACTTTGAAGCCTCTTTTCTGAACCTTTCCCGCTTCTGAAATTTGTTGTGTTCAGCTTTTGAGAAACTTCAACCTACTAAGGAATGATGCAATTACTTCATAGTATTTGAATCTCTGTCTTCATATTGCAATATAATTTTCCTGAATTTTTCCTGCTATCTCATTAGAAATTACAAATTGCCACGTGGTTTTTGCACTCTTCTCCTGCATTAAGTTTTCAGGAGGAAGTTGTTATTTCTATTGCCCTCTCAAGCATGGTTGTATTCATGATTTCTTCTTTAAAACTTATGTTGAAGCCTTCTTTCTGAACTCTTCCTGCTTCAGCTGTTAATTTCTGTCGCTTGCGCTTTTTTTATATTTTATGGTCAGAAAATAGGACTTTGATGACAATTTTTTCTTTCTCTCAATTGTATTCCTCAGTTTTATTTAACTTTCATTCTTCCTTTATAGTTGTGTTTTTATGTTTTACATATCAATCGCTCCTGTATTTGCCTCATGTTTATATGGGTAGTTTTATTGGTTGTCCCTAGAAGAAGTTTTTTTGTTTGTTTGTTTTTGGGAGGGTGCAGAGGTTAGTTTTGGATGCAACCTGAAGTTGTGAAATGCTTTTTTGTCTTTGTCAATCCATCTGACTTGGGTTCACTGTGACCATTTACCTCTCTTTGACAGTATTGCAATTTATGACAAAGTCCCCTTCATAAATGCTGGTAACCTTGTTGACACAGTCCGCATGCTAGTCAGGTGCCATTAGGACAATTGAAATGGTGGTCTAACTTTTATCCTCTGATGATATTTCTGTCCCAAGCAAACACTTGTTTGTGGGGATCTCTCAGATCTTGTCAATAGCATTCTGAAGACACTAATGTTGTGGGTGTGAGGATAGAGGGGCTGTAGGATATCTATGCTGAATAACCATGTGGGGAACAGAATCGGCTACAAAAAGATGACGGACAGTTGGCAATCCTATTGGGGAGCAGCCACACTCATGCTGGGGTTACGTCAAGGGGATATGGCGTGCGTGGAAAGTGGGGGCCATTGAGGATTTATTAGGCTGTAGAGGGAAGAGAAAGAAAAGGGGGGGGGTTGAAATGCTTAAGCAGCTTGCTTGCGGGGAGGGGAAGACCCTCCAGTGTGTGAACTGGAGAAAGTTCACTCGGGTGTACCGTGGTATTTGCAGATTAATGTTAAGGGTATGCTGTCTTGTTATGGAGATAACCAATTGATAAAGGAATATACATGTATTCTTATGTTTTCATTGGAAGGCCATTTCCATCATTCCATGGTTCTTTATTATTTTAATTTTCTAGTAGTGCTTCAGTTTGGTATTGGGTGATTGATACATAGAGGAAGTAATTGTCGCTGGAAGGTCCAGAGGCTCACAAGGTTTCTAGTGGAGTTTGCAGGGTTCTATCAATCATGTTACCAGTTTGACTTATGTTGATCTATAAGGTTAGTGACTAATAGCATTGTGAGAGAGTAATATTGATCCACTGGAATCTGATATTATTTATTGTTTGTTCCGAAGTTTCATTTTTCAGATTGAGCTGGATTGTTTAGTGATCTCTATGTAGGGATTTGATCTTTGTTTCTGTTTAGATGTTTGCTGAGTTGCATTATTAATTGTTAAGTTTATCTGTTTGCAACATTAAGTTGGTTGGTAGAGCTACACTTTTGTATACTTGCAATTATTCTCAGTAGGACCGTAGAGAGTTGATGCCATTGGCAATTACTGCAGGGTACTACCATATTATCCAACTACATTCGATTAGTAAGAATGGAATGATGTTTTTCATTTCTTATGTTGCATTTGGAAGCTTGCCATACTCTTAAAAAAACTTATTGCGGGATTGGTTTGGGTTTCTCTCTCTCTCTCTGGGATCTCTTATTTTGTGATTGGTAATTTCATGTTGTCAGTTCCTACCACCAGTCAGAGACACTACTGGTTCACAATGTGGGGTAGGTCATTAGCGTTGCATTTTCCTTATTCCTTGTGTTGATTTGACACAGTTCAAACTGTTAGTACTCTTATTACTATTTCATGCATCCCAGTCCATTGCGTGTTTCATATATTTTGTTCATAGCCAAAATTTCTTATATCTTAGCTATCCTAAGTTGTCCTATGTTTTAAATTTCATGTTCGTATCAATCTAGTACTGAGCTCCTGCAGTTGTGGGGGTGCATTTGCTCAGCCATCATCTGAATACAATGTCATGTACAAAAACTCTAGGCTAGTATTATTATCATTTGCCAGATGCCTCTGCTTCTCTTGTACACTGCTTTTGATGAGCATGCATCAACTAGATGCTGTTGCAAGATAAACATGGTATGGAACTTTGGAATCTATTGCCTCCCAACGGTATGCTTGGCTCTCTGGTTCTGTTTAGTTGACTGTATAGCATTTGCGCATTCTTTTCTACCCTCTCACTTTGAGTAGGAAGACGATTGGCATCTGCTGGCGTAACTCGAATTGTTCAACACCCAATGCGGTATGTTGGCGTCTGTACCCCTTTTAATGTTGAAGTGGCTTGCTTACATGATTTTTGGTTATATGTATGATAATATTTGAATGTTACATGTGTGTTGTGTACCATGTTTCTGTTAGTATATTTTGTACTCTTGTGCTAATGTATTGCCATAACGTGTGGAAAATGTTACTTCGGTTTATATGAGAAACAATTTATTTGCAGAATCGTGTTAGAAATCCATCAATGGCTGGAGGATATTCTCAGCAAGGCTATCGACCCCCACGGCCACCAACAGGTTGGGGTCCTCCTGGCCCTCCTCAAATGCAGCAGCCAGGCTATGGTTACATGCAGCCTGGTGCATACCCAGGGCCACCACCCCAGTACAACATGTCTCAACCACCTTATGCCGGCTATCCACCTCAACCAGCGTCAGGTGGATATTCCTCTGGATGGGACCAAACAACTGTCCCACCAAGTCAGCCTACTACTCCAGGCAGTGGATATGATTACTACAACCAACAACCTCCACAGCAGCAACCACCCCATGGAGGTTCTTCAGCCGCTGCTGATGGTACCACTTCTTATGGTTATGGTCAACCCCCATCATCTGGTTATGGTCAGCAAGGGTCATATGGTGAATCAAATTATACACAGCCACCTGTGGCACAACAGCAAGGTTATACTCAGGATGGTTATGGTGGTGGGTATCAAGCACCAGCATCTCAGCCAGGTTATGGTCAGGCACAGCCTAATAATCAGCCTGGGTATGGAAATGCGGGTAACCCAACTCCAGATGGTGCAGTTGCTTCATATGGCGCACAGACTGGTCCTGCTCAAGGTCCATCTCAGCAAGTCCCACCGCCTGGCCAGGCTTCTGTCACATCTCAGCAAGGGTACTCAGGTCAGCAGCCTGCCTCTACTCCCCCTAGCTATCCTACCCAAGGTCCTGCTCAGCCAGGTTATGGAATGCCACCAACTTCCCAGCCAGGTTATGGAAGCCAACCACCTGCCCAGTCAGGATTTGGGCAGTCAACACCAATGACACAACCAGGCTACGGGCCACCTCAGACCCAAAAGCCTCTTGGTCAGCCACTTTATGGGCAAGCCCAACAGCCTTCAAGCACTCAAGGGGCCTATAACCAGACTGTACCCGCACAACCGGGGTATTCTCATTCTCAGCCAGCGCCTACACAGTCTGGCTATGCTCAGCCAGATGCAAGTCACCATCGTCCTCCATCAGCAAGCTTTGGCTCAGCTGCTCAGCCAGGCTATGGTCAGCAGGCATATGGTGGAACACCAACAGCACAGCCAGGTTATGGGGGACAGCAGCAGGCGTATGGAGATTCCTATGGTGGTGGTTATGCTCAACCTCCTGTTTATTCTGCTGCTGACAGCAGTGTTGCAGGAAATGCTCATGGAGCTTACGATACACCTGCAGGTTCCCAGGCTGTCCAGCAGGGTGGAGTTGCAAAAGCTTCACCACAGAGTTGATATTGATAGGTCTTCTTCCAAAAAAGAAAAAGAAAAAGAGTTGGATATTTTTAGGAGTGGTTTTGGACACATGGATATCTCTTTTCTTGCCGAGAAGCTTTCTGCGTTTCTAATTTCTATATATAGGTAGGCAATTATGGTGTTTGAGATGCCTAGTTTTTCGTTGTTGACGGTTGTATTTTGGCAAATTGACTTTGTTTTGGTTACAGCTCTCTTCCATGTTTGACTGATTAAGAATTCTGTGCCAAGTCCTAAATACTTTTCGGCACGGGAGTAGAAATGAATGATATGGGTAGGTGGTTTTTTTTTGGGGGATAATAAAGAAGCAAATGAATTACTTAACGGAAGTAATGCATTACATCAATGCTGCTGTTGGTAACAGCAGTCTTTGATGCTACTATGGTACTACTGCTGCAACTATTTGTTACAGCATTGAAGGCCAGAATATGAAAGTTATGCTAAAGTGTTGGGGATTTGAAATTACAGAAGGACGCTTTGCAAGCGTTAGTTAGAATGTTAATAAGAGCTGGTATCAAAAGCATAGGCCATGCTATTGTATGAAGTTTGGATAACCATTGCAGTGCGTCCTGTTGGTTGCACCAAATTTCTTGGATTACTAAATTTGTGGAGTTTGCCCATTTGAGTCCTTTGGTAATCTCAAAGAGTATTGCATCCAATCCATTGCCTGTGTGCATTTGTCCAACATCCAAAGCAAGAACTTGTTCATTGCAAAGTATCCCGGCACTCCATTTTGCATTGCTCAATGGTTCATTAAATACCCTTGCACACAAAAGAGTAATTGAGTCGGTGTTTTTAGCAATAGTTGAGATATCACTAAGTTTTTAAGCCTAAAGTGACACCGATGCTTTTGTTTTCTTTGTCTATTGTATCAATAGAGAAAAGGGACAAGTGGAGGTCTCTTATCCAATTATTAACATTTGCCAATACATTATGGGGGTTAGGTCAGTCTTCTCCTAAACACAACATAGTTTCTTTCCTTCCAGATAAAGTGGATTGACTATATAACTTTTACAGAGGTGCAGAATTGATTGTTGGACCAAGTGTTCCGTTCTTAATCTCATGGATTCTGCAGCCCATATTCTCTTATTACATTCACATGAGATGAAAGTATGCTAGTCCGTCTCCGTCTTGTCGCCACACAGGTCACACTTAGACTCCATACTTGACCATTTGGATAACACAGCCTTAATTAGTAACCTTGCATTCAAGAGACGCCAAAAAAATGATTTAAACTTTGGATGGAGTGGTAATTTCAAAAAAAAATTCCACCATTGGGTAAACTCATTCGATTCCAAGGAACTATCTGCTTCATCAATGCTTGTCCCCCCAGTTTGGCAGAGAACTCGCCATTGGAAGCAATAGTAGATATCCATTGATCATCGTACCTTGACAAAGATATTTCTGAATAGATAGAAGCATAATTATTAAGGCTGAAAATATACTCGTGCATCTGGACATTCTGTAGCATTTCTGCTACCAAAGTTTCCAGGAACCAAATCAGGGTATGCTTTAAGGATGTTTGTATTGTTGGCTCTCCAAGGGTCAAACCAAAACGATGTATCTCTACCATTTCTAACTTGTCTTCGTACCATGCTTTCAAGTTGGGGGATGATGTTGCAAATGCTTTTCCATGTCCAAGACCCGATTTTTTTTCTTACTATGGGGTTAAAGATGCTTGTCTTGGGGAAGTGTTTAGCTTTGATGGTGGCTACCCACAGAGATCCCGACTCTTTTATCAACCTCCAACCTTGTTTGAGAAGTAAAGTTGAGTTGACATCTTCCATTTTGCAAAGAGCTAACCCTCCAGCCGACTTGGGTTTACAACATTTGTTCCATGGGATTAAGGTGAGATGTCTTGCTTTTGTTGGATTTCCCAACCAATATCTTTGATAGAGAGAATCCATCTACTTACACACTATTTTTGGAAACTGAAAGCATTGCATGTGGTAGAGTGATAGAGGTTGAAGTACAAACTTGATGAGTACCTCTCTTCTTGCAAAGGATAGTGAACTTGCTTTCCAAGTGGCAAAACAACCCTTTAAGTTTGTCGATAATGAATCTAAGTTTTTGGTTCTTGCCTAGCTAGGTTGGTTCCAAGGTAAACAACATCTTTTTTCATTTTTGAAATACCCAAAATTGACATGATTTGGGTACGGTGCTGAGCATTGACGTTTCTACTAAAGAAAGCGTCACTTTTTTCAAAATTAATCTGTTGCTCAATGATGTGAGCAAATATCTCGAGGGCAGATTTAATGGTAAGAATATTTTCTTTTTCTGCTCTACAAAATAAAAAAGTGTCATCTGCAAAGAACAAACGTGAGATTTTAGGGGATTGTCTGGCAATCTTGATTCCCTTGCAAAGGTCTATAGCACGGTATTCATTAAGGAGTCTAGAGAGAACTTCCATAACCAATAACAACAAATACAGGCTTAGAGGACAACCTTGTCTAATTCTTCTTGTTCTAGAGAACCACCAAAAGGGGGACCCATTCAGTTTAATTGAAAAAGAGGCAGTAGATACTAACTTGTCTACAAGGCTACACCATTTCTGGTCAAAACCTAAAAAGGAGAAGAGTTTGAAAATGACAGCCCATTCAACTCAGTCATAAGCTTTAGACATATCCGGTTTTAGAGCAACATAACCAGTCTTGCCACAAGTTGAGGACATAAAATGGAAAATTTCATGAGTCAAGAAGATATTATATGAAATTTGCCATTGAGGGACAAAAACTCCCTGTAAAGGCGAGATAAAGCAAGGTAGGAGAGGCTTTAATCTCCGAGCTAGAATTTTAGCCAAAATTTTATAAGTGACATTGCATAGGCTTATAGGTCTAAACTCATAAACAACTGTCGGGTTCTCTTTTTTGGTTATAAAACAAAGTAGGGTGTGATTGGTACCCGAAGGAAGAATTAAATTAGAGAAAAAAGAGTTGACAAAGTTGAATATGTTAGGATAAACCATGTCTCAAAATTTATGATAAAAGCATGCATTAAAACCATAAATACCCGGAGCTTTATAAGGAGCGAAAGAAAACACTATTTGTTTAATTTCTTCCAATGAGGGTGCATCAGAAATGTTCAAAAGATTCACGCTCGAATCAAGGGAGGGGGGGAAGGGTCAAGGGGACCAGCAATGGAGTACCTATTATGCATGAAGTTTGAAAAACCTTAGCAATCTCATGGGGTTCTCGAGCAAACCCACCATCAAATTCAATGAAGATAATTTTCCTTTTATGGATGTGGATTTTGGATGAGCGATGATAGAATCTAGTGTTTCTGTCACCATCCAAAATGTACATATTTCTAGACTTTTGAAACTAAAACAACTCTTCAGATCGAGAGCCCACGAGAGGAGGTCCTTCTTGTGTTGAATCAACCCCCAATCCGGACAAGGAGCATTTTCCAATAGGTCAATTTCAATCGAAAGGCTTTCAAAATTTTGGTTGACATTACCAAACTCCTTTTTATTCCACTCCTATAAGGAACATGAAAGATTAGCAAGCTTATCTTCAAGTGGTTGCGGCACGCTGGCCTCCCAAGAGGAGTTGACAACAGAATTGAAGTTCGGATGTAATTGCCAAGCCACTTGATAATGGAAAAGTTCTTCCCACCTGGCTTAAGGTTTAAAGTTGAGATAAGAATGGGATTGTGGTTAGAGCAAGTGGCAGAGAGCCGCTTGACCGCTAAAGATGGGAATAGGTTTGTCCAAAAGGGGCAAGCAAAAACATGATAAATTTTCTCCTTTATTAGGTTTGGGGTTTTTGCCAATTAGTCCAAGTGTAGGCGCAACAACGACTGGAAATTTCCTGTAATGCATAATTTGCCACCAAGGTTTGAAGATCAAGAAGAGAAAGCGAATGTTTAAACCTTCCACCAAGTTTACCATATTTATCTAGGATCTCATTGAAATCTACCGCAATGGTAGAGGGTTTGTTTGAAAGAGCACACAAAGCAACAAAGAATTCTAGAAGGTTTTTCTCTCAGAGTAAGAAGGTGATGCATAGATGAAAACAAAAATCCAAGGGAATGGCTCTTCACATAAGATGACTTTACAATTCTCATTAGAATGTAGCAAGGAGAAACGAGTCCCTTTCGACCCAAGACTAATAGGTTCTCACCCTACTATTAGATAAACCAATTATGTTAAAGAGTTTAAAAAACCTTTTCCTTGATTCCAACAACGTTTGAAGGTCCGAGCACTTAGTTTCATAGAGGCACACAAGATCAGGTTGGTGCTTGTTTAAGATTTTGTTTAAACATTGAATAGAGAAGTTGCCATTAATCCCTCTGATATTCCAACACAGAGTTTTTAGGTTCATCATATTCGAAAAATAAAGGGTCTTGATAGACCTCCACCACCCTCCACACAACAAGAGGTGAGCAATCATAAATAAGAAAAAGGAAGAGAGTAGGGTTAAAAAGGTGTAGATTGTATGACCTATCAGTCAAGCAAAGAATGAAAGAAGAGAAAGACAACACATATTATAGACAAATAAAGTATAAATAGAAATCCAGATGACCATGCAATAAAGACCAGTACTAGTATTGGTTCTCTACCAAGAAAGTTAAAAAACCATTGACCAATTAAAGACGTAGATAAAAGGAACTCAAAAACACAGAATTTAGGAAAGACAAACAATCTACGCACTAAAATGAGTACCATGTGGTTTCAAGCTTAAATTGACACACCACAAGTAAATAATGGCCCACAAAGAAATGAAGAAAATAATGCAGAGATATAAAAAAATCACTATAGAGGTGATAGGGAAACACCTAAGGGGTGTTGGGCGCCGACGCCATGTCATCAGTTTGAAAAGTTGGAGCACTTGGTTCAGTTGGTATATACCCAAAGAAGTTGCAATAGCGTGCTTTCATTACCTCCCAAAAAATGAGAAACTGGGCCGCAGGTTGAGGTGAGACATCAAGGAGTGAATTGAGGGCATATTGGAATGAATCCAGAGGGGTCGGGAGGTCCATGGGTGGTTCCATTCTTTGGTGTTTGCGGCTGTGATTGGCTCCCCCCTCCGAAACTCTTTGTATATTGTTCTCTGCTCCAACAGTTCTTGGCTCAGTGAAAGTATTAGCTTCCCGTAGTGAACCTCCATGGCACTTAGGTTCACAACTACAACCATTATTGACCTGGATGGATTGGATGTTGAACACTTGTGAAGTGTTATTGTCCGCCAGATTCCCTTTCAATTTAAGATAGTCAAGAAGTATCTTCACAGCCAGATCAGAAAGAAAATTGGAAGTGGTTTGTTCTCCTTTGACAGCAACTCCATCAAGGATCCCTTCCATAGCATCATTTGGTTTAGGAAGGGTATCCTTACAGCTCTCAACAAATCCTTCTTTAGTACCACATTGGACACTGTTGCTCCATGGTTGGGATCAATGTTGCTTTCATTCATAGTCAGATCATCCTTTTTAGCCTATTACATCTCAATCTTCTGGATTTCAGTTTCAAAATCATTAGCTTCTATAGTTATTTTTCCTTTTTTAGAATTTTTTTGATGAAGTATCCACAAGGCATACGTCACCTTCAAAGGCGTACATGAAGGGTTGGAGTACCTCAATCCCATCTGAAGTGACTCCTAGTTGATCAGCTTCAAGAGATTTTCCCTGAGATTTTTCTCGAGATTCTAAGGATGAAGACTCGCCACTGTTGGTAGTATTTCCCATCATGGCATCCACAAATTCAACATCCAAGATTCTTATTGGTTCCCCTAGTTTCAGGGCCACCCCAAAACCTCCAAGGCCTACTCCAGAAGCAAGTCTTACATTTTCTCCCAAACCTACAGCACCTTTGCTAATCGGGTCCGAAGTAACTTTTTTTTAAAAAGGAGCTGAACCAATACCCATATTAGTTTTGGGTCCACCTTCATGCAATCCACATAAATCAGTCTCATGAGTTAACTTGCCACAATAGTGTAAAGCATAAGGACTTTATAGAGAACGTTCAGATTGAACCATTCTCCTTTGACATTTCGTCACCACAACCACAACCATCTTCTTTCGGATCCTTTCCTCCTACCTCCCCTCCACCCCACCCCCCCCCCCCCCCCAACCCCCCCCACCCCCCCCCCCCCCCCCCCCCCCCCCCCCCCCCCCCACCCGCTACACCCCACCCCACACCCACCACACCCACCCTTCCCCCCCCCCCCGCCCCCCCCCCCCCAAGGGGCGCATGTTTGTTTCTTTTTTCTTTGGAGTGTGCCACCCCTACCTGCGAAACCTGACTCTTCCCGCGGGCCCCAGCACCCCCCCCCCCCCCCCCCCCCGGGGACACCCTCTACCCTCGGGAGAGAGGCACCCCGCCTCGGGAGAGAGGCACCCCCCCCCCCTCGGGAGAGAGAGGCACCTCCCTCGGGTGATGATTCTCTTCCCTCATAAAGGGTCCCGAGTGCCTCACTCGGGACAAATACACCTCTCTTTTTGTCATCTGGTTTCTTCCTTGAAGAAGGTCCCGAGGGCCTCATTCGGGGAGAAACACCTCCCATATGAGATGGCTCACTTCTTCCCTAAAGAAGGTCCCGAGGGCCTCATTCGGGAGAGACACCTCCATCTTGGCGATTCATTTCTTCGTTGGAGAAGTGCCACACTTGGGAAAAATATCTAACTCTAGCATTTCTCGAAGACTCTCTTGACTAAGTCAAGAAGAGTTAGTTACTCATAAACACTCAGCATATCTATTCCGAGAATTGGGGAGGTGAGTCATCATAACGGCGATATCAGGTGCGACAAAGAAGGAGCCGTTATTCCACTACACTCACTCCTCAACTATCGATCCGGAATCTAAGGAATCGCCGCCTCCAGGTAACTTCTATATAAACCTACCTCCAACATGGAGAAAGGTAACGAGAACTTTCATCTGAGTACTTACTCATTACGTTCTTGAGAACTCTCTCAAGAACCATTATTGTTACCTAGGCTGATTTGAGCGTCGGAGGCGGTTCCCCGGCCAAAACTAGGCCGGACCGTTCTTGCTTTCTTTGTGTGTGCAGGCATCTCAGTTATTCCAACTTGGTTGGAGAGCTCTTAAGGTGGTCATCTCAATATCCGACTCTCGAAGAAGTTCTATACGCTACTATTTGGCGCCGTCTGTGGGAAACGTCACGAAAAGTCATGACGAGACGTACCACACCTCAGGTGGCAAGTTCTCAAATTCTCACTCGAGCGAGAGAAAGGGAGACAGAAAACGGACGTGTTGAAGAACAAATTCTCCCTTCTCTAGATCGACAAATTCCTATTCCAGAGGAAGGTCAAGAAGGAGTTCCGGAGAATCCCCCGTTAACTATTCCAACTCCATTTGGAGAAGGCGGTTCGAGTCAACCTCCAATTCCAGCGACCGTGGCCGATTTGCAGAATATGCAAAGAGAAGTCCAACAACAAATGTTGGAACTCCAAGGAGTTGTTCGAGGCTTAGTCCATCAGATCGGGGTACCATCCGGACCCCCCAGAAATTCCCAAGAGGGACGAAGGCGTGAAGCCGTCCGTCAGACTCGGGATAGGCAACGCCCGATGAATGAAGAAAGGAGAAATCCCAGAACACCAAGAAGGCCAGCCGAACGAGATGGAGAAAGATCTCAAGGAGTGCATATCGAAGAGCCACGTCCCCGAGAGGATCGGTCAAGGGGAAGTGTGTTCCACCGTTTGGCTGGGCTTAGGCAAACTCAAGATTTACCTAGAAAAGGGCGCGAAATGAAGGAGTTCGGGAGCAAGAAGGAGAAAGTCACGGAAGAGGCCATTCTAGATCTAATAACCCGAGAGGGTCGGTTAGTCAATATGGATCTTCTCATGGACCAACTTCCCAATATTCTGATCTCGGAAGTGTTCGGTCTCCGCAAGTGCGTCAAGAGGCGCATGGTCTCGGGAGAAGATTAGATGCCATGGAGAGACGGCTTGATGATCGGGACCTCGATGACGACTATGATGTGGTTGATAGAGAACCCTTCTCAGAAGAAGTCATGAGAGCACCTCTTCCACCGAACTTTATCATGCCGACATTCACTCCCTTTGAAGGTAAGTCCAATCCTCGAGAACATATTAGTTATTTTAAATCGGTCATGGCTGTTATTGGCCGAGAAGATGAGCTATTATGCCGAACTTTCCCGGCATCTCTCAAAGGCCCGGCGATAAAATGGTTTTCTAGCCTACCGCCAAGATCAATCCAAAACTTTCGAGAACTCGGGAGAAAATTTATTGCCCGATTCCGAAGTTGCATCGGGAGTAAGAAGACAACGAGATAGCCTTTTTGCCATCGAGGCAAAAACCAAATGAGTCCATTCGGGACTTTCTTCTCGATTCGATAAAGTGGCTATTGAAGTTGAAGAATTGGATGATACAGTGGCATACAATGCGCTATGGAGTGGAATAACCCAAAGACGTTTGCTCGAGGTATTACTCCAAGACAAGCCGAGGACTTATGGAGCACTTCTCAAGAAATGCCAAAAACAAGCAACGGTTGCGAAGTTATCGAAGCCCGGGAAAGAGTCTACGAGAGGCGTAAAGGAAAAGAAGAATTATGGAGAAAGAGGTCAAAATTCAAATGCTCGGGCAAGAGATGACAAAAAGGGAGTTTGGAAAGAAAGACTCGCTAATGAAGACTTTACACCTCTTAATACTAAGAGGTCGAAATTCTATTACAGATCGAAATAACGACAACTTGAAGTGGCCGGGCAAGATAAGAGCCCGACCCGAAGATAGGAATATGACAAAGTATTGCCGTTTCCACAAAGACTACGGTCACCATACGGATGAGTGCAGAAATCTAAAGATCGAGATCGAGAAGCTCATTCGAGCGGGGCAACTTGAAAAATATCTTCGAGAAGAAGCGACAAGATCGAGAGAAGTCCCCACCTAGATCAACTAAAAGACTCGATCCAAAAGTCCCGAGAGGGCGGATAAGAATCCCGAGAAGAAACCCGACACTCGGGAGTTTTCCCCCATTTACATCGTTTTGGGAAATCCGACGGAAGAATCCATTAAGAAGGCGAAGCAAAAGGCACGGTTCGTTGGATCGATGCAATTGCCAAGAAAACGAAGAAATGACTTATGCCCAGATCCAATAACCTTCACCGACGAAGATCTCAAGGGCGTCACTTCTCCTCACGACGATGCTATAGTTATCAAAGTGAAATTGGCAAACCGAGAAGTTCACCGAGTTCTTGTGGACACGGGATCTTCCGCCGACTTACTATCTTATGAAGCATTTAAGAAATTGAAATTTGAGGACGAGATGATGACTCCATGCGGGACTCATTTATATGGGTTCGCCGGGTCGTCCGCCATATCCGAAGGGACTATCCAATTGGATCTAAGGATCGGGACCTCCCCTCGGGATGTAGTCGTCCAAGCAACATTCATGGTGGTTCGGGACCTTTCAGCTTACAACGTTTTACTCGGGAGGCCAACTCTTAACGCCTTAGGGGCGGTGGTTTCTCCAACACATATGAAGTTGAAGTTTCCAACCACAGCGGGAGTCGGGGAGTGCTCTTCGGATCAGCGACTCTCCAGACAATGTTATGTGAATTATCTTAAGAAAGTCAAAAAAGCCGAGAGATCGGGCAATACAATGAGTATTGAAATTCGGGATGACCGGGATGAAGAAGCTATGCGAGAGAGCCGAACCAGTTGAAAAGCTTGAGCGAATTCAACTTCATCCGGATCTTCCCGAGAGAGGGACTATGATCGGGTCCGAACAACCTACGGAATTCAAGGAAGAACTCACCGAGTTTCTCCAAAACAACCTAGATGTATTCGCGTGGTCGGCCGAAGACATGCCCGGAATAGATCGAAGAATTGCAGAACATAGCTTATGGATAAGGGACGATGCAATTCCAATGATCCAAAAAAGAAGGAATTTTTCGCTCGAGAAACATGCTGCCATCAGGACCGAAGTGGAGAAACTAGAGCAATCGGGTTTTATAAAACCCATAGAATGCCCAACTTGGTTGGCGAATGTAGTCATGGTGAAGAAAGCCAACGGCAAATGGAGAATGTGTACAGATTACACGGACTTGAATAAAGCATGCCCAAAGGATTGCTATCCACTTCCTCGGATCGACCTTTTGATCGACGCTACAGCGGGACATGAAGTATTGAGCTTCATGGACGCTTATTCGGGATATAATCAAATTATGATGAATCCCAAGGACGAGAAGGATACGGCCTTCATGACGGATCGAGAAAGTTACTTTTATAAAGTAATGCCATTCGGGTTGAAGAACGCTGGGGCCACTTATCAGAGAATGGTAAACAAAGTCTTCAAAGACCAAATAGGAAGAAATATGGAAGTATATGTGGATGATATGCTCATAAAGAGTATCGTCCGAAGAAGTCATTTGGAAGATCTTGAAGAAGTTTTTGATACTTTGAGAACATACCAGATGAGGCTAAATCCGGAGAAATGTGCTTTCGGAGTTTCTTCCGGAAAATTCCTTGGGTTTATGGTATCCCGAAGAGGAATTGAGGCAAACCCGGAGAAAATCAAAGCCTTGCTCGAGATGGAGTCACCAAGGACGGTTAGAGACATCCAATGTCTAACCGGAAGAGTAGCAGCCTTAAACAGATTTATCTCACGATCGGGTGAGAAATGCTTGCCTTTCTTCAAAGCTCTTAAAGAGCTCGGGAAGGCAAAGGATACCTTATGGACCGATGAATGTCAGCAAGCGTTCGAGAAATTGAAGGAGAAGCTCGGGACTCCACCTCTCTTAGCTCGACCTTCAACGGGAGAACAATTATTCACATACTTAGCCATTTCTCCAGTGGCAGTAAGCGCGGTCTTAGTAAAAGAAGAAGGTACTTCACAAAACCCTATCTATTTCATAAGTCATGTTTTAATAGATGCCGAGACACGATATCCGGATGTGGATAAACAAGCCTTAGCACTTGTAATCGCATCTCGGAAACTCAGACCATACTTCCAAGCTCATCCAATTGTAGTCTTGACCAACTTCCCGTTGAAGAAGATACTACAAAAACCAGACTTAGCCGGGAAGAATGGTCACATGGGCTATTGAGTTGAGCGAGTATCAAATTGAGTATAGAACTCGTCCAGCCATAAAGGGACAAGTTCTGGCCGACTTCATTCTTGAGAATAGCATGCCTAATTCGGGAGTAAAAAATTCACCCGGTCCAGAGTTATGGACTTTGCATGTTGACGGCTCGAGCAACTCTTCGGGGAGTGGAGCAGGACTAATGCTTATCAGCCCGGATGGGTTCACTATTCATTATGCTTTAAGATTCAACTTTAAAGCCTCTAATAATGAGGCCGAGTATGAAGCCCTCTTAGCAGGACTAAGACTTGCCCGAGCCCTAAGAGTCCGAGAATTGGAAGTCCGAAGCGACTCGCAGTTGATCGTGAATCAAGTTCGTGGCGTGTACGAGGCGAAGGAAACAAGAATGGCAAATTACTTAGCCAAAATTGATGATTGTCGCCATTATTTCGATCATCTTGAGATAAAGCAAATTCCGAGAAAGGAAAATGAAGTAGCAGACGAGTTATCCAAGTTGGCTTTATCCAAATATTCGACCTTAGGCTCAGCCGTTTATATTGAACAGTTAGAAATTCCTAGCATTCGGGAGGCCGAGGCGATGGATATTGACGAAGAGCCTAGTTGGATGAGCCCAATAATATCATATTTGAAGAACGATATCCTTCCGGAAGACGTCAAGGAGGCTAAGGCAGTTAAAAATCAAGCAGCGAAGTTCACCATTATTGAAGAACAACTTTATAAAAGATCGGTCACACAACCTCTTCTAAAGTGTGTTGGCCCTTCTCAAGCTCAATATGCCTTAGCCGAAGTACACGAAGGAATATGTGGAGCGCATATGGGAGGCCGAGCTTTGGCCCATAAAATAATACGCCAAGGCCTTTATTGGCCGACTATTCAGAAAGATGCCGTGGAATATGTCAGAAAATGCAAGCAATGTCAACTTCATGCATCTGTTCCGAAGACTCCGGCTGTCCCTCTTACATCTGTCTCCAGTCCGATTCCCTTCGCCATGTGGGGAATGGACCTGGTGGGAAAGCTCCCTAAGGCCGCCAACCATAGAGAATATTTGGTCGTGGCAATCGATTATTTCACTAAGTGGGTGGAAGCCGAACCTCTCTCATCCATTACTGAGAAACAAATGGAGAAGTTCTTTCAAGAAAGAATCATCTACAGATTTGGAATCCCAAAGATCCTTGTGACTGACAATGGAAGGCAATTTATCGGAGCCGGCTTCAAGAATTTTTGTGAAAGATATCACATTGAGCATAGAACATCATCCGTGGCGTATCCGCAGAGCAATGGGCAAGTTGAAATAACCAATCGGACGCTGTTGGATGGAATAAAAAAGCGCTTGGAGACAAGTCGAACCAAATGGGTGGAAGAATTACCAAGCGTCCTTTGGTCATATCGCACCACGGCTAGAACTCCTACGGGAGAAACACCTTTTCGGCTAGCCTACGGCACAGAAGCACTTGTCCCTGTGGAGGTATTGGCAGAATCAAAGAGATATACTGACTTCAAGGAAGAAGCAAACGAAGAAGGCTTGAAGAGTAATCTTGATCTAATAGACGAAATACGGAGCATGTCGGAATACCGGAATCAAAGATATCAAAACCGAGTAGCTGGATACTTCAATACTCGGGTAAAAAATAGAAGACATCGTACGGGTGACTTAGTGCTCCGCAAAGTTGCGGCTTCAGACCCAAGAAACCAAGGCAAGCTCTCACCCACATGGGAAGGACCTTATCTCGTCGAACAAGAGACGAAACCAGGAACCTACAAGCTAAAAAGCTTGGCCACGGGCGAGACAATTGATCGAACTTGGAATTCCATGAACCTTCGGAAATTCTATCAATAGAATTAATCCAAATATGTAACATTTGCAGGTAAAGTCGAAAGACCATTTGATTTTCAATAAATCCACGTCTTCATTGTCGACATCTATCTCTTCGAATTATTCAATGGCGTTACACTCGGGACCTCACTCGGGTAGCCACACGGGAGTTTTCCCCACCTCTCATGAAAGTCCAAGTGAGACTCATGAGATGGAATTATTCAATGGCGTTACACTCGGGACCTCGCTCGGGTAGCCACTCGGGAGTTTTCCCCACCTCTCATGAAAGTCCAAGTGAGACTCTCATGAGATGGAATTATTCAATGGCGTTACACTCGGGACCTCACTCGGGTAGCCACACGGGAGTTTTCCCCACCTCTCATGAAAGTCCAAGTGAGACTCATGAGATGGAATTATTCAATGGCGTTACACTCGGGACCTCACTCGGGTAGCCACACGGGAGTTTTCCCCACCTCTCATGAAAGTCCAAGTGAGACTCTCATGAGATGGAATTATTCAATGGCGTTACACTCGGGACCTCACTCGGGTAGCCACACGGGAGTTTTCCCCACCTCTCATGAAAGTCCAAGTGAGACTCCATGAGATGGAATTATTCAATGGCGTTACACTCGGGACCTCACTCGGGTAGCCACACGGGAGTTTTCCCCACCTCTCATGAAAGTCCAAGTGAGACTCTCATGAGATGGAATTATTCAATGGCGTTACACTCGGGACCTCACTCGGGTAGCCACACGGGAGTTTTCCCCACCTCTCATGAAAGTCCAAGTGAGACTCTCATGAGATGGAATTATTCAATGGCGTTACACTCGGGACCTCACTCGGGTAGCCACACGGGAGTTTTCCCCACCTCTCATGAAAGTCCAAGTGAGACTCTCATGAGATGGAATTATTCAATGGCGTTACACTCGGGACCTCACTCGGGTAGCCACACGGGAGTTTTCCCCACCTCTCATGAAAGTCCAAGTGAGACTCCATGAGATGGAATTATTCAATGGCGTTACACTCGGGACCTCACTCGGGTAGCCACACGGGAGTTTTCCCCACCTCTCATGAAAGTCCAAGTGAGACTCTCATGAGATGGAATTATTCAATGGCGTTACACTCGGGACCTCACTCGGGTAGCCACACGGGAGTTTTCCCCACCTCTCATGAAAGTCCAAGTGAGACTCTCATGAGATCGAATTATTCAATGGCGTTACACTCGGGACCTCACTCGGGTAGCCACACGGGAGTTTTCCCCACCTCTCATGAAAGTCCAAGTGAGACTCTCATGAGATGGAATTATTCAATGGCGTAACACTCGGGACCTCACTCGGGTAGCCACACGGGAGTTTTCCCCACCTCTCATGAAAGTCCAAGTGAGACTCATGAGATGGAATTATTCAATGGCGTTACACTCGGGACCTCGCTCGGGTAGCCACTCGGGAGTTTTCCCCACCTCTCATGAAAGTCCAAGTGAGACTCTCATGAGATGGAATTATTCAATGGCGTTACACTCGGGACTTCACTCGGGTAGCCACACGGGGGGGTTTTTCCCCACCTCTCATGAAAGTCCAAGTGAGACTCATGAGATGGAATTATTCAATGGCGTTACACTCGGGACCTCACTCGGGTAGCCACACGGGAGTTTTCCCCACCTCTCATGAAAGTCCAAGTGAGACTTTCATGAGATGGAATTATTCAATGGCGTTACACTCGGGACCTCGCTCGGGTAGCCACTCGGGAGTTTTCCCCACCTCTCATGAAATTCCAAGTGAGACTCTCATGAGATGGAATTATTCAATAGCGTTACACTCGGGACCTCGCTCGGGTAGCCACTCGGGAGTTTTTCCCACCTCTCAGGAAAATCCAAGTGAGACTCTCATGAGATGGAATTTTATCCATGAGATACATTTCTCCCCAAGTCCTTCATTCGGGACCATATTCGGGACCATTTGTAATAAAGGCTTGGGAGAAATCAAAATATCATCAACCCCTAAGGCATTACGCTAAGGGAGAAGACACACGAGACCGAGCCCGCTAATGCCCGGTTTGGAAGAAAAACAAGTTGCGCAACTATTCAAAACATTTGGCCAAAGGGACCAATAGTACGGAGAGAAAGCGCAAAGTTGCGCAAAATTCAAACGACAAATATTACGAGAAAGCGCAAAGTTGCGCAAAATTCAAACATTGTTTATAAAAATTCCAAACGTTTCTCGAAAACGGAAGGAAGAAAAGGTTGAAGTCTTTCACTTCTCAGGAGAATTCTCAAGCTCGGGAGGATTGTCTTCACCAAGCCCGTCGCCACCGGGAGCTTCCTTCTCAAGACTCTCTCCAGAGCCCCCCGCTTGATCATCATCAACATAAAGAAAAGGGTCGGGGGGGCTGAAGGGTTCTTGGCATACAACCCCTTCGGGTACGGCTCTTTTAAGAGTCTCATAAACTCTACCGTCTAGCATTCCGCCTAATTCCTTCGGGTTAGGAATATCGACCCGTCGGAGAACAGCAGATAAAGCGTCATTAAGCCCGAGACGGTAGGTCGAAGCAGAGAGAGCCACCTGGAGATTCTTGAACTGAGAAGTGCCGAGGTAAGAAGTGATGATCTCTTTCTGGACCACCTCGGGCACCTCATCGGCACTGACGGGAAGCTTACCGACTCGGACTTCTTCGCGAAGTTGCCCGGCAATGGACTCCATCTCAGCTTTCTCACGCCTTAACTTCTCCATTTCTTGAAGAGCCTCTTCCAAATTTTCCTTGGCCTCGGAGAGTTCCCCCTGGAGAGCCGCCTTGCTTTGGGATATCTCCTTCAGCTTCAAGCCCCTTTCTTCGTCACGTTTCTTCAATGACCCGACGGTCTTAATAGACTCGAAAGTTCTGCGGCGGTGCGTTCTTGATCTTCCTTCAGCTCTCGAAGCTGATCTCTCAAGTGCTCGGAACGAATTAAGCACTCGCCCATGTAATGCGCCCCTCCAGAGAAGAACCTAGAGAAAATACGGAATACCACGTTAAAGAAATCACTTGGAGAACTATGAGGGACTAAGGATGGAGAATTACCTGTAGGCGTTGGCATAGAATTTGTCGTCCGAAAGATCCTTCAGATACTTTCGGTCCGAAGGGATCATCCCCTCAAGAAGCCAAGATCCGCGGTGTTGGAGTCCCCCAAGCACGGTGTCCGAAGAAGTCGGATCCCAGTCGGGAACGAAGACAGGGGACTTTGGAGAGTCCTCCTCAGCAGCCTTCTCGCTCTCCCAAGCCCTCTTCAAGGGCCTTCCCGAGCGGCTTGAGGGAGAGGCCTAGGGAATACCTATCTCAGGAGGCCCCCCTCCCAAGGAGACGCTCTTCCTTGCGGTCTTCTTGCCCGAAGGCTTGGACGACCCCGGAGCGCCGAGAGCTTGGACAACGGGACCTGTGTCCGAAGCACCACCTTTCTTCGCTGGCTTTCGGGCGAAAGCCTCTTTGACATTCCCGGTTGTCAATGCCCGAAGAGCGTCGATGTCCAATTTGCTAGACACTGCGACAACAAACGAAGAAAGTCAGAAAGTGCAAAGATAAGAAAAATATACAAAATTGAAGAATGTCAATGAAGAAGGGGCTCACCCGGAGAAAAGCCCCACAACTGAAGAGCAGCCGGATACTCAGGTAAATATCCGTGAACTGCGGCTGAATCTCCGCCGACTTGGATGATCTTTTCTAAAGCTGCTTCTTCGGCAGCGGATAACTCAATAGGATTGTTGAGTCTTTTAAGATCAGAGTTGGATTTCTTCACAAAAGAAGTTGGGAATGGCGGCGGAACTGGGGGTTGACAAAAGAAAAAGTGATGTCGCCACCCTTTGGTGGAGGTAGGCATAGACTTTGGCAAAATGATGTTGCCTGACCATTCCACAGCGTCGGTTGCCCGACGAAGAAGAGAGAGCCAACCCCCTTTTGATTGACTCTTAACTTCAAAGAAACGATGAAGAAGGGGGAATGTTGGTTCGACTCCCACATTATGACAAAAACCAACAAAGCAAGAAACACTTCTCCAACTATTCGGAATAAGGTTGGAGGGAGAAATTCCGTAATGGACGAGAAGATCTTCAAAAATTTTCTGAACGGGAAAGCGAAGACCTCCTAAGAAGGCATCGTAGTAAAGGGAGAAGGCCCCGTTCGGGGGCTCTCCAACCCGACTAGAAGAAGACGGGAGCTGAAAGAGATAGTCTTTTGGAATTTCGCAGAAAATCCCTTAGACGCTGGAGATATTTGGGGCTGAGATCTCCGGGATAGAACTCGGGACCCGAAGACTTGAGGTTATAGTCAATGTGAGAGGACGTCTTGGGTTTGTTCCTTTCTTCGAGAATTGCTTCTTCGGAGAGCAATTCGGAGAAAATAAAAGCGAGCCAGCGATTGTGGCAATCTTGGGGACGAGAAAGGGGTGGGCGAGGCGAATAATGTCTCTGACTCACTCGGAATTTACTAGGAGATTGATTAATACTATCAACTTCCCGCTCATCCGAAGAATCCATAGAAAGACCAAGGTTGACTAAGTCCGTTCCTAAGTCGGAGCATAGAGGTTCTTGGTCAAGAGGGTCGTCCCTAGCTAAGTCGGCAGTCGCTCTCACAATACGAGAGTCAGAAGAGCCAGAGAAAGCATTTTCACTGGAATAATGCATGGATTGGGTTTGGGAAGACGTCTCGGACTGGAGATCGTGGCGGTCGGGACCTCCGATCGGGGGAGGGGCTCGGGCTATTTCCTTGCCTTTTCTTAAGTTATCCATAATAAGGAAATGACAAAGGAAAGAAATGAAGAAAAGTTAGAGAAACTTACTGGTTTGAAGATTGGAATAGCGAGTTGGAGAAAGCAAGCAACGCAGTCAGGGGACTTCAGAGGGAGTTTGCAAGCAAAAAATTGAAAATGAGGTTTGAACCTCTATTTATAGTGAGGAGTAGGAAGATGAAGAGACACATCCAACGGCTGTGAATCAAGCAAAGCGACGGTTGAGATCTGGCACATGAAAGGTCGCGATCCAACGACCAGCAATGAACAGACACAACGGTCAAGATTAAGGGACTCAAGATCTTAATCAGACGGCCCTTGATCGAATAGATCAACGACCGAGATAACACGACCATTCGCATATCAGAAGCAGCAATAAGTACGAATTAATACGACGGTTGGGAATTACGAAGGCCTTGGAGAAATAATGGCTCTCATTCGAGACGACGTCTTAAAGTTTCTCCAAGAAGAAAGAAAATTCTCTAAGAAGCCTGGGAGTAACATTCCATACGTTCGAGAAGTCAATCGCACGGAATGGGGGGCTCTGTTGTGGGGAAATATGGTCCCGATCCTCTACCCTCGGGAGAGAGACACCCCCGCTCGGGAGAGAGGCACCCCCGCTCGGGAGAGAGGCACCCCCCCTCGGGAGAGAGGCACCTCCCTCGGGTTGATGATTCTCTTCCCTCATAAAGGGTCCCGAGTGCCTCACTCGGGACAAATACACCTCTCTTTTTGTCATCTGGTTTCTTCCTTGAAGAAGGTCCCGAGGGCCTCATTCGGGAGAAACACCTCCCATATGAGATGGCTCACTTCTTCCCTAAAGAAGGTCCCGAGGGCCTCATTCGGGAGAGACACCTCCATCTTGGCAGATTCATTTCTTCGTTGGAGAAGTGCCACACTTGGGAAAAATATCCAACTCTAGCATTTCTCAGAAGACTCTCTTGACTAAGTCAAGAAGAGTTAGTTACTCATAAACACTCAGCATATCTATTCCGAGAATTGGGGAGGTGAGTCATCATAACGGCGATATCAGGTGCGACAAAGAAGGAGCCGTTATTCCACTACACTCACTCCTCAACTATCGATCCGGAATCTAAGGAATCGCCGCCTCCAGGTAACTTCTATATAAACCTACCTCCAACATGGAGAAAGGTAACGAGAACTTTCATCTGAGTACTTACTCATTACGTTCTTGAGAACTCTCTCAAGAACCATTATTGTTACCTAGGCTGATTTGAGCGTCGGAGGCGGTTCCCCGGCCAAAACTAGGCCGGACCGTTCTTGCTTTCTTTGTGTGTGCAGGCATCTCAGTTATTCCAACTTGGTTGGAGAGCTCTTAAGGTGGTCATCTCAATATCCGGCAATTTTATGTTGGATCGATCAACCATTGCTTTCTTCGTGCAAATCACAAACCTTCAAACTATGAATCAATATATCGGCCAGTAAAACAGGCTACAATTGAATTCCATATTTTCAAAGAATTCACATCTTAATCTCGACACAACAAGATCATTACCAAAGGTTTGGTAAAGCCCGGTCATTCAGAAATAAAAAAGTACAAACACAACTACATTAAGTACACAAGTTATTTAAACAAACCAAGGAGCGGAAAAGACCAAACTCGTATACATGCAATACACATGGTCAGCCACTATAAGGGTTTGGCAAGCCCAAAATGGAACATGTCCACAAACCCTTAGAATTAACACACCTCCCCATCTTACAATACTACACACTAGACAAATGAGGGCCCTACCGTCGGTGGAAAGACAAATTACTCGGTTTAACAAAGAAAAAAGGAAAGTGCGGAGCAGGTCGACTGCCATCCAACTCGAGTATAGGTGATTCTTTCAACTTTGT